>NC_048307.1:70152300-70274718 GCF_013100865.1 Trachemys scripta elegans | reverse complement strand
ATTTCTGGTTTAAATTGAGATCCCTTCCCTTTATAACTCACTTATCCTCCGCCATTCCCAAGTCAAGGGTCGTATATACTGACCCAATAGCATATCTTGAAAACTAGAGCCAATCAACAATTTTAAGCATCATTTTTGTTCTCAGTGACCCAGAATTAGTAAAGTTTGACTACATTTATTTCAGAAGCATTTTGGCTGTAGAGCAGTGTTATTGGTTACAAGAATTGATTTCAAGAAGCTATCAGAATGATTTACATTTTTTTCTAGTGAAAATTTTTACAAAAAGCTATTTTTTAGTTTTACTTATATTTAACAAATATGAAGACTTGTTGATACCCTAAAAATGTTTTATTTTTTCCCATGAAAAATGTGCTTTCTAAAACCAAATCAATGTTTATCATAAACATTGATATTTTTCATTCACCAAAATGGAGTTTTCAGTAAACAAAACATATTGATAGCATATTGGTGACATTTTTGATGTGTTAAAAATCATTTTTTAAAACTGTGAAAAAAATTGCAGATAAATGAAAAACATTTCAAACATTTTGAAATGAAAGCTTCAAATGTTAAAATTTTTCATGAAAATAGGTTTTCATTTTTTCAGCATCTGCTTGTTTGAGACCCATTTGTGCTGGGGGGGCTAACACCTTTCTATGAATTTCCTAAATAAATCACTGAAGAAATCAGTTCCGTGTTGCAAGGACCTGTCTTATGATAGAAATCACCAACTATGGTTTTGTGTGCTGAGCAAGTAAAAGTGTCCCAGCACAAATAAGTGGGAACAAGAAGGTTGATACTAATCTAACTATCCTTGTTCTTAAATAAGGGGATTTGTGGAGCATGGTGGGAAGCCCCGAGATGTTGTTTCTCTTTGAGCTAAGCCAACCTTTCTCATTCTCTAGCCATACAGCATGAACACATTAGGATGCATTAGTCTGGCCGGGTTAGATCTATTCAATATGTATTACTGTATTATATTTCCAAATAAAATAAAATAAAAACCACCACAAAATGGTTGATTTAGCTTACTTGCTTAGGTATTGCAGGAAAGACAACATTTCAAACTTGTCTTTGTAATGCTGACTAATCACATACTTGAATTTTCTAGTTTGAGCCATTAATAAAAGCTTATGAACTTCTAACTCAGATGATTGCAATCAAGAAATGTCTTTTTTAAACACAGAAGTTGCTTGCTTTTGTAGCGCTAGAAGAGAAAACTTCCACTAATTCCCTCCACTGATAATTTTAATCTTTGCTTTGCTTGCTGCTTGGGGCTGGATTCAAAGGGATGCTGCATAGATATTTTCCGTTGGTAGAATTTTAATGAACAAATTGCATTTCTAGTCATTGTCAAGCTGAAGGAAGTCCTGGAAACTGAATTTAACAATGTAATCTCTGCCTCCATCCAGGCCCTCTGGTAAAGCCCAAGTGAAAGGCGACTGACCATTGCTGAGGGCAATGGAGCATTCTAATCAGGGAGTGAGTCACGGCACATATGCAACACCTAGCCATGGTCATTATTGCAGCATGTGGATAACTGCAACTGCTATGATTGGCCGAGATGCAATGGATCAGTGCAGTTCATAGACCAACATCCTTGCTTGCCCATGCACTCTTTCCCCCACTCCTCAAACTCCCCATTCTTATGGGGCCTGCCACTATAAAGCTTAGTTCCCTGAAGGTTCCCCCATCGAGTGGAAATAGGATAGGTCTGCTGAATTTTGAATTGGAATTAGCCATAAAGTACTGAATTCACACCACAAACACCTCCTGTGCGGTCTCGTATACCTGGGACATTATCACTAACATGCTAACATCCCCAATTAGATTGCAAGTGATTCAGTGAAGGAACTCTGGCTTCTGTTATACTTTGTAAAGATCCATGTATCACAGAAACACAGGAATTACAGAAGGAAAAGATCAGGGAAGAAATAATGTATAGGGTAAACAGCGCCGCTGCTCCTGCAGCAGCAATCTAGCATGGCTGCATTCTCTGACTGCAACTCTGTGTGATAGTCTGAGACGTCAACATTATGAAGGCACGTATGAAATGTATAAAATTAACTGTTTTGTGATTTTAAAGTACCATAGATTGGAACATACTGACACGCTGTGCTGTGTCCTGTTGGATGTCTGACAACTTTAACCTTCCTGATGGGAACCTTAACCCTTTCCGGTGAAGTGCCTAGCACACCCTTGAGTGTTGTAAAATTAAAGACAGAAGATGATTTTTCAGGAATATTTTCCTCATATTCAGCCTCAATTTTCCATTTTTCCCATTTACATCCCCTTCCTCCTTGCTGGATACCTTGCTCTAAATGGTCCATGTGAGTGTTGTCAATGACTTTAATGAGGCCAGGACTGCACCCCTAGTGTCTCAAATGGTGCAGGATTGGGACATTAGGGCACTACACTTATCAGGGCTGAGAGTTAAAAGTGAAAAACAACTTTTTGGATTTGGACACATTTTTAGTCTCTATTTGTCTGCAAATCCCAAACTAGCAAATAGTGCCTAAATAATCTGTAGCTTTAGCTCAAGAGACAGTAAGAGTGGAATAGGTGGGTTATTTCAAGGCAGGATTAAGGTGCATTGTTACAGCTGTATGGAGTTTAGATTTCTTCACCTCTTCCCTGTGAAGCGAGCAGTGGGTGGGGTGGGGAGAGGCTTTTTGGGAGTAACATTCAGACCCCAAATATGAATATAATTTGAATCTGATGAACAGGCCCTTGGATAGCATGCCTAGCCCTTTTCAGCTTGGAAAGCTTTTCAAGTGCAGAGATTATATTCTGCATGAAACTTCCAGTGCAGAGCCGGCATTTTATTATTTTGGTACTTCACACTGTCATGGTGTATTACAACTGGACTCCAGATGTACCATACTATAAGGCAGTGCTTAAAAAAAATCCCTGGGGAAATGCACAGCTTCCCCAAGCTTTTAAAATCTAATAAGAAGGATTAGGATCATGATGTATTAATTTTATAATTTTGTCACTGACACATACACAGACAGGTTAGGCGTTTTGAATGTGATGATTCTTGATATTAAACCAGTATAAACAACTCATCACCCCCTCTCCACCAAGCAATTTAAATAAGAAATGAATCATTCGCAAAAGCATGTCTAGTATTACCTTAATAAATGAAACCCATAATCATCCTCTATTTCCCTTAATGTGATCAACTGCTAATGGTCTGTTTGCAGAATGAGGTGGGATTAAGGAGGCTGGTGGAATTGAATGTTGATAGTGAAGAACTGAATGTGCTGGAAGATTTTAGACAGAATACCTAGACAGAAAAAGGCATATGAGAAGAGGAAGAAAACATGTCTGTCTATCTAAGGCAGTGATACTCAGTCCTCAGTGGTTCAGGAGCCAAATTAGCTATCAGCATTACCCAAAAGAGCCACAGTAGCGTGAATTCATTGTTTCATTTAATATATTTCTCACAGCAAAATGACTGACCCAGTATTGTACAATTGGTTAATAACATAGTAAAAGCATCCTGACTGGTTAATAATTAAATCACAGTGTTTTAATATCATGTGCTGCAAAGAGCCACAGGAGACCCATTAAAGAGCCACTTGCAGCTCCCAAGCCTCAGTCTGAGTATCACTGGGCTAAGGCAAAGAAACACGTCCCTCTTTATACATGTACATCTCATGCATTGGAACCCATATTTAATGAGCACAAAACAGCAGATGAACACATTCTCTGTTAAGGAGTGCCATATGGACTGAGACCTCTTAGCTAAGGAAGGATTTGAATTCCCATTTTACTTCTGCAAAACTCAATAGAATTTTTCATGGAAAGTTTCATAGAAGTAGACAAAAATGAAATGGGACCGATACTCACCAAGGCTAGGCCTTTGTAGGGCACGCTAGTCTCCCTACGAGGGCTCTGCCTCCTAGACGGACATCTTGACCTCTCTCCTTTCTTGACTCTTTCTCCCGGACCCTCTTCCACAGACGTATTCTCTCCTCTCTCATTTAATAGAATTGCTCTCCTCCTGCCCCCTTCTCCTACGTAATCTCTGTAGCCAGATCCTCAGCTTGTGTAAATCAGCATAGATTCGGTGATGCCAATGGAGCAATGACAATTCACACCAGTGAGGATCGGGCCCTTGGTTTCTCAATAACACTGCTCTTTGGGGCCAATTCAGAGCACTTACCACAGAGCCTAAAGATTTTTGCCTTAATTGGTCCCTATAGCTAGGAGAGTTATTCTGGTAACATGGTTTAAGAGAACAGCATGACTGTTCTACATTTGTTATAATTTCATTGTTCTTAATTCTGACTGTTCACATGAATAGTGAGTTATAAAAAGAAAGAACATGTGGATTTCTGAACTATGAAAACACTTAAATGCTGTCTCTGGGAAGTGCACCTGCGTGATTACATTACAAGTCTGGGAAACTATTTGAGAAACATGAGAAATCTGAAGGAAAGCAGGAAGGAATTAGGATTTTTTTTTTAAAAAGAGACAGTTACTAGCATAAAATGAAAGCAATGTTGTAGTCACAGTAAGTAACATTTTCAGAAGTGCCTGAGTCCCATCTTCCAAAGAGATTCGGGATAAGCTTGCTTGAAAAATCAGTGGGACTTAGGCACTTTTGAAATTTTTTAATCTAATATATAAATAATGGATCTGTTTGGGGGGAAGGTGTGGGAAGGACAGGTTAGCTCTACAGAGTAAGCTTTGAGAGTGCTGAATCGTTTTCATACTTGTGCATGCAGCATCCAGGACGTGGCTAAAAATACCCACACTTATCACAAAGGAGCAGAGGTGGAAGTAAGCCGGTATGGTCCAGTATGCCGTGCCGGACTGGACCGGCTTCCCCAGGCCAGCGATTTAAAGGGCCTGGGGCTCCCGGCAGTAGCTGGCAAGGGGCAGGCTCGGCTGCTCCTCAGGGTGACGAGCGAGGGGTAGGCTCGGCTGGCCCAGTGCGACCTCAGGTCGGCCGCGGCCTGCTGCCGTCTCCCAAGAGGGAGCTCGGTCACAGACGTCTGGTCTCTCTGGCAGCTGGTTCTCAACTGAGCTCTGCAGGCGGGCTTTTATACTTCCGGGTCTGCGCCGTGACCTCTGAGGGGCGGGCGCAGGACCCAGTGGCTCCGCCCACGTTGGTGTTAGGGGAGGTTCGTCCCTCAGCGGGGCTGTGGGGTATCCCACCGCCTCGCTACAGGCTCCCAGCTGCCTCTGCAGCTGGTAGCTCCGGGGATGATTTAAAGGGCCTGGGGCTCCCAGCCGCTGCTACTACAGCCGGAGCCCCGGGCCTTTTAAATCTTGATTTAAAGGGTCAGGGGATTTTAAGGCCCCGTCATTTCCGGTTGAGGCCTCACCTCTTCCGGTTGAGGCCCCGCTCCCGGCTCAGGACTCTGGCGTACCGCTAAGTCCTTTAAGTTACTTTCACTCCTGCACAGGAGAGATGATTTCAGCCCCAGTCAGGCACATGGACATTCAGCAAGAGATAAACCTATTAACAACTATCTCTTCATAGGTAAAATAAGGAGTTAGCTAGCTTTAAGGGTCATACCTGAGCCCTGCTGACGTTTAGCGAAAGCGTTCAGCCACCCACCAACCCAATGCCCAGAAATTCCCCCCATCCTCATTTACATTCTGTATGTTCTCAGTCAAGAAGATATATATGCTCTATGAGTCCAAGCTCCTCCTGGCTCCGGGTGCCTATTTAACGAAGGACCTGCACTAACTCTAATCTAAGCCCTTTATGACAAGCTTCAGATGATCACCACCAGCCAGGATAGTCTATTTGTAGCCCTCTCCATAACCTTTAACCCTTTGTAGGTCCCCCAAAACACCACCAAAAGAGAAGATGGCAGAAATAGTTTGGGCTTCTCCCACCAAGATACACTTTCTCATAGTTGCTCATAGGACTTCAATGACTTGGTAATCTCTGCTATATCACAGCAGAACCAGTCTATCCCCAATGACTGTATATCATTTACCACTACAGGTGGGATTTCTATACTGTAAATTTCACTGAATGTCTGGCCATTGTCTACAGCCTAGCAACTCAAACAAACAAAAACAACCTATCAGGCACATATGGAGAGTAATAAAATGAATACCTGAATTTTTAAGGATTTCCTCTCTTCCCTACTCCCCACTTGTTACTTTGAATATATCAAGGCAGCTTATTACAATAAAAAAAGTTACTGCTCTTCTGATGAATATTGGTGATACATCCTAGAAATGTGGATAAATGTGAGTAAGTGCTACTAAAATGACCCAAACCTGCCATTTACCAGAGTCAACCACACCACCAGGATGGCTACAGGCTTTCTAAATAATACAAGAGCTTGGAAACAGCTCAGCCTGCACCATGAGATTGCTATTGATGTCAGTTTTGACAAAGATGACAGCTCAACTGCCTTAGAAGATCAGTTATGAGGGATTCAAATAGATTTGGATTCCCTTGTGTGGTTTAGAAGCAAGTATAGAGAAAGCTACTTCAGAGCACAGAACAGATTTATTTAGAATCTGTTCTGGTCCCTCTGAAGCGAGAGGCAAAACTCGCAGTGACTTCACTTAGAGAAGATGGGGCTTAGAACCAGCATGATTCATTCTGAGCAGTATTGACTTTTCCTACGCACATATTGATAGTGAGGACTGTAAGGAGAGGAAAGAAAAGTATGTGGTACAAATCTAAGCCAGGGGCATAGGCGCTGACTCCATGGGTGCTCCAGCCCTGGAGCACCCACAGGGAAAATTTGGTGGGTGCTCTGCACCCACCAGCAGCTCCTCGCCCCCCCCCCCCCGCCCACCTCCGCCTCCTCTCCTGAGCATGCCGCCGAGTCCTGTTTCTCCCCCTTCCCTCCCAGCGCTTGCACCGCGAAACAATGCCAGCCCTGGTGACTCCATTAAAATGGGGTTGTGACCCACTTTGGGGTCCTGACCCACAGATCTAAGTGGTTCAGGACATTAACCCAGTGAGCCAGCTCATCTCCAGAAAGCAGGTCTCACATGCCTGGGTTTGGAGTTCATTATAAATTTAAGCCTGGGATTCTTTCCACTGACTTCATTAGACTTTGGCTCATGCCCTTAGTTGTTGTTTTGAGTGAACTTGAGATGCTTTTGCATGACTGACTCATGAGCTCAGCAGTTTCGATCGAGTTACTTTGAGTTTCTGGGTTTGAGCAAATCATCATTCAAATGAATTCAAACTCCGCACAAAACATGTGCTGGGAACCCTAGTTGTGGATCAAAACCAAGGGAAAGGTTTGCATGAGCACTGAAGAACTGAAACCCTTTAGGATTGCACAGAACAGCACTTTTAAGGAGAGATGGGGGATTAGCCTCATAGTCCTGACCAGATTTCAGTTTGCATAAGTACATTTTTCTACCTAACATTTTTCTGCAGTTCAAGGGATATAATATTCACTTCCTGTCTTGAAGTATTGTATGAAGTTGCTAAGAGCTATGGAAACAGTTGCTGTATTGGGGGAAGCATTTCAATGGGAGCTGAAGTGAATTCTAATTTATGATATACAGGTCTTGAGCCTATGGCCCTTATGTACACCAGTGAACACTTGCAGGCTTGAAACAAGAGTTTCTACAGCACCCTGAGATCCTTCTGGGTAACATTTTATTGAAGTCTTCAAACAGTTTACACCTACAGGGTCTGATCCTTCAGCCTTTATTCAGGCCAGCAGTGCCATTGACATAAGGTGGGATCATGCATGTGAATAAGAGCGGGGGGGGATCAGGCCCCATGGACAGTATCCTCCTAGCTGAAGGTTGCAAGCTAGTAAAATGTAAATATCACTAACACAACATTTTAATGTTCTGATGAAAGTATCCGTGTATCAAATATTTATATATTTTGACTCCATTACTGCAACAAAGCATTTCAGTATTTGCATTAGCAAAAGCTATGATGCTGAAGGTTGCTTAGCAGAAAGAGCATATTCTGTGCAACTGCAGCATGTGTAAAAAAAAGATAAGACTGGCTCTTGTATGCTTAAAGAAATCCATAGGTCAAATATATACCTGGCCTAACTCAATTGATTTCAGTGGGTTTCACCAGGATGTGCTTGGCCCATTGTGTTTATGGAAGACACTATACTGGTTGCTGAAATATTAAAAGATTGATAGAAAATAATCTGGAAGAGATTGAGATAGAGAATAAAAATGGTCTAGTACAGTGTTTCCCAAACTTGGGACGCTGTTTGTGTAGGGAAAGCCCCTGGCGGGCTGGGCCAGTTTGTTTACCTGCCGCGTCCACAGGTCCGGCCGATCGCGGCTCCCACTGGCCGCGGTTCGCTGCTCCAGGCCAATGGGGCTGCTGGAAGCGGCGCGGGCTGAGGGACGTACTGGACACTGCTTCCAGTAGCTCCCATTGGCCTGGAGCGGCGAACCACGGCCACGTGGGAGCCGCGATTGGCCGGACCTGCGGATGCGGCAGGTAAACAAACCGGCCTGGCCCACCAGGGGCTTTGCCTGTACAAACGGCGTCCCAAGTTTGGGAAACACTGGTTATTCAGCATGGTGGGATTTTCGGAGGTTAACCCTTCCATTTGGCTTCTATGCACAGAAGGAAAGGTTTGATTTTACTGTTGCTGGGTTCATCTGAAAGTTTTAGTTGATGTAATAAAGTTGCCAAGGAAATAAAGCAGATCATATTTTTATTGAGGAAAGGTGCACCAGAAAATCAATGTTTTATTTTCATCCTTGTTTATCATGCCCTGTGCAGCAGAGTAGGGAACAAAGGATGGGTTCCCATGCACAAGGGACCTACGCACCAGCATAATTTGAAGGCTGAATTCAGTGGCACCAGGATAAAGTTTTTAATACCTTTGGACCTTACAGTGCCCTCCTATGACATTCTAAATTCCCCACCAAAAACCATCATTGATTTAGGATAAATGTTGCTCAAGTGTTTTTATTTCCTCAAACCAACTGAACATAAAGTAAGGAGGTCATAAGTTAAGACAGCATTCACAGTCAGCCCAAAGCACTAGCCTTCCGCCATCACAACACACCCACACACTTATACCCTATTCAACACATTCACTATCAGCTATCAGTTCTACAATACTATCACCTTCACACCAAAGAACTTGGGGGGGAGGGGGCAAAGGGGGAAATATCACAATGCACAACCTTAACTCCAACTTTCCCACATTACTAATCATTTAATGACAAATTATCTCCAAATTACAACCTTAGCATTATCATATACCATGCACCATCTGGAAATCAAAGGCAGAGTTGAGATTATCAACATTGTCTATGTATTTACTGACTTTCAAAAACTTCAGATCACCTGTATAGCACAAACTGCTAAGCAAAGCCACTTAGAGATATTACTGACATGTATCTATATACACACCATTTTGTATACAGAATCCTGGTGAAAGACACTAACAGATTGCAGGTTGTCCACTGCAGTGAGATTTAGATTGAGATTTTCAGGCCACCTAAGGGATTTGAATGCTCAATTACCATTAAATGGGAATAAGTTGTCCAAATCCCTTAGGCGGTGTTTGGAGAAAAACATTCACAGCTTTAAAGTTTTAAGCAGAGCAGATATACTGTTTTCATGACTGCCCAGTTTCCTTAGCCTGGCTCCCTGGCCAGCTCAATTCCTGAGATACTCAGCCAGTTTTCTTCCTGCTTTAGGTCTTAGGCAACATCTTCTTCCCCTATTCACTACTCCGTCCCCACACACAATTTTCTTCTTTACACTATAAACACTGACCCTGGGATTTTCAAGAGTACTCAAAGAATTTAGGAGACCAGCTCCCATTGAATTTCAAGGGGATTTAGGTGCTTTAGCTCCATTGAAATTACCAGCTGTAAATTTTATACATCTATATTTTTATGCATTTATTTATATATACACAAGGGAAAACCATCTACTTTCTAATTCTGCTTCTCTGAATAGTTCATCTCGCAGGCATCTCCCTCCTGGATCTTAGCTCTTCACTAAGAAACCGTCAGAACGCCTTGGGTGAAATCCTGGCTGCATTCAAATCAATAGGAGTTTTGTCACTGACTTCAGTAGGGCCAAGAGGCCACTCATATCTACTTCTGACTGTTTCTCACCAGATATGGATTTATCCCAAAATTCTCCAATTAACTTTTGTGGCTTGATTCTCTTGTCACATATATCAATTTTATACCAATTCAACTCCATTGACTCCTGATATACTGATTTTTTTTTTTTATATAAACTCAGAAGTCAGTGTTGCATGTTAATTGCATTGCAGTGCAATCAAACAACGCTAATTGTATAAGTGATGAATAATCCTTTTTAGCAAAGGACTGGTCAAATGTTAACACTTAAGGCCCAATCCAGACAGACACAGAATATCCTCAATTCCTATCCCCAGAAAAAGGCAATCAGCACTTTGCAGTCAAGCCCCTGCTTTGCAAATAAAGGACTGGCTTCCTCAGCATTTAGTGTAAAAACAGGAGAGAGATTTATGAGAAGTGATTATTTCAAGCAATTGTGCAGTATTTCCATGATCATGCTTGAATCTGATTTGTGAAGGAAGTTGTGTGTTAAAGCAAAGAAGTTCTAGCCTAATTCATTTTGGGTTAATGGGTAGAAAGAGCTGGTACAGTTTGAAAAGTGCAATACATGTCATTCAGAAAAGTCTCAAACCTCAGGGGGAAGCGTTGGGCTGCATATAGTTAGCCTTGATTTATAAGAGCTGAAAAAACACTTGCACAAAACAGTAATTTTGCACATGACTATGACAACATTTAAGGGCATTACAGTGGAACATATTATTGCCTCCAAAGTGAGGTATTTTTGCAGCAGACATAGAGGTAGGATTGGATGACCATCTTGGTGAACAACAAACAGGAGCTAAATATTCAGAAAACAATCAAAGTGATTTCTGAAGAAATATTTTCACTCTGGCACAATCTTGCAGAAATATTGAGAGAATGAATTACTCTTCTACAAACTCAAAGACAACATTCCCCCTCTAGGACACAAGCACCAGTGCAAACAACTCAAAGGGTGAATTCTGGGCTGTGGCTCCAGACTGTGAATAATCCAGATTTTGGGGTGTGTGGATGGGCAGATTTGATTTGGATCACAATATAAAGATAGGGGTAATAATTCAGAATCTAGATTCAGTTTACATTTTCCAAAGACACCTACAAGGTAGATTTGGGGTTTGGAATGGGAAACCACAAAATAAAAGACCCATGTCACTCAAAGTTAAGCATAAGAAATTATCCTAAATTCATATTATGTGTTTAGGTTGAGGTGGGGGAAAAGGCAGAAACATATCCACAAACACACACACATTATATATATAAAGTGTGTGTGTGTGTCTTCTTGTCTGCAAAGATTATCTTTGGAGTTCCATAATTGTATTCTGGGGCACATAATGCTAAAGGGCAGAGATTTAGAAATCTCCTGTGCTAATGTACAGTCAGGCTGAGCACAATTCAATCCTGTGAGGTGCTAAGAATCTTTAGCTCCTGTTAAAGTCAGCTACAGTTGGCCCAGGTATCATGTTTCACTTTGCTTTTCACAGCTTTTTCTTTTTAATTAATTGTAGCCCAGTTCTAATGCCCAGATGGCCTCCCTCCATATGTTCTGCCAACATAGTTACAGTTATTTGGGAGTACTCAAACTACCTGGTTGAACAGAAGGGATCTGAGAATCAAGCTAGGGCTTTTTTCCTTCTTGTCCTTCACCACCATTAATAACGGTTCTGCAGACCCTCAGTTGCACCTGTGCACCCTCTAATTTTCAAATCAAAACCCAAGTGACACCTGTATAACCATTGCCTTCAACAGATTTGCACAGCTGTAGCCAACTGGAAGCAATTCTGCTGCTGTCCATTCACAAATAGAATCCAGCCCCTTCTCTCCCTAAGCTGTTACTACCATACAGGGCTAATAGGAGTAAAAGGCAATCACTGAAGTGAATATGTCATAGAATATCAGGGTTGGAAGGGACCTCAGGAGGTCATCTAGCCCAACCCCCTGCTCAAAGCAGGACCAATCCCCAGACAGATTTTTACCCCAGTTCCCTAAGTGGCCCCCTCAAGGATTGAACTCACAACCCTGGATGACTGAATACATGCAGGAAATAAATCTGAGTAAGGAAGTACTTTTATGCTGTTATTTTTCCAAAACCACACTTTAAATATTTTTGGGTGGATTATTTTTATTGTTGAGCAGCTATTTTAGGTATCAATGGAAATCTGTTACAAAGAATGTTACTTGGATATAATGTTACATTACCATCTATTAATAGCTGGAATGGAGAAAAGGAAACAATATTGTATCACCTTCATGTCCAAAGAGATGCACAAAGATTTAGCTGAACAATTCCCATTAAAGTCAATGGGGGTTAAAGCCAATGGAAGCTGTCTAATTAAGTCACAGCCAGTTGTTGGAAAGTGTAGTGGTATTTGCCATTTCAACCCAGAGGTGATTTTTTTTGCCAGGAGGTGTAGTGAAAATGCTGAGACCTATTTTAACGATCTAGGTACTTATACAGCTCCAATCACCACAGTATCCAGCACAGGGCCACTATAGTAAAAAGGGATTATGTATAATTCCTATAGTATAAAACTCACCACTATGCAGAATGACTCCATCTGGGGCTTAAGACAGTTCTGTTTCATGCATAGAAGGTTCTGTAAGTATATACCAGTCTACAAGTGACACTTGGAGAAGAATTTCCAGTGTTAATGGTATGAAGTGTACTCAGGTATCCCTCTGTTTACCTTGCAAAGTTACTTTAGATCTATAATGCAGAACTATGTAATTACTTATTTTTTTTGGAATGTGGATTTAGAAGAAAGGAAACCAATGCAATAACCGTCTGAAGGAAGTTTGAGTGCCCCAGGGGAAAGCAGTAATTGTCACAGGTGAAGTTCAGCTGGAATAGAGGGTGAACATACAGATAGGTGTGAATCAAAACTTCAGTTTGAACCCCAGATCCAGGCTGAGATCTGAGTTTGCAGCTCAGGACTATCTATATAATAGGATCCTATCCAAAAGACTTTTCCCATTTTGGAGATCTAAATTTAAAACCCCACATATTCAGGAGAGTTTGGGTTGGGAGTTTTGTTTCTGCCCCTTATTGAGATATGAAGTTGGTAACCAGATCTGAAGTTTTGAATGCAGGGTTCTACTTCTGGTGTCTCTGACTAATTGTCTGTGGGACCTTATTGTGGTGAGAGTTGGGCCATTAAGGGGATCAAATAGACCCAGCACCCACCTGTGCCTGGATTTCCTCCCAGATCATGGAACTGTAGTCCAAGGATCAGGTCACACAAAGGCAAAGCCTGCTGGGAAGGGGAAAGCAGGGTGTAAGAGTGTCCTGTCCTCAGTAGAGGAGAGCGTCCTGAGGCTGGGCTAGGGGAGATGTAGTTCCCTTAGAGAGGGAGCCAGTAATGGGATCTGAATTTGGGAAGTCGCTGTTTCCCAAGGGTAAGTACAGCCCCAGAGCTGAAGCCTGTAGAAGATGGAGGGCATATGCCCTCCTATGGTGCCATTGAGAGAGATGGTGTGGAAATTCCTCTGCATTGAATGATCAGGATCCTTCTGAGCACTGATAAGCAAGAAAGGACTGTGTGGATACTTTGGGGCTAAGCGGTGACAGGAAGGCCACTGACTCAGAGAAAAGCATTGTATCACAGCACAATACAGACTGCTTGGTCCAGGGAGGGCAAGGTGCTGTTGGTGGAGCCAGTGCTCCAAGCTATGAAGGGTTGTGTGTCTTTCACGATCAATTTGAACTTCTATTTGTCCTGGAAGAGGAAGACCCTGACTTGGCTAGAAAGCCTAAATAAATACATAAAAAACACCCAACAAGCCCAGGGAAGACCATCCTGAGCAAGACTGAGGTACAGCCGTGCACTCGACAGTGGAGAGGCAAGCTGCATTCTCGCAGATCCCAACCCTGGAACGGATGCAAGAACCAACTGAGGCAAATCCACTTCCTGCTGTTCGTCCAGTAGGGGCTCTGTGGAATAACATAATACATACAACATGAGATAAATTCCTTCAGCACAAAATGGATGCAATCTCTGACCCATTAACTCTTATAGAGTCAATTTAACATTGGGTGTCTAGTACAGACTAATTCTTCTAAGGCCTTGAAGCAAATAGGCTGCTCTGCCTTTAAAAAAGACAACTACATTAAAGCCCCTTACAAAGCAGTACTCTCTCTCCAGTTTCTATTCCAGCTCTCTCATAACGCATAGAAATATAGGAAAGTCCATAACATAGAAGAAAAGTGGATCCAATAGCCTCAATGTAAGCAGGAACAGCAGCAGTGAGGACCTGCAGACAATCAGTCTAGGACTTCCTGATGTATAAGAAGGGTCTTCAATTAGGTCTGGTCTATACTACCCGCCTGAATCGGCGGGTAGAAATCGACCTCTCGGGGATCGATTTATCGCATCCCGTCGGGACGCGACAATCGATCCCCGAATCGGCGCTCTAACTCCACCAGCGGAGGTGGTAGTAAGCGCCGCCGACAAAAAGCGGCAGAAGTCGATTTTGCCGCCGTCCTCACAACGGGGTAAGTCGGCTGCAATACATCGAATTCAGCTACGCTATTCACGTAGCTGAATTTGCGTATCTTAAATCGACTCCCCGCTGTAGTGTAGATGTACCCTTAGATGGTTGAAGCAAAGAGGCTCAAGTATTTCCCATCCTAGTCTGTAAATCAACATCAAACTCACTTATGACCTGCAATTCCTTCTCTGTCTCCTCTTTGCTGTTCTGTGGAAGGTCGCAATTTACTAATGGTACAGACCAGTGGTAAAGTTCCAACCCCTGAGGAACACGTACTCTGCCCAGCACGTGAGGGGCTGCTGGTGGAGCCCCAATTCTTCCCACTCCCCAATCACCTGCTCTGGTGAGGGAATAAGCAGGTAAGCCTGCCTAATCTTCAGTCCCCAGACACAAGGTCCAGCTAGTCTGCACTGGAGTCTAAAGGGGTCTATGCATCCATGTCAGGGAATAACAATCCAGCCCATAGCATCTATGTTTAGGCAGGTATTCAATTGGTTTATAGCATGCCTCCCACCATAGCTACCAAGCACTTCTACCAACAACATAGATGCAACCACTTCCCCAACGGGCAGCACTAAACGATCACAACTGCGGTCCCCCCAAAAGGGCACAGCCATGGTGTCAGGAATACAAGAACAAAAACAAAAAAATAAAGCAAAGGCAAACCACCGCCCACCCTCAAAACACAACTCAACTGTCAAACTGTTGTGCCACAACAAAGCACACCAAAATTACTATTTATTTTGTGCCAACATTGTTCTAGGCCAGTACAAAACACTGAGGAAAGTAAATTTTTCAAGAAAGAATGAGGCCTACCTCAGAATAACGAATACCCCAGAGGTTGGGTATTCACTGGGTTAATGGAGATCAAGGTTAAAGGCCCTGCTCTATACTAGGCAGAGCCTTGAACCTGGGTCTCCCATATCTATTGCCCTAACCACCAAGAGACCGGGTCGGTCTCCGTCTCTCGCTTGGTCTCATTTTCTGATGAAAAATATTTAGTTGAAAGATTCCCAACCAGCTCTATTTCCAATCCTCGAAACCATTTCTCCTGTGAGGCCTTGACTGATACAAGTAGTGCCACTGACAACAACAGGACTAGCCCACATAAATAAAGGTTTGCTGGTAAGAGTCCAAATTATATACCATAAAAGCAGCAATTCGTTACAAAAGTGGAATTATTTTTGTCTGCTTGTGTTTATAGTTGGAGAAAAAGGTAATCAAATGCAGACAACAAACTAAACATATGGAACCAAGGCTTTTCACCAGAGCTCAGAACAAGAAGAGCTATTAATCTTTCTGTCTTTGCAATCACATGGTCTAAGCATGCTGAGGTATCATAGCACACTACCTCCTCCTCGCCAGCACTAACATGGCCTCAGAAGGAGCTAGACTTCTTTACATTTATGCCTCAAGTTCCATTTATGTTCTAATATGTATTGTTTGCAACTGAAGTGGGTATTCACCCACGAAAGCTCATGCTCCAATACGTCTGTTACTCTATCAGGTGCCACAGGACTCTTTGCCGCTTGTACAGATCCAGACTAACATGACTACCCCTCTGATACTTGTTTGCAACTGTAATTTATCTTCAGTCAGTCCAGACTAGTTCCTGCCCTAGCCCTGTGCATCAGAGACAGAAATATTGAACACAAACACAAAACTATTGGTATAGAAAGGCCTTGATCCAGCAATGAGCCAGAGCACTGAAGTCAGTAAGGTTGCATGGGAGGGTTGACCCTTGTGGCTGCACAGAATTCCAGTGACTTCAGTGGGACTCCCTGGACGTTTAGGAGTACGCCCATGCAGTGCTTATTATAGGACTGAGGCCATAGAGTGAGATTCTCTGCTTTACCTTGGAAGGCAGGAGGGCTAGGGTGGCTTTAAGACACCTTGTGCCCTCCTGATCGTGGGCTGCTCCAGGGGTTGGAAAGGCCCCCACTATAACTAGAACAGCTCTGGGGGCCTATCTAAGCTTCCCCAGGGCTGTTCCGAGGTCTGCAGCACTGCCTGGAATCCCCTCAGCATTGTATGCTTTAGTCCCACACCTGACCTGCCTCCTGTACTGGGGTTTGTGAAGACCCCCTCCCTCAGAAGGCAGCCTTATTGCCGTCTATCACAGTGCCTGTCCCAAGGGAATCACCCCCCAGTTGGATATAGGGCTTTTAGGGACACTATGCCATACAAAACAGCCAGAACACTACAGACTGGCCAGAGCAGGATCTTGCTTTTGAGTCTTTGGAATGCTCCCTGTTTCAAGATCTTTCTCTCTGTGCTCAGATCAATTCAACAACCTTTTGCTGAGGACGAGGAAGCTGAAGTGTGCTGAGAAGGAGGCTAATTACACTTGATATCACTTCCAATATCATGAGATTAAGAAACAAATGGAACTAAGGTGTTTTTTTTTTTAAACCTATGAAACAAAATCAGCAGTTGAAAGTTAAGTTAGATTGGATTGCATTCCAGAAGTTAGATAACATGACGGAGCTCCACAGCTGCTCTCCTGGGTTAATATTTTTGTATACATTTAAGACATACAGCTCAGACAGTATAATCCAGAAGTCATTACAAAAAGAGGATAATTCCAACTTCCAACCTTTTATTTCTAAAAGATAACCTACGGGGAATTTAGTCAAGCTGTGCTAATCACTTTCATTATCACTGCTACAAGCATAAGAATTCACAAAAAGTTAGCTCTTTGAAGTGCAATTCAGTAGAGTGGTGCCATCTGCTTTTTATACATAGTTTTAGGTTGCCTATCTGTACAATATGGTGTGTACCCCCTGCCTCTTTGGGGGTATTTTGCTTGCTTTATTTCCCTTCATTTAAGGTCTGATCAGGAGATAATGGTCATTTGCCACAAAGACCGGGGAGGCTGTTCCAGGAATATTCTTTATGGAAAAACCCCATAGAATTTAGCAGGGATGAAACCTGTAGAATTTTAATAAGGTTCCATTGAAATTATCCTAAAAGCCTAGAGAAAGATCCTTTCCACTGAGTTTTTTTTAAGCCATCCTACACAGCTTTATAGTAGTGATACAGCTCTATTGCACTTTATACGAAAACACTCAATAGAAAGGTTATTGTTTTCTATTAGGCTTTATAGGACTTCTCCCACAAGGGAAAAGGCATCGTGGAAGATTAAATACTTTTTAATATTGGTTTAATAATCTCTTCTGCTCTTGTTATTGGCTTTTGGTGCCCATACACTCCATGCACAAGAATTCAAAAATGAATCACTAACATCTAGTGATGCACTGCGGTAACCCTCAGCGATGTGTGAGAGTATTCGGTACAGTAATTGTTCTCTGTACAATCATTGGCCCCAAACTTGGCACTCTTATTCCAAACCTATTTTTCATTTACACTAAGACCCTTTTACATGGGCTATAAATGTTTACACCCACGTTAGGGTGTAACTAGCAGTGTCCTAGCTGTGTAAAGGGGACTTAGGGTAAATGAGAATCTGGCGCTCAGTTGCAATTACTCAGAATTCCATTGGATGCACTGATTTGAGTGCAAGTTTTACTTGAGTAGGGACTGAACAAGGACTTACGAATTTGGCCCTTTGTTACTCTGGTGTTAGCAATTAAGACTTCCTTTTGCAACATTAACGCCTTTAATATTGGAGCTATTAGGCATTGCCAGGGCCTGCTCTAGGTTTTTTGCCACCCTAAGCAAAAAAAATTTTGGCTGCCCCCCACCCCAGCTCTCAACTCCCCCCCCCACCAGTGCCCTCCCCCACCCGCACCCCCTGCTGCCCCAGCCCTGGGCTCTCTCTTCCCCCCCCACCCGCACCCCCTGCCGCCCCAGCGCTGGGCTCTTCCCCACCCGCACCGCCTGTCGCCCCAGCCCTGGGCTCCCCCCCACCAGTGCTGACTCTGCCCGCTCCCCCCTTGTCTCCAGCTGGTTTGGCGCTGGCAGGGTCAGGATAAGCAGCAGGGCTCCCGGGCCGCGCCTCAGCCCAGGGTCCCTCCAGCCAGGGCTCCCGCCTCCAGGACCAGCCAGGACCCGGGAGGGCAGAGCCAGGGAGACCGCCCTGGCAGGGGCCTAAGGAGCCGGGGCAGGGCAGCCCCAGAGGGAGCAGAGCCTCGGAGAGCGGGCCCTGGGCCCCGCACGGCAGCACCCCGCCCTCTATGGCCCCGCTGCTGCTGCTTCTGGCCACCCTGCCGCAGCCCCTGGGCAGCTTGGGCCGCTTCGCCCAGCCCCAGCTGTGGCCCTGGGGGACGGCTGCCCTGCGGCACCTGCAGGCGTCTCCGTGCGCCCCGCGGGGCAGCCCCCCACCACAGTGTCCCCTGCTCGGAGCCCGCCCGGCCCAGCCACAAGATGCAGGCGCTGCTCCCCCGCGGTGGGAACCTCAGCAGCCCCAGGGCGCCCCCCGTGCACGATGCGCTGCTGCTGTCAGGGCCGGCTCTAGGCTTTTGCTGCCGGAAGCAAAATAAATAAATAAATAAATAAAATAAATAAAAGATGGCCAGAATGCTGACCCTGAAAATGTGCTGCCCCAAGCACGTGCATGGTTTGCTGGTGCCTAGAGCCGGCCCTGGGCACTACCTAGCTTCAGTGAAAAAGTGATGTGTGCACATGAAGCAGAGACCCACACGTTGCTTGGAATGTCATGAACCTGGAATACTAGTATGTCTTGCTTCCACAGAAGACAGCCATCCCACATGTTTCATAAACATGAAACTTGCACCACCCAAGTCTGACTGAACCACTGAGTTTGCAATGGTTTAACAAAATCATTGTAGGTGAACCCCATTCACGGACCCTCCTGAGATCATTCTACAATACCCAGCCACGCTATGGGGTCGGAGCTTCAGGACTCCCAGAATGCACCAGTATAACAGCTTAGTGAAGTGCAGTGCATGCATGTGCCAGAACAATTCTGCCAGAAACAGGATAACTGTGGGAACAAGCTAAACTACTGCAAGGACAAACAACGCAACAAACCATTTAACCCAATCCCTGATTCTGCAACGGTTTCCTCCCTTAAATTGGTAAGTCTGTAAGGACACCTCTGTGAGTTATCTGAAAGCACAGTACCAATGGAAGGGTTTCATGACATCAAGAGCCCAGCACCACTTTTACACTCCTTGCTTTGCAAATCTGAATACCTGAAAACCCTGACAGATGCCATTTAGAATCCTTATGTATTTGAAGTTAGCAGTTGTGAAACTCTTGTTAGGGGAAAGCATTCTGTGATTTGCTGTGCCATAGGGACTTATAATATCAAAGAAACATTACATTCTGTACTCGAGAATGATACACTAAGGCCTTGGCTACACTTACCCGCTAGTTCGACAGCTGGAAATCGAACTTCTGGGTTCGACTTATCGCGTCTAGTCTGGACGCGATAAGTCGAACCCGGAAGTGCTCGCCGTCGACTGCGGTACTCCAGCTCGCCGAGAGGAGTACCGCGGAGTCGACGGGGGAGCCTGCCTGCCGCGTGTGGACCAAGGTAAGTTCGAACTAATTCGAACTAAGGTACTTCGAACTTCAGCTACGTTATTCACGTAGCTGAAGTTGCGTACCTTAGTTCGAATTAGGGGGGTAGTGTAGACCTGGCCTAAAGGACAGTCCCTGCAGGTGATTAGCCTGCCTTCCAACAGTAAGCACCCAACAACACATTTAGAGTAGGATTTAAAGTATTTGTTCCACTAAAGTCTGGTGAGTTAAGACTTTTGGAAAAGGTTTTCCCACGCCATTGGGAATCCAGATTCTCTTACGTTAACCATTCATGCAAAATACATTGGTACTTAGCAGCGGGAATTCTTGGCTCAGCAGCTCTGCAGGGTTTAGACACTTCAGACCAGCTCCTCAGCTGGTGTAAATCAGTGTAGCTCCACTGGAGTCAATTGAGCTATGCTGATTCACACCAAATGAAGATCCAGCCTTTTGTCCAAAGCTTCCCAGACTCAAGTCATCCTGGAGGAGCCAAGTCTGAAATCTGCAAACTTTCTACAAGGCCTGATGTTAAACATACCATGAAAAAGCAACAGAGGGTTCTGTGGCACCTTTAAGACTAACAGAAGTATTAGGAGCATAAGCTTTCGTGGGTAAGAACCTCACTTCTTCAGATGCAAGCATACCATTGTTATCTTTAGACCAGCTTTGGGCCAGATCCTGTCTGGTGCACATCATTCTGCCATCAGTGGAGCTAGGCTAGGCTCAGGTTCATACGATTAAACTGTGTTTCCAACTCATCTATAGCTATTTGCACTCTGCTGTGTTTTTGGTTTCCAGGAGATTCGAAGCTAGCTGTTTTTACTGGATTTACTGTTGGGAATCACTGCTGTTTCCTTTTTTGGACTTTCCCTGTTAAATGAAACCAAACCAACTTGTTATTGCTCATGTCAGATGGACCTAGAAATGAGGGAGTCATAGTGATGTGGTTTGCTGCTGTATTTTGGAGCATGTTTTCACTTACTCAACTGTTTACTCACAAGAGGATTATTTGGCCCCTAAGGTTTAAGTTCAAGTGCTTCTCAGCAGTTGGGATTCAGATTTGTTGACTTTCGCTATGAAAGACAACCTCACCTTCATACACATGTGTAATCATATCAGAGTTAGAAGGAACCTCAGGAGGTCATCTAGTCCAACCCCCTGCTCAAAGCAGGACCAATCCCCCGACAGATTTTTACTCCAGATCCCTAAGTGGCCTTCTCAAGGATTGAACTCACAACCCTGCGTTGAGCAGGCCAATGCTCAAACCACTGAGCTATCCCTCCCCGGACACAGCACCAGCCAGAGACTAGGGGCAAGATCCACAGCTGGTCGAAATTAGTGTCATATCAGCTGAAGCTTTGGCCCACTGTATATACAGGAAGGGCTTATCCCTCAAAGTGGCAGAGCCCCCTCCCCCCCCAACCAGATAGAGAGCTCTGACCTTTTTGCATATGCTCCATCTGTCTGCCATGGTCTATGATTTGGCACTGGATTAAAAAAAAATTGCAGCACTATTGTCAGATTTTTTTGACAAATGGATCTAATTTCAGATTTGTTTACCAAGCTCTGTTTTTCCAAAGCTTTCACTCACAGTTGTTACATTGTTCAGGCTTTGTTAGAAACATCTCTTGGTGAGATATTTTTGGCACAGCTACAAGATGTCAGCAGATAAAATAAATATTGCTTTCTCTTTTCTACAACACCCCTCTCCCCCGCACACACACACACCACCAATATCCTTCTCCTACCGTGGCTGGAAAAAAAAGTGTAATTTGCTCACTCAGTCTTTTATTTTTCCTGTGGCCACTTAGATGACATTTCTGTAACCTTTGATAATGACTTTGTAGTCATTCATGAGAAGTCTACTTCCCTGGAAACCAGGAGGGAAATCCAAAGACAATATTAAACCCACACATTTAAGACACAAATCCAACCTAATCTTCTCTAGTCTCAAATGGATATCTTTTTAACACACTTAATCCTCCTTAAGGTCTGGCTTCCATGTTTCTTCCTTTTGCCCTCCATCCACTTATCCATCCTTTCAGATTTGTTACCACTTCCTTTCTTCTTCCTGTTGTGTTCCTGTTGTCAAAAGGGCAATGTAACATTTATAGCTTCTGAATGGGTTAGTTTAATAATTAAAATGTTAGTTGCATAGTTAATTTCTTTAGAAGTCATTGCTTGCTACCACTAAGCAACATTTTGCTGATGCTGAGCTGTCAGACCTAGATAGTGGTGCTGGATGACTTCATTTCAGTTTTGAGTATGAGGTGTTATCAGAGCTAAACCATCTAAGAGAATCAAGATTCCCTATGGAAAGGCACTTTGAAAGTAGAGTACTAGATTGCCACGTCCAGTAACCAAGCCAGGCCTAGAGTGATCTGTTTCTATGCAGTGCCACGCAGAATCAAAGCAGCAACATTTTTGCTGAAGTCTCAAGCTGCAATCTTCAAGTGAGAGAGCTAGCAAGGGAATAAAGACGGGTTACAGAAGGTGCAGATATCTACTAGGTGATTTTTAAATAGTTGCATGGCTCACTGTATTCATCTCTGTAAAGAGCTGAGTTGGGAGAAAGTGGTGGTGCTACCAAGCCCTACCACACTGACGGCAGATTAACAGGTCAGAGCCCAAGCTATATTCTGTGGTGTGTGAACATCCCCTACCCAGGAGTAGCCCCTGGAAGCAGTGGTTCATAGACACTTCTGAGACATGGCTTCTCTCCTGTCTTCACCTTGCTCCATGGGGGTAGTAACTTACTGCTGGTATAGCCCAGCAACAAGTTACCACCTTCACCTCCCCCACATTTTGGGCCAGTTACATCAGCCACTGAGTAAAGGGGATTGACCCCAAACCCTGCCCATTCCTGCCCACCTGCTCCAGGGAGCGAGTAACCTTGCAGGCCTGGAATCAAGTTCTGGCTGTCCAGTGTAAGGGCAGTTCATATTCCCTTGCAGGAAGCGCATGCTTTTTGGTATAAAAATCTCAGACAGAAGCAAGCTTTGTTAGGCATTGCAGTAATGAATGTGCTTCTTTCAGAGATCTCTGCCCTGACATGATTGTAGCGCTTTCGTCAATAACTGATTAAACGTATTTCTTGAGAAACCCATGAATAATCAAGTTTCACTCGGTTTAGAAGTGAAATTCCATGTTTCACCCAACTGCTGTGTGTTTGGGTTTTTTTTGAAAAAGCAGCTTTTGCAAAATGCGTCCTGCTTGCTCAAGTCCCAGGATATCTGGCAGACAAAAGGAAAGGGGACTTGGAGCCAAATTCTCTCTCTAGGGACATAATGTAACTCCCTTTGGTGAAAGCTGTGCTGCTTACTGGAGATTTGAACCATTTGGGACCGCCTGCTGGCTTACCACACCTCTATTGTGACATCTTCCGATAACACGGAGCATAATATGCATCTTCCACTTGGTTATCTCATCAGCACTGCCATAGCATAAAAGAGGCCGTGGGAAGAGCTGTGGGAGGCAAGCAATGCATTCTCTTTCAATTTATCTGAAAAGGAGGAGCAGGAAGAGGGATGATGAGATGGCCTGCATTGCCTTGTGGAAGAGAACCACATTATCTGTAAAAAGCAACAGAGGGTCCTGTGGCACCTTTGAGACTAACAGAAGTACTGGGAGCATAAGCTTTCGTGGGTAAGAACCTCACTTCTTCAGATGCACATTATCTGTGTTTGTAACATGTATGGTACCACCAGGATCCCTAATATATCTTCCCCAATATTCCAGTGATGCAAAATAAGTCACATTAACACATGTAAGCAGTACATAAAGTGAGAATGATACATGGTGCCCTTGTTAAATGAAGTGAATTCTTCTTTATCATGAATTACTCCCTCTGATCGACTGGAATATGGGAAGCCTCAGACTTTCACGGCAGTGACTGGGCAAATGATTTTGGGAGTTCACAAAACTCACTTTGATTCGTGATCATTTATTTTCCTCCCCCCGTTAATTTAACTTTTAGGATTATTTTCAAGGATTATTCAATTTCAAGGAAACGCAGAAGCCTTTGATTTTCTAGGAGAAGAGAATCCTGTGCATTGTCCTCAGGATAGAAAAGCACCCCAGAAGTTTAAGGTGCCCTGTGTACGAGACCTATATTGTCTGTAGTTATGAGAATCTCTCTGTTCCAAATCCTGGCCCACTGAAGTCAAGGGAGCTATAGCACAGAAATAGAGTTTTATCAGTTTTTCCCCTACAGGGTCCTGCACAGAATCTTCCCGCTCCCGAGGCTCGCACATTTCTTTTTATCAAGCCCCCACATCATATCAATCTTCTTTTGCTAGAGAAAAGCAAGATCAGACTCTGGATCCCATCAATGCTCTTTGCTTTTAGCTCCTTTACTGTACCAAATGATGCAGAAGGGTTTCCTGGGGACCAAGAGTACTGCATCCAAAGCAACCCCAGGCACTTGCCAGGGTGGAAAGTGATTAGAAGACTTAGTTGTACCTCTCTTGTTGGCAGAAATGGAAATGTGTCCATCCACTACAAAGTTGTACACTAACCACTACAAGGAACCCATGACAAGCTCTATAATTGAGTCAGTTTCTGATCTACTCCTCTCCCCACACTGACTCACTCAGATGAGATTCTCTTCTTCACAGCTGCCCAACAGATCATTGTAGCCAGGATTTGATGGACACAGGTGGCAGTACCTGATACATCCTTAGTTCCTTTTAGCCCTACACAGCTCCTAACATTAGTCTTTTGACAGTTTGTTTGCTGGAGTAAGACAGACAACAACAAGGGCCCACTGTCCTGAGGGTATCACTATTTTCCTGAGATTGGCTGCCAAAAAGTCATTGGCACTGATGGATATTTATAGACAGAGCCCAAACATAACTGTGCCAGCCTGGGTTATAGACTTGCCATGGCTCATTATCTTATTGCAAATAAATAGCTCGAGGCATATCTGCTTTGATAGCTTGGAAGAAGTTCAGCACATCAGATGGGGATGCTGACTTTGGGGATTTTGTCACTGCTAGGTGTGAGTGGTCCTTCAGGTGGGCCTGCAAATATACTACTAATACTATATATACTATATATACTCACCTTTTTTGGCTCAGCCTCTTGTGCTTTGTAAGGATGTGACACTTACTGAAGTTTGACTAGAAAACTGTGTGTTAATTTGGAGGGGTGAACAAACAAAAATACCCTGGGTCGAAAGCAAGTTGCACCGTAGTTTAATTTATGCTGATCTTCCTAAAACAATTATCTTATAGCAGTGTTTTCCAAACCTGGGATGCCGCTTGTGCAGGGAAAGCCCCTGCCGTGTCCGCAGGTCCGGCTGATCGCAGCTCCCACTGGCCGCGGTTCGCTGCTCCAGGCCAATGGGAGCGGCTGGAAGCGGCGGCCAGTACGTCCCTTGGGCCCGCGCCGCTTCCAGCTTTCCCTACACAAGCGGCATCTCAAGTTTGGGAAACACTGTCTTATAGATACCATGACTATTTATGTCCAACCAGATTTCAATCTAGCCTTCATGCCTGGTGCTCAAACATGCCCTTTGCTTGCCTACATGCAAACACATCTGTTAGGATGGCACAATGCCTGCTCCCATTTTAGCAACACGCCAGTTTCATTGGGGAAAAGTACCTCGTTACACTTAATGACCCTCAGTGATGGAAAGTGCCCAAATGGACAGAAACAACCTTTGGGCTTTGCAGCCTGGAGTTTTGCTTCCCCTACACAACCAGGATAAGGGATCCAGAAATAGATAGGAGAAGCTCAGTCAGCTTTTTTGAAGAAGTAAGATTCCGCTCCTGCTGATCACAGCTGCTGTTTCAAATCCTGGAGAGACGAAGTACCAGAGCCTTGAAAAGGACCCTGAACAGAACAGGAGCCAAACGTGTTTCCTCAGCTCATGTGAGTTAGTAGGTAGGCCACTGCATGTGTACCAGCTGCAGCTTCTGTGTGGCTAAGTGTTAGCCCCAGGCATAACATGTTAAAGTAGTCTAGCCTGAAGGTAGCAAGAGCATGGATCACAGTACATAGGTCCTCTTCTGACAGTCCCTTATCCCTCTGCCCATGAGAAAAAATATCTTTGACAGAGAGGTGGATGAACTAGTCACAGTGCACTATTTGTTAATATAGCTCTTACCTCTGTTTATGAATTGTCCATAAACCTATCATCTATTTCCATGGATTTGCGTGGTGTTTACGTTTGTGGAAAGGGTGTTTTATGTAAACATATTGCAGCCAATGGGTTGTTTGTGAACTGGTTGCTGCAAATACTGCTTTTGGGGTTCTGTATTCACAGGTCAAATGTTTGAACAGTGATTGAGCACATGGCCACATGGCATGTTTCTGACCTTTGAGCGGATGACCAGGCATTTAAGGATATGTCTACACTGTGTTTTAAAATCCACGGCTGCAAGTCTCAGAGCCTGGGTCTACAGACACTGGCTTACTAAGCGGTGTAGATGTTCGGGCTCAGAGCCCAGGCTGCAACGCCTACACTGCTGTTTTGAGACTAAGACTTGTGGCCCTGGGTTTTAAAAATGCAGTGCAGACATACCCTAAGATGCTGGGTTGAGTATCAATGGCTGTGAATCTGAAATAGACTTTGTGCGAATATGATCTTAGACTTTTCCCCAAGACTCTAGCAAGGGGCAGTAGCATGCTATTCTGTGGTCTCAGGAGCAGCCTGGGAAGCAGATTGCAACTCAGTCACAATCTGTCTCCTGGCTTCCTCCCCTATTCGGGGAGAAATGTTCTCTACACAAACCCTACACCTGGCCCAGCTTATGTTTGTCAGCATGCTGGTGCAGCAGGGAAGGGATCTGAGCCAAAGTGCCATCCACTTGCCACCCAGCTCCAAAAAACAGAACTAGTAACTGCTCTTGTGGAGGCTGCTTCCCTCAATGAGGGTAGCTGGTCCATGAAAGTAAAGGGGTACCATATGCATCCCTGGATGAGCAGCCCACACCTGGGCCCTCTATCGCTAGGATAGCTGCAAACAGTGAACACTAAAGGAGCATAAACGCTGGGCAAATTTACTTCAATTCAAGCAACTTCTTGTAGTGCTCTGACCACAGCTGCTGCCTGGGCACCCAGGGACAGAGGTGAGTGCAGCATGACCCCAAGACTACATCATCTTGACAAACAGTGGACAGATGCCCTGCATGGAGGGTGAGGTCAGGTTTTTATTTTCCATTACTTCAAAATGCTCCCCTCCGTTATCCAACTCTTAGCTATTTAGCCTGGCTTGATTTTGAGCCAGCTGCTCTCCGTTCAGGTCCTCATTTCACCCAGCCACAAGCACATGCAGAAAACGACACAGTCCACAGTGCCAAGGCAAAGAGCGGAATGTCAGTGGCCCTGATAGTTTGTAGCCTCTTCCATACTTTTCTGAAACTTGATAAAACATTCATGCAACCCCTCTCCTTGATTGCTGTTGGTCATTAGATATAGTGTCCTGCATATGGCCAGCGAGCTGGGTCTTTTGAAGCAGAGGAAGTTCTCAGCTTGTTGGCGCTTACTCCTCAGCCCCATCACACCGTTATTTGTTATGTTACCATAACACCCTGATGCCCTAGTGATGACCAGGACCCCACCCATGCGAGATGCTGTACAGAACAAAGACAGTTCTTGCCCCAAAGAGCTTATAATCCAACTATTAAACAAGAGACAGATGGAGAAACACAAATAAACAGTGTATAAAAGGGTAGACTTTCTGTGATGAGAAATTAAAGTGCAGCCTTCATGTATCAATAACTATCTTGGAGGGGGGAGAGAGAGACCACCCAGGTCTTGCTTGAACTAATGCATCTACCACATTTACTGCTAATGTGTGCATTTCACACAGGCAAACCTGCGCCCCCCTTTGACTTCAGTGGAAAGAAAAAAAAAAAGACAGTACTATCGGGCCTCCGGCATGTGAAGCAGCATTTTTGACTTAACATTCCCTTGGCACGGTGGGTTGGATTTGCTCTTTTTGATGTGCAGATTCCATGTGGCTCCATTTACAGCGCCACCCTGGCTTCAGTAGCAAACCACAAAAGAACGATTAGCATTGTGGCACAGTGTGTAGCAAGATAAAAGTCCAGCATCCCTCCATACAAAGAACTACTGCTGGGATCATTGACATCATACTTTCTAAAAGTAAATGCTGCTGGTTGTGTTTGGGCTGCAGCATATTTAGCTGTGCACCTGACTCAACAATACTGCAGAGCTCTTATTGAATGGTTTGAGGAAGCTCCATTAGGGATAAATTTCACTATCTGACTGGTGCTGTTAAATCACAAGGAGTTCCAATGTAGGAGGACAAATTTCTTTGCTATCAAACGTCTGTCTAAACACTCATGTAAAACAGACATTCCACCAGAAGTCTTACATTGTTTCACAGTCTCCTGGAATTGAACAGAGAGCAACATACAAGCCGCGCCCAGCTACAGTGTAAGGATAATGCTACGACATGCCTGCCAATTCAGCTCAAAATTACTCAAGTTATAAATATTGGCTGCTTTGAGAGTGCGCGGTGCCCTGCCTTGTAGGGTACAAAATCTCCCCTGTAGCATGTCCATTGCTGCAGCCCTTGGAGGGATGCAGTATACTCCTTGCTGTGCCCTCAGCCAGCTCCGCTGGGCATTGTGCATAGGGGGGGGCAAGGACTCTGACTTCTCTCTTTTGGCAGTCTTCCACTCCTCAGTGAGCTAGGAGGGAGCATTCCCTGTGCTTGGAAGAATATCAGTACAGAGAATTTACCTGACTGCTGTCTAGGGCGTATTTCAGGTTGGGGAGCTTCTTGACCATCCCTAGAGTAGGTTGGTACAATCTAACCCTAAATCAGTCTTCCAAAATCTACTTTACAGCTTTGGTGAATTGCACAACGTCACTCAAAACAGTCAGCATCTGCAAATATAAAACCAATTGGCAATTCCAGTAAACATATGGCAGTTTCAGTAAACGTGTCAATAACCCATACATAGCATTACTGGAATTAGAGTGAACAATAGAATTTAAAAAAAAATAATAAGCCAGTGAAAACAGGAGAAAAATCAGATATGTAGGCAATGATTTTTTAATGCTTTTACAATGCATCTTCCTGGCAAAGGTTACCTCTACTTTTCTTCTGATGCATTTCGTAATTATTGTGCTTTTTACTCCATAGTTTGAACAAGCACTGTGCACATCATCTTCAGCTTCTGTCCTTTCCAACTGCGGCAGCTGCCTCTCCTTTAGACTACCTTCTCTGTACAATCAGCCCTGGGCATATGGTCAGATTCCTCAATTGCTTCTGCTTTGTGATGGCTTTATATTTCCATTACAAAAGCAGAGTTTCAAAATTCCAAATGCTTCCAGAACTCAGCCAGGGCATCTAATGGTTTGTGATTTTTAATATGTTTGGGATCCTGTAACACACAGGTGGCCATTTTACCTTGGATCATTTGCCTAAGTAGAGTCCAGAAATGAAATGTGCGGTAAATTACCCCTTTCCTGTTCCTTTTGTAATTCAGTGCTTCATATCACCTTCCAGGAAAGGGATGTTAATCTTTAGTGAGAAAGTGCTGGGGTTAGAGACTCTGGGACAAATCCTGGCTTGAAACAGGATTGAAATCAACTGGAGTCTTTCCATTGAATTTCATTAGGCTTCAGATCAGGCCCATAATTCATAGGGGGTAAAATCCAGGCTCCATTGAAGTCAAAGGGAGTTTTGCCATTGACTGCAGGGAGGCCAAGATTTCATCCATGATGTGCAATTCTGTCGCACACTATTAATTCTGAGTCTGATCCTACAAAACTTTACTCAGCCAAGTAGTTCTTACTCACACAAGTAATGCATTCATTTCTGTGGAACTACTCATGAATAAGGATGACTTGGGGAAAGTAAGGGTTTGCTACATTGGGCTCTGTCATAGGATGGAATTCTTAGACAACAACACTATTCATTATCTCTTATCCTTAAATATTCATAGAATATATTACAATACAGCCAGAGAAAGTGCCAGTGAATCTAAGTAAATCAACCCACTATAGATGGAACTGACAGCAAATAATTATTAAAAAGATCCTTCCTAGACTGGATGACAGTGAAGTGTCTTCAGATTTATGAACTTCCAACTCCCAAATGATTTCCCATCCCCCTACACTTCCCAAAGCCTTCACAGCTACTGTAAACATTGTATTAAACTGAGAACAGATTTTTCATCAGAAATCTCTATTGCTAGATTTACGTGAAACCAAGAAACTAGAGTGCACTCAAAAATCCTAAAATACAAAAAACAATAATCTGATCTTCATTAGAGGCACAAAACAATTTATGTTCCTTCATGACTTGCTCCCACGTAAATAACTGGTGTGTTTTCAGCTTTCTACTCATCAACTCAATCGGCAGTATCTACAGAGGCAGTCAGAAATCCTAGTCTTCTTGCTGTCAAATGAAGGAAGGATTGAGATAAACAGGCATAAATGAGTAAAAAGAATGGAAATAAATTCCCACTCCCCAAATCCTTCATGGAGACATGAAGTACTTCAGTGTTTAGTCTTTGCTGCTTTACATGCTAGCTTCAGGAAAATCAATTGCAAACATACATTCTTTTGTGTGTCCTCTTTACAAATTGTTGGAATGTAAATCAGAATTTTCCTATAGACTCTGCAGTCAATAAAATCCTAGGTCAGCACTGGGAAAATACCACAAAGTTATTTCAATTATTATTTGCTTGAATTTAAAGCGTACTTTGTGATTACTGCATCCCTTTTCTGGTAGCTTTTTGTGAAGTTTCAAGCAGTCACATTTGATAGTGGAAAGTAGCACTTGGTCAAAAAATGGAAGAAAATTCTATTGACTTTTTCCATTCCTTTTGGTTGTTGAAATCTGTTGATATTTGAAAAAAATTCAAGCATTTCTACAGCTGGAAAGAAAATGTCACCAAGTGTCTGTCTGTTGACATTTGAAATGTCAATGAAAATATGTGGGGTTTTTTTAAATGAAAAAGAAAAGAAAACCTTTCACATTTTCCCAAAATATTCTTCCCATTTCTCAACCAGAAAGAGAGATGGAAGAAATGTTTCATGTTTCGACATTTTGTCAGTGATGAAGTTTTTCCAAAGAGTGGGGAAAAAAACGTTGATAAACAAGTCTGCAAAATGTTCTTCAAATCAGCTCTCCTTTTCACTAGCAAAACTCCATCACTTAAGCTTAATAGAAGTTCTGAAATAAATAAATAAATAAAAATCTCAACCGGCTCAAGTGAAATTTGAGATTCAAGCTCACAGATGCATTTATTGATGTTGGAAATTGTGTATTTCATATCGACAATACTTGGGGGTCCCCCGATGCCTCTCACCAGAATATACATCCCAAAGGCAATTAACTGAGGCAAGTAAAAATCTGACCACCTGCTACTCAGCTAGGATTGTGCCTACATTTTAGCTCGAGTCTGTAAGCTTATTACAGATGGACATGTGTGTCTATTGTGACAAAGCTCTGTCCTTGTCTCCATGGCCCCAGGTGTCTTGATTAACCTGGAGCAACTGCCATTTGGTTACCATGGTACCAGGGATTTGTTTAGCCTGGGGCTAACATACCTGTTCCTCACTACTTTACTGTAGCTATCTGGCCTTGCCCTGTCACACTATGCAGATCCTCTTTGATAGAGATCCATCCGCATATAGGGTCTCCATCAGGGTCTCAGTGAGTATGTGAAAGTGACAAGAGAAAATGTAAAACTCCGCACTAAAGAAATGGATCCTGTAGTCTAATTTTTCTAGGAATGATGCTTCAGATAGGTCTGAGAAGCCCAGAAAGGAAGAGGTTTAAAATGTTCACACACCCAAAAAAATCCTTATTTCTGCTTATCAGCCTCACCTCCCGAAAGTGCCTCCCTTCTCTGAGAAATCTCGAGCCTCAGTGGTTTCTTCAAGCCCGCCTCCGAATTGAGGTTCACTCATTCAATAGGGGAGCAGAAATTAAATCATGCGACTTTTGTAGCTCACAAGCACCACTCATATTTTATATATCCCGTACTGTAGCAACATGTCTGCAATCAATCCAAAGAGCAAGGATTTTATTTTTTTTTCTTCACAAAATTACTACAAGACATTCACATAACTCCAAGGTGACTGCAACCTGCCCGTGGCTATTCTGGACCTGATCTTGCAACCATTGAAATCAATAGTAACATTTCCATAGACTTCAGTGGTAGATGCTTGGGCCCTCTGAACAGAAAAAGCAACTAAACTAATTTTGCTGTGAAGATTTGCTAAGCTCTAAATACCGAAATATCCTCGGTGCCGTAGTCCATGCATTATGATGGTATAGGTTTGGCTCAAAGAAAGTTATGCAATAATGAAGGTACTGAGGGCTGAGAAAATTATTGCTTTGTGCAAAATTATATTATGCCCATATTTACTTTCTCCATCTTTTTTTGCCCTCCAACCTTATGTCTCTGATTCCTCACAGCTAGTAGGTAGAGAGTGTGGGATAACTTAATTATTTATGTTTAAAGCAGCAAGCGATGAGGAGGATTCAATATGTTTTGGAGTGGTTTTAAAAGAACATGGCACAAGAAATGTATCATAGAAAAATGAATTCTAGCAATAAAAGATACAGGCAAAGTCAATCTCTTCCTGCCTCATGCCACCAAGGATAGCACTGGACATACGAATGATGTATCAAAGTATTTCATATTGATTGGACAGCTGGCAGCTGCAGTGTTTGCACAATATGCCCAGCAAGAATTAGCTAAAACGAGTGAGAAAAGCTGGACAGTTTGGCTTGTCTGCAATTAACACCTTGCTACTTTCAGAGCAAACTCTGCCTAAAGCAGTAGAGACCTAAACAGAGAGGCTTAATGGAGAAAGTGGGAGAAAAGCAAGGAAAATTTAAAGGAACAAATGTCATTAATGCAGCAGTGGTATCCCAGGCTAGACATAATTTTGGTTCGTAGTGTATATAGCATGACACCTTTGTTATGTTTCTCCTGATTACCTTTGAGGCGGTTCTGAGGCATGCATGAAACCTAGATTTATGGCCTCACTATTATCAATAAAAAGCAAGTGACAAAAATTTGGCCCCAAGGAAAAATAATTCAAGTGATTTTAAATAGTTTTTCAAGTATTCAGAGCTAGAATAAGGTCACAGTGTATACTGCTAGAAAGTTTGTTTCTGTGCAAATCAAAGAAACCGGAACATTAGAGAAAATTTCCAATTTGCAGAAATTTGCATTCCTAAGATGTGAATTAAAAAGGCAGAATTCTTAATAGAACCTTATGTTCAGAGCAGAATAATGAGAGCTATGCAGGACTGCCCAATGCAAGTGTGGCATTTGGAAATTACAAGCCTTCCAACAGAATTAGAGAATAAATAAGAAAAGAATAATATCTAATACCCTTTCTGGAAAGTTTCAAGGGCACTGACAAACTAGAAAGAATTTATTTGAGCATAAGCTTATGCTCAAATAAATTAGTTAGTCTCTAAGGTCACAATTACTCCTGTTCTTCTTGCAGTTACAGACGAACATGGCAAAACCTGAACCCTGACAAACTAGAGCAACTGGAGGTTCTCTGAATAGAAATTAAACTCAGATAAGCAATCAGAGCTACAAAGAGTTAATACAAGGATGCAAGCACATGCATAATTCTCATACAGGTCCAAGGGCTCAATCCTGAAGTCTGCTCCGCACTGCAAACAAGCCAAAAAGTGTAAATGTTCAGAGCGAAGTGCTTACTAAGTATCTGTACAGAGCGGATTCTGCATAGGGCAGAGAAATCCATGCCGTGCTCAGTATGAGAGCAGGTTTCTTTGCTGCTCTTTGGCCACGGCACAAAACTGAGTTAGACATCCTGCACTAACCCACCCATGTGGAGTCAAGTCTCTGGCTTGTCCCCACTCAGTCGCTGAATATGGGTCATGGGAATGTTATTGAAAGTCTCCATTGAGGAGGTTCATCATTTTCTATGACTGTTGTGATAGTGACGGTGTTTCTTTGGAGCAGTGTAGTTCATTGAATAGGCCTCATGCCTGGGAGTAGGGGTCTATTCTCAGCTCTATCACGGACTGTTTCTGTGACCTCAGGCAAGTCATTTGCCCTCTCTAGGCGCAGTTTCTCCAGCCATGAAGTGAGGACAATATTGCTTACCTTCGTTTGGTAAGTGCCTTGAGGTCTATGAATGAGAAGCATTAAGCAAGCATTCAGTGGTCTCCATCATTCTCTATCAGCTGACAGGGGAAAAAAGATGTCAGACAGGCTGGTGTTATTTGGAAGGTCAGGTGGACCAAACGCCCATGTTACCCCTTTTTGACCCAAGGGGCTAGTCAAAGTTCTGGGCCCTGGAGATGTTCCAGTTGGAAGTAGAAATTAATGGTGGAGTCCGGTGTTTTGATATGTTCCTTGTCAATAAACAACTGCACTAATGTCCAGCTTCTCTGAATGCCAGAGGAATCAAAGGGAAAAGAACTAGTTTCTTAGCTTACAAGCCCAAGCTTATTTTCAGCCAGCACCCCAACCCTAAGAGAAACCTACAGGCTTCTGCTTGGATATCTTCAGGCTGACACTAACCCCTCTGCTCACAGTCCAAAAACTCCTGGCCACATTCACACCACCCTTTTGTCTTAGCTGGAGGACTGTGATTAATTTATCCTTACAGTTATGTTAACTGAAGAGTGTCACACCCATCAATCTCAAACTCCACCCACAAAGTTTCACCAGCTCATAATAGCCTTCCAGTGGTTTGGTGGGTCAGAAGGTTACATATATTTCCAATTGCTTTGTGCTTTTAAAATTCTCCTTTATAGTATTTTCCCTCCCTGAATTTTGATGCAACTTTAACCAGGAACTTCCAGTTACAATTTTAAGTTTACAAGTTTAAGTATCTACAAAGTACAATTAGGTAACACACTGGCACATCCCCTTTCCCCCCAGCCCCGCACACACACACACACACACACACACATACACACACACAGACAGTTCAACTGGAGAATAAGGCCTACTACCAGCTTAAACAGAAGAGGGCTATCCTGTGATGCTACAGGTTCTAGGTTTGAACACTGCAGATGAACTGGTGGGGGAAGGGAAGATTATTATTCCATAAGCCACCATTTGGGAGATTGAGGAAGACATGTCTGAAACCCACTTCCTGCACTTTCTCAAGTGAAAAAACAAATCAATTTTGCCCTCAGACTGAGATCTGTGGAGAAACTTGGCACACAAACAATTTTTTCCAGCTAGTTATGAACCTTGAAAAATAGGGGTTAAATGGAAAGTGACTTTTAACTATCGTATCATGTTCCTGGATCTGCACAGTGCAAGGCATGTTTTTAGAGGTAATTTTCCAAAGGAGTGAACAGAGATTTAGCTGTGCAGCCATGTAAAATTGAATAGGAATCATACTGCTAAAGTCTTGGCCTGCCACGTAGCAAAAGCACCAAAGAAAACCTTTACAACTCAAAAAGGAAAAGGAGCCATTTTTTCCTCTCTCTTCCTTTAGGGAGGAGGAGCAAACAAGATGCAGGGACCCTGGGCTGATTGCGTGCACCCTGGGTATATCACAGAACAGTGCTTCATTAGGGAAAGCGGGATGGTTGTGGGACAGGACAGGATAGGCACGCTGGGGACAGGGTTGGCCTAGGAATCCACGGGTGTCCGGATCGTCAGTTCAAGCCTCCTGAAAAGGGAGAATGGAACACCCATAAAACCTATGAAACTGTGACTCAATAGTTGCACCTTTTAGTCTACAGGTGGAGGTTCCGTCTCACTCCTGCATCCATCCCATTTGTACTTAGACTACATCTGGGGACTATGGTTTGGTCTCAAGGCCCTTACCACCCCATCTTCACTGCTCTTTTTAGCCCCAGATGCATTAAACAATCCAAGTGTTTAGTGTTAAACTGGAGTCTGTTCTAAGCCTTGAGAACAAGAAAGGAAGCCATTGGATTTTGACTGCCTTCTGTAATGAAGCTGCAGCTTTGAGAAACTAATTTCCCCCCCGAAATGCTCTGATTGAGACATGGTATCACATTTTGACATTACACCAAGCTTCACTGATCACATTACATAACAGGATGCTGGTTAATGGTCCAAGATAATATATTCAGCGTTTGCTTCCTCTTAAAAAATAAAGCTACAAAATATTTCCCTGTGGTTTGAACTGCGCACTAAAAGGAGAACCCTTTCTAAATACCCAGAGATCTTGTGCTGCCCAAATACGCCATAGGAAATAATTAAACTTAAACAAGAAAAATAGACCAGATCCTCTGCTGGTGTAAATCTGCATTGCTTCATTCATTTCAGTGAACCATTATTTCATACCACAAACAACAATGAACAAAGCAGTAGTTAAAAGTTCCTCAATTCAGAGCAAGTTCCCACAAAATTAACATCACTAACATCAAGCAAAGAGCTGCACTCATTGTAGATGAATAGCAATGCTCCCATCAAAGCTTCAGAATACCTCCAGAAGGGACTCTAGGTGAAATCGAGCAGACATCAGTTAGTATTAGCGAACACAAACTGCAGGGGCTCATTAAGCAGGTTGAACTTTATAACAAGGATTTTGCAGATTACGTAAACAGCGGCTCACCTTCAATCGCCCTTGAGACCAAAGCTGCCAGTGAAACTGGCAATCTCCTGTACCTTCAATGAAAATCCAAAATGTCAGAGTTTGGTTGTACTCTAACTTTTGCAGGCAATAGCAGACAAAAGAGAATCAATAATATAGGGGAAAAGAGGATATTGCAGATAAATAAATTCCGGCACATTTGTGCCCCTTTGCAGTTTGTTATTCACGAGCCCGTGTGTTAATAGGGTTTTGTTCCCATGAATGTTTTGGGAATGTCTATTCATACTAACATCCATATTCTCATGTAAAGAAAAGCATTCATATCAGAACAGGAGTATGGTCTGAAACTTTTTCAGGGGGAAAAGTGAATACAATTAGGGAGCAGAAAACAGTGTCCAAATGGTGTCCAGTCAATAACAAATGCATTCAAAGAAATGCAGATTGGTTCACAAATGATTCAAGAATAGGAAAAAAGAGCAACATTTCCAATGAATATAATTTGCAGTGAATAATTCAGACAGGTCTAACATCTTCAAAATACTGTACAAATATTTATTTCATATACACAAAATGATTAGTTTACTCAGTGATCATGGAAACATACCTATGAGTATGCTTGAAGTAAGTGTAAAGTGCTTACTTATGTGACACCATAAACTTTGCGCTCAAAGTGGAATATATACTCAGAGCTGCTTTATGGTGTAAACTCTTAAACCCTTTGTTATATTTTCCATTGTTATGTATACAATACTCCCTTGCTTAGATATGACTAAATGGTGGCTTGGCAACTGTTTGTAAATCACACGACAGCTACATATGTGTAACTGGAGTGAATGCCTCTTGGGCCTGGTCCACACTAACCCCCCACTTCGGACTAAGGTACGCAAATTCAGCTACGTTAATAACGTAGCTGAATTCGAAGTACCTTAGTCCGAACTTACCGCGGGTCCAGACGCGGCAGGGAGGCTCCCCCATCAATGCCGCGTACTCCTCTCGCCGAGCTGGAGTACCGGCATCGATGGCGAGCACCTCCGGGATCGATCCGGGATCGATTTATCGCGTCTAGACCAGACACGATAAATCGATCCCAGAACATCGATTGCCTGCCGCCGGACCCGGAGGTAAGTGTAGACGTACCCTTGGATCAAAGTACCATCATGAACTCTCTCACTGTCACAATGTTCAGCTGCTCAAGTTATGTTTCCTGAAGATAATTGGCTCTACACTTTCCAGCTTCAGCCTTGGATCTTTGTTCCCTTGAATTCATTTGAAAAGTCTCTCTCTTTGTGCTTACACTACTTTGAGTGTTCTAATTATTTCATCCCCATGGGTATGCATTGTGACAGCCATTATTTTCACTGGTTCTAACATGGATGCTGAGCACAAGTAACATTGACAAGATGAGACTCCTTTATGAGGACTTGAGTCATGAAGTGTACCTGCCTTTTTTACACTACTGCCCCCTCTATGAATCCTGTACACCTCCAGCTGAGGAAAGCACACTTAGTCAGGACAGCACTTAAGCACATGCTTAAGCACAGTCCTGAATGAGGAGCATCACTGGTCAGAATGGAATAACTAGATGCACGGTCTTCAGCTGCAGAGAGGACAAAGTTACTTTGCAAACAAGATTATGAGGTCAAAAAGTTTCCTCTAGTCTCCATGTCCATCTCCCTAGGGTCAAGTGCAGTACCACTTACTCTATACGGCAAGCTCATTAGGTTTATTTAATCTCTGGGAGGATGGACACAGATCCTGACATGTAGCAAGGAAAAGCAGTTCTCCAGCTCCAGTGCAGAAATTAGTGGCTGACATTTCTGTCCTTTTACCCCTCTGATGTGTGGAAGGAGGAGGAAAAAAAAGGGTTGTGGATAACAGCTCAAGGAGTTAGAGCACCAACGTGGAGAGGCATATGCAGAGCATAGCACATCAAGCTCCCCCGGAGTCCTAACAATCTGCTGATCATTCTTAATGAGAGAGCAACAGCAGTGAAGAGCAAGGTGAGATTTACAGGGCCCGTCTGAGAGGAAGCACATAAGAGGTGTCAGAAAAATCCTTCATCTAATATTTCCCTCTGAGCATATGTCTCTGCCGAGGAGAGATCCTTCATTTGAGTGCACGTAAGGAGCCAAGACAAAAACAGTGAGCACTGTAGAGACAGCCATCCTTTACTACCTCATCCTCTTTGTATCGCCAATGTCTTTTGTGCTGCGAAGCAGTGGAGGGGTAGGAGCAGAGCATAAGGGACGTTAAGGCCACTCTAAACACCCGCAACATGCCGGATCAACAGCTGCATATTTCACAAAAGTAGGGAAGAAAAAATTAAAGAACAAAAAATAAAATCATCACTTCACAGTCAAACTACTATACTCAGCAACACCAAGGAAACAGAAACTAACAAGGTGACATGCATTGAAATCCTGGTCCAGCAGGAGTCCTTGACAAAACTCCCATCGACTTCAGCAGGGACAGGATTTCATCCATGCTGCTTTGGCAGGCTCATATGTCAGCTTAACAGCCCCTCTGAACAATCCTGACCTTCAAACCCTATGTCCAAGCAGTCAAACTGTGGGAAGATCAGATTCAATCCTGAATGAGACCTTAAATGGGTCTCTTTTTGATAATGGAGCTAGCCAAAATCCTGACACCAAAAGTACACCCCCCCTTTTTTTTTTTAAGAGAAGTTTGGATCCAAATTCCAAACTGAATTCTGCAGCTCAGTCCTAACTCCAATGATAACACACAGGGTTCATAAAAAGGGAGCCCACTTTTTAGAACTAGATAAATACAATACACTTCCTATGGCAAATTTCCCCATATCACTAGAGCAGTGTTTCCCAAACTTGGGATGCCGCTTGGGTAGGGAAAGCCCCTGGCGGGCCGGGCCGGTTTGTCTACCTGCCGGGTCCGTGGGTCCGGCCGATCGCAGCTCCCACTGGCCGCGGTTCGCTGCTTCAGACCAATGGGAGCTGCTGGAAGCGGCGGCCAGTACGTCTCTCAGCCCGCGCCGCTTCCAGCAGCTTCCATTGGCCTGGAGCAGCGAACCGCGGCCAGTGGGAGCCGCGATCGGACGGACCTGCGGACGCAGCAGGTAAACAAACCGGCCCGGCCCGCCAGGGGCTTTCCCTACACAAGCAGCGTTCCAAGTTTGGGAAACACTGCTCTAGAGTCTTCCCTATCTTAAGCCAACTAGACTGTCCAGTAGATTCAGTCTTCAAAACCAGCTACTTTTACAGGTGCACAAATAGGTATAAGAACAGAACATGAAGATAACTCAATATAATGCATAAACTACCAAATCAGTCAGCCTGGTATCAAAGCCAGGCAGGCAAATGGATTTAAAGTTCTTCAGGANGGTCCGGCCGATCGCAGCTCCCACTGGCCGCGGTTCGCTGCTTCAGACCAATGGGAGCTGCTGGAAGCGGCGGCCAGTACGTCTCTCAGCCCGCGCCGCTTCCAGCAGCTTCCATTGGCCTGGAGCAGCGAACCGCGGCCAGTGGGAGCCGCGATCGGACGGACCTGCGGACGCAGCAGGTAAACAAACCGGCCCGGCCCGCCAGGGGCTTTCCCTACACAAGCAGCGTTCCAAGTTTGGGAAACACTGCTCTAGAGTCTTCCCTATCTTAAGCCAACTAGACTGTCCAGTAGATTCAGTCTTCAAAACCAGCTACTTTTACAGGTGCACAAATAGGTATAAGAACAGAACATGAAGATAACTCAATATAATGCATAAACTACCAAATCAGTCAGCCTGGTATCAAAGCCAGGCAGGCAAATGGATTTAAAGTTCTTCAGGAAACAGGGGGAGCAGGAAGTAGACCATGAACAACAGTGAAGTGATACAAGGTACGGGAGTAATACAAGACCCATTTTTTTATTACCCTGCACATACAATCTCAGGCATCGCCACATTTGCTGCTGGCGTGGAAAGGGAGGTGACAACAAAGATGACGTAGTGTCAGGCTTGTTCTAGAGTTAAGACCCATAGAGTTTAGTGCAGCAAAGTGTTAAGTAATGAGACTAGAGGGGAAAATATAATCAGGCAGAAAAGGACCAGAAGTGATTAAAGGGACTCTATGCCATGTACAAGATACCTGGCTGTAGAAAAGAGGGGTGGGGGAAGGAAGGCGTTTGCTCTGACTTGATTCTTGACATCCCCATCTTGAGTATGTGCGCACACTCCTAAATTTATTGTGATTTTTGGCACCACCCACTCAACCCCCTGCCCAATTCTGCCCTGCCAGCCTTACCTCTGCTGTGCCTGCAGCTCCTGGGGTTCTTCACCTCCTCTCCAAGGCCGAGGGGGGGGAGACTGCAGCAGTGTCCCCTTCCGCCTTCCAGGCTGGGGGGGCAGAGACGGAAGGGGAGAGGAGCAGAGGAGCAGTTCCATTGCTTACATGGAGGGGAGGAGGAGGAACTGCTCTGAGGCTGGGTCTACACTACCCACCTGAATAGGCGGGTAGAAATCGACCTCTCGGGGATCGATTTATCATGTCTCGTCGGGACGCGACAATCGATCCCCGAATCGATGCTCTTACTCCACCAGCGGAGGTGGGAGTAAGCGCCGTCGACGGGAAGCCGCAGAGGTCGATTTTGCCGCCGTCCCTACAGCGGGGTAAGTCGGCTGCGATACGTCGAATTCAGCTACACTATTCGCGTAGCTGAATTTGCGTATCTTAAATCGACCCCCCCCTGTAGTGAAGACCTGCCCTGAGTTGCTGGGCTCCTCTTCCCTGCCAGTGAGAAGGGGCTGCTGAGGAATAGTGTGGGGGGAGAGGTAGATGTCTGGTTTCTTTGTGAAGCAGCTGATTGGCTGCTCTTCCCCCTGAGGGGAGAAACAGGGAAGGCCGACAGTCAAAGGAAGCTTCCTCCCCCAGGCAGGGCTGAAATTCAGGAGGGGGCTGGAGCTTGTCACACCAACAGGAGAATGGTACCAGCTCAAGCCAAACTGTATGACTAGTGAGAGGTTACCGGAGCTGGCAATGCTGGATACATGGTACTTGCCCGTAGCTCTGTCAGGTAAAGCATTAGTGAAGCCGTATGAGACCTTGGTGCATACAGCCAGGTCTACACTACAAACTTACATTAGTATAACTACGTCAATCCACACCCCCGCCTGACGCAGTTATACTCACCTACCACCCCCCTCGGCGTAGGAGGGCTTCTCCCATTGATATAGCTACCGCCTCTCACCAAGATGGGTTAACTACATCGATAGAAGATCTCAAGTCGGTGTAGTAGCATCTTCACTGAAGCACTACAACAGCACAGCTGTGCTGCTACAGCATTTTAAGCATAGTCCTACCCTAACTGACTCTATTTGGGCTGGACCTTCACTACTGAAAACATGAGCCTCTATTGCAGGGGTCGGCAACCTTTGGCACGCGGCTCGCCAGAGTAAGCACTCTGGTGGGATGGGACGGTTTGTTTACCTGCCATGTCCACAGGTTCGGCCGATCATAGCTCCCACTGGCTGCGGTTCGCTGTCCCAGGCCAATGGGGGTGGCGGGAAGCGGTGGCCAGCACATCCCTTGTCCCGCGCCGCTTCCCGCCACTCCCATTGGCCTGGAGCGGCCAACCGCAGCCAGTGGGAGCCACAATCGGCTGAACCTGCAGATGCGGCAGGTAAACAAACCATCCTGTCCTGCCAGAGTGCTTACCCTGGCGAGTCGCGTGCCAAAGGTTGCCGACCCCTGCTCTATTGCATGAGCTAAAGAGCTTACTCCTCTGCCTGGTACAGAAGTAGATTGATTAACTTGCTATGTAGACAAGCCAGTAGAGGGGGACAAAGACCCACAATCTCCTAGCGTGGGTCTTGCGCAATTCTAATCACTACCCCACAGGAAAGACTTGGCAAAGGTTTTAATAAGAATTGTCTAAGACTCCGGGGGTTGCAGATTAGTAAGAGGCAGCTAGATGTGCCTTAATTTTTAACAGGCATTTGAGATAGTTAACTGTCCTACAAATTGCAGGAGCGAGAGCATGGTAATAGGACAGGGCCCGGGAGGGGAGAAGGTTGTGGGCAAAGGGGCTGATCCAAAGCCCACTGAAGTCAAAAGGAGTCTTTCCATTGACTTTAATGGGCTTTGGGTCAGGCCCAAAATCAATTGCACGCAGTTCACCATAAAAATCTCAGTTGGCCATCAGCTTTCGCTAGTAGGTGGTCATGTGGTTTTCAAGCCATGAACATAGGAAATGAGAGTTTTGGAAGTGAATCCTTGCTTTGTGTTGCAAAAATTGATTAGGGAAAAACCATAGCAAGTGCAGTTAGAGGTGATGCTTTATATGAATCTTAGAACAGATCTTGTTAGGTCTGATTTAATTTCCTTTTTAAAAATATACACAAAACAGAAGTATAGAGCTAAATTCTGCTCATTTCTATTGATGCATGGTAAGTAGCATAAAATTCAGTTCATGGCATCCTCCTTGGGTTTATTTATTTATTTTTCAGCTGTGCTGCGTTTTTGCTCTTGAGGAAGCAGCAGCAGCAGCTAGAAGACCCACTTCATTTGCTTCTAAAACAGCTTGACTTCAGTTGATAAGTTACGCTATCTGCTCCCTGCTTTCACTTGAGCAATCTTGTGGCTGCTGGACATCACTGAAAGCATTTAGGGCAGCATCAAATCTAAATGCAGGTGCAGCGGGTCCCTCCGTCTCAGAAGTGGAGGCGATTTGAGCAATAAAGACTAGGATTTCTCACTGCCACCTTTTTTCAAAGATGGATTCCTTTGTTCAACATATATTCCTGTTCTAGGTAGCAGCAGAGCACTAACAGAGACAGACATGACCATTTAGATTAAGCTAAATGGCATTTAGATGAAACTATCCTGAAGAGAAAACTATGGTGTGGCTGTAAGATCAAACAGACATTTTGCATACAAACCAAAGGAACACTTGCATGGTAGGAAGGGACGGCAGTGGCTACACCTCATGCTCTACTCTTCCTTTTCAAATGTTTTCATTTGGTGTCAGGCTGAGATGTATCCCATTAAATTGGGTCAGTCAATCCAGGGGCGGCTCTATGTATTTTGCTGCCCCAAGCATGGCAGTGAGGCAGCTTTCAGCGGCACACCTGTGGGAGGTCCGCTGGTAACGCGGATTCAGCGTCATGCCTGCGGGAGGTCCGCTGGTCCCGCGCCTTCGGCGTCCCCGCCGCCAAATTGCCGCCGAACCCGCAGACCTCCCGCAGGCATGCCCGCCGAAGGCAGCCTGACTGCCACCCTCATGGCGACCGGCAGGCCGCCCTCCGCGGCTTGCCGCCCCAGGCACGCGCTTGGTGCGCTGGTGCCTGGAGCTGCCCCTAGGTCAATCACAGACAGTGATGTCACTCATCGCATAATTTTGGTGATGCTTCCAAAATTGTGCTAGCCTGAGAAAATTCCTTTCAAAAGGTTTTAGTCAAGACATTTAATTGATACAACAGTTTGAATGTTATTTAGTATTTATAATATGTTCACACCTAGAGGCCAGCCACGTAAGAGCCCTATTGCACCAGGTGCTGTACAAGTATATCTAACATAGCACGATAGCTAGATCTCTGATAGTCCCAGTAATAGCTCCGAATTTAGTCTCATCATTTCTGGGAGGAGGTGGAATGCACCAGTACTTGTTGAAAATAATTCTTCTATCACACATTGTAGAGCAACACTACCCTAAAGGTAAACTGGAACTCTGAAGCTGTTAATTTTACAGAAAAAAAAACCAAACAGTTTAAGGATACAAATTACTGCCTTCTCTAAGGTCCCATGTCAGCAGAGCACTTCAGCACCTGCTTAACTTTAAGGTCTGGCCTTTGTCCTAGAACTCAATGGGACTTAAGTACATACCTAGAGCTAAGCAAGTGCTAAAGTCCTATTGAGTTCTGGGACTCAAGCCCATGCCTTACAGTCAAACATGTGCTGAAGTGCTCTGCTGAACAGAGAGAAGCCCTGATTCGCAGCCTAAGCTGAATGTTGTGTTGTCACAGTTATAGAGCAAGGGACTCCCCAAGTATGTTTGCACTTTTGCACACGTATGCCTAATGCAGGCAAGACAGGGTCACATGCGTGTGCACACCTGCAATCCTGATTTTGTACACACATTTGGACTCAGTGATGGCCCATTAAGAACACTTCACGCTAACAATGGGCCATAGAAGAAACTCATTCTGCCAAGATAGCTCTCCCTAAGGATGCCTCAGACATGGAGGGGCCAATGGCCAACTCCTATTAGTCAGCAAACCATGAAAGGCCATGTGATATGCTTATGTGACCCTGGACTCCATCTTGGGCCAGTAACTTTCCACAAACAGGAGCTGTGGGCTTTGTTTGGGACAGTACAATTCTATCCACATGGCAGAGGATATAAAAAGACACCGGAGACATCTTCATTTCCTGTTTCATTTCTCTGGACTGGATTTCTAATAAGGAAGCTCTAAACAAGGACTGATAACCCCCCAATTTGTTTGAGTGATTCCAGAGACTTTTGCAAGTTAACAGTTTATTCCATCCCTGCAACAAATACAATATAAGGACTTTGCAATCGCTTGTACGTATACGATTCCTTAAGCCATTTAAAATGCTCTTCTTTCTTTTTCCTTTTAATAATAAATCTCAGTGGAGCACATATCTGAAGGCAGATGTGGAAGGAAGCTTTCAGAGACACACACGTATTTCCCTTTTGAATATGCTTATTATAAGCTTATTGGCTTTACATAGCCACACCAAAATTCCTTATTGGTTTGCATTCAACTACTGCCAAATTGTTGCAATCAATAAGTGACAGAGACTTACTATAAGTGACAGAGGCAACAGCATCTCTGAGCTGAAAGAACAATGCCAGACAAAGAAAGAAGTTACTAAAAAAGTTCAAAGGGATGCTTACGATAGTTGCCTCCCCAGCTGTAGTTTTTAGTATTTGTGCATGTGCCACTGGTCTAGGAACCAAAAATAGAAGAGAATACTTAGAAAAGAGAACTAAATAGGAGGGGAAATTAAATAATTAACGAGGCAGGAACAGCTGCCATCCTCCTTCATTTGGATAGATCTCTACAGTATGTGCTACAATCCACAGCTCTGGCGAATTCAAGTAGGTAAGGTTAGAACACTGATGACAGAGTTCAAAGAATGAAAGGTATGTAACATAGCATATGCCCTGCAACCATTCCCTGTTTTATTGAAAAGCAGGAGCTGCGGGTACACTACTTTGAAGGTCAGCACTTCAAGAGCCACGTGCAAAAAATTAAGGACAAGGAGACAAATCTATTTTTTTTTTTTTTGGCTTTAAAGAACTCATCACTCTGGCATATCTAGCCCTTGTACATCATATATGTTTCCAATAGTCAGGTGGCTTTATTTTTGCCAAAATGTTAACTTTTACCTTGCCACATTAGTAATATTAATCTATGCAAATTCCACGGTATCCCACAAACTCAACATATTCAACTTCTCAATAACCCATTTTGAGCATGTAATTTGAGAATTTGTAATTCTATAATTTGTTTGCGGATGAAAATGCTCCTTATGAAATGGGCTCAATCAACATTTGCAGAAATTGTACTTTTTTATAGAGCACATTTATAAGATTAGTTCACACTGGAAAAAAAAGGGAATCTAACTGGAGCCTGACTTCAGGTACTGAGCGCCCTTAATTCCCAGTGACTGCAGTTGAAGGTACTCAGAGCCATGAAGAACTGAGCCTTAAACTGCTTAAACTGTAAGACAGTGCGATGGTCACTTTAAGGGAAAGGGCCAGGGCCGGCGCTTCCATTTAAGTGACCTAGGCGGTCGTCTAGGGCACCAGGATTTGGGGGGGCAGCATTTTGCCGGCGGCAATTCGGTGGCGGGGGGGTCCTTCCGCGCTCCGGGTCTTCGGCAGCAATTCTGCAGCGGGTCCTTCACTCGCTCCAGGACCCACCACCAAAGTGCCCCGAAGACCGGGAGCGCGGAAGGACCCCCGCCTAGGGCGCCAAAAACCCTGGCGCCGCTCCTGGAAGGGGCTGTCACCTGGATGTTACTAGGACTCATAAGCAAGAACGTGTTGGGAGATGTACGTCCCAGGAAGAGTCATGTGACTACTGTTACTTTTCACAACATAGAAATTAGATCAAAAATAAGATCCTCTTGCTGGAAGTTTGCTACTTAATTTCTTAGCATTTAGAACACAGGAGAATGCTCCCCTTTCACACACCCCTCCCCCCCAAAAAGCGAAACAAAGCAGGTTGCTCCCTAAACAGAGAGGCACAATTCACCCCATCCAAGGCTGTCTGCAGATCATCTGCAGCTAGGCATGGCTCACATGCTTCCCTACAGAACCCCCTAGTCTGCAAGTCGGACCCAGAAACCCCCTGAAATTTAAAGCCTACAATTAGAAGAGGGTTTTCAATACATCACAACTAACAGGACTATTTAAGAAGGCGTTTGTGGCTCATTTTGAGAGAATCCAGGTGGAGGGTAACTGTCAGCCAAGGGAGCTGAGAAAGTCTCAGGAGGGGCTCGAAGGGTAGCATGCAGGGAGCAAGAGGTACTTGAGGAGGCAAGGGGTTGAAACCTGGAAAAGGGGCTTTCTGTCAAGAGACAGCAAGGATGATCAGACTAGGAGTCACCTGAACAGAAATAGTCACAAACGCCCTTCTGGGGGCTACATCTCCCACCATGCCTCTCCTTAAAGGTCTATGCCTCAGTAACACCCAGGAAGCAGCACCTGGCCCTTACAGGGCCCATCACACCCTGTAACTAAAGTAACTTCACTTACAACTTTTTTTTAAACATAAGGGTTGACTCTTACAGGAGCCCCATGCTTTAAAAAAAATAAAATAAAAAAATCAGCAGCGCACAGAATTCTCAGACAGGGCTAGGTTACAACCTGGACTCGAAGCCTGCCGAAGCAGTAAGGGAGAGTAAGAACCCCCCCTTTACACTCCTGGATGGGGAACCCAGACTTTGGGTCCTGAGACACAGGAGCTAGAGGAGGCTACACAACTGCCCACTCTGCCACAGAGCAAGCGGCGAGGTCGTGAGCAGAGCCTTGGCTCTTCTACCTCTACTCAGAGGGCAGGGTGTTAGAGTCAGCTGCTGGAATAGGCCAGCAGCAATTTTTCTGCTCCCTTCCCCCAGAAAAAGGAAGCAGGGGAGGACTGTGCCTCACGGGGCTTACCCACCGTCTCTTTGTTCAGGGGAATGTCTCAGGGCATCTCCTACCCTTTAGTGTATCACACGTCCATCGAGGTAACAAAAGGAAGCTTTATAGACTATTTCTATTGAATTGTGTCTTTTTTTATTGTTCAGTGAGGATGAAAACAGCAGCACTTGGGGTATAAGTAACATCAGTGATCGGTATGTGCTGTGGCATAATAGATAGTTATGGTATCGTGATTCCATTTGACAAAAGATGGGTTTTTTTTAAAAAGGAGCCAAGAGCATCATGTCAAATATTATGAGACAATAACAGCCTATTAGTTCCAGTGCCTAATTTTAAACCTCATACCACCTAGAAACCCGAAGATTTTTTTTTTTCTTTCAAGGCAGCCTGTCAGCGCTTCAAGGTATAAATAAATAGCACAGTGATTGGTTCATCTCTGCCTGTCTTCATTCCAGAAATTGTAGTGAAGGAAGTGCTAAAGTTTTCTTTATATGTGGAGTCTTTTCTCTTCTTGATAAATATCTGCAGTTGCCACTGGAATGCATAGAACACACACATGCATATGGGGCCTTATCCTCTAAAGGTGGTGAGCACTCCCAGTTACCCCCAAATTAGAAAAATCACTACATGGACCACTCTCAGTTGCTGCAGTTGATGTCTGGAATGTGAAGCCACACATGGCTTCAGGATATAAAAATGTTATTTTTAAAAATATTTGACTTAAATTGGATTTAATTAAATTAATACAGGTTTTTTAAAACAAACATTTAGAAATAAATTTGAAATTGACAAAGTAATTTAATTTTTTTGGTAAAAGTTAATATCAAGCAGTACAAGCTTGCTGACAAGTTCTAAAGAAACAAGCCATTGAACTGGTGGAAGTCATTGGCTAAGGACCTGGAATCAGAGTTGATTGAACTGCTAAGCCAGCTTTCGACAGCAGCAGCTTCTTCTGCAGATGCAGAGAGAATATTTTCTTCTTTTCAGGTTTATTCAACTAGGTCACTTCAATGACTGGTTCATTCATTTATTGAGTTCATTCAATTATTAAGAATCCAGTTGGGAGTTTAAAAAGCAGAAAAGCTTGTTTTTCTCTTCCAATCTATGAATAAGAATTAAGCGTGAGGATGAGATCTACTAATTCTAAAATCTTGAAAGACGTAGTAGCCAGAAACAATTAGTTCAATTTACTAGTTACAGATAACACTCACTTTGTTTAGTAAATCAGTTTTAAACATAAAACATGTTTTGATAAGGAAAAAAATTATGTATCCAGAATATTTAAGGTAGCTTTAACTAATAAAACATTTTAACATGCTCTCTGTGCATTTAATTGAATTTTAATTTTCATAGAATTAGAGTTTCCCACAAATCACAATAAAATGCATCACTCACCATTTTTAACATGAATAAAAATGTAAAATTTAAGATTGAATAAATAGAAGTTAAGCTATATAATGGCTCAAATCAATGTGGATAGGTATAGTTCATCATCATGGTTAGCAAAAAGAATTTCCAAGATTTGTATAAAGGCTATGTTTAGTTGCAAATCAACGTTTTAATATTTACCAACCAATGAGAATCACTCTCTCTTTAGACAAAGAGCTAAGAAATACAAAGGCAAAATATGATTTAAAATCAAGATTTCCTGCTTGCTGATTTACATCATTAAAATCAGTGATTTAAATCACTGATTGAATCAGTAATCTGGTAATAGGAACAAGGATTATTGATGGCATCACTGAGCTAAAGCGACTAGTGATTTTGGGTGCCCAATCTGAGGTGCCTTTAAAGGATTTTAGAACATATTGAGCACCTTCCCTCTGCAAGTCAGTCTCCCATAAGGTATCAAGTTGCGCACCCAAAAATCACTAGTCACTTCGGAAAAATGTAGGCTATGGTATGTGGAATGCAAGAAATACAGAATCAAGCCCTATATTAGGAGGATTCTAATTAATTGGATCTCTTCAAAAATATATACTCTAAAATGAACACTAACAGTTATTTGAACTGGTTTCAGATAAAATATAAGAAACACTGAAAAGAGAGTTATTCTCCAATAAACCAGGGTGAGGGGAACAAGAATTTTATTCTAGGTACTGAACATTGACTTTCCTGTATATTGATACGATTTCCAGTGATGGTTCAGCATTTATAGGTTTTTTTCCTAGTACCAGAATCTGCTTGGTATCATTTGTTAGAAGAGATTATTTCAATGTAGTTTGCAAAGTATTTTTCCCCTTGACACTTTTCTGTATGTAACAAAAGTGGACAAGGAGAGAGATTAAAGTCTGTCTTGGGTTTCTTCTAGTTTAGTAAAAAAATCATTCTTGTGCTCCTGGTTTGTGACGTTATGAATTGATTTACAAGGGCCTGATCCTGCCAACCCTATTTGATCAATGAATTCAAAGGGAATTGTGTGCAATTAAATGACTGCAGAATCATTGGGGGGGGGGGAACATAACAAAAAACGAATGGGTAAAACATGGTCTCAAAGAGTATGTCTATATGGGGATAAAAAATCCGCAGCTGGCCTGGGTCAGCTGACTCAGGTTCATGGGGCTTAGGTTACAGGGCTAAAAGTTGCCATGCAGACATTCAGACTCGACTGGAGCCCAACCTCTGGGACTCTCTATGTTCACATGGTCCCAGAGCTCAGTCTCCAGCTGAGCCCAAACATCTGAACAGCAATTTTTAACTCCACAACCCAAGCCCCATGAGCTTGAGTCAGCTGACCTAGGCCAGCCACAGGACTTTTATCCCCAGGTAGATGTACCCAAAGTCAATAGTAAAACTCCCATTGACTTTACTGGGGCCAGGATTTCACCCAATGAGTATAGGCAGCTCTATAGATGTGTGCGTGAGAGAACTAAGTAGCTGTCGTATATTTTGAGAGCAATGTAACCTTGGAGTGCTCTGTACTGAATTTTTGAAAAAATACTGAGGTCGGTGTGATTTCACTTGCTGGTAAATGCCACACTTTATGTCCCTTAGGCCCTGTATATAGTGTGCCTTTGTACACTGATATAACTACACCAGTGCAAATGCTAGTGCAGATGCTTCGCACAGGTACAAGTTGGGGCTCAGAATGCAGAGACTTCTTCTGATAAGTTGCAGGATTATGTCACACCATTTTGAGGCACATTTTGCACAGATGCAGTGTGTCTACAGTAGGACTTTCCACCAGTGTAACTAAATTGATGTACTTGTACAGGTGCAAGTTTGCCCGGTCTAGACAAGCCCTTACTTTGCTGTCTGTAGAGATTACCTGCCAGGATCAAAGTTCATCCACTCTGAAGTGGAGAAACCCTGAGAAGCAGATATTTCCTCAGGAACTCCACTCCCATGAGGAAATTAAGAGAAAGAGGAATGGGAGGGAATTTTTCCTTTTATCAATCAATAACTATTTACCTGTAAAATGGAAGGGATTGGATCACTCAGAAATAAGAACATACGAACAGCCATACTGGGTCAGACCAAAGGTTCATCTAACCCAGCATCCGGTCTTCCGACAGTGGCCAATGCCAGGTGCCCCAGGGGGAATGGACAGGTAATGATCAAGTGATCTCTGTCGCTCATTCCCAGCATCTGGCAAACAGAGGCTAGGGACACCATTCCTGACCATCCTGGCTAATAGCCATTGATGGACCTATCCTCCATTAATTTATCTAGTTCTTTTTTGAACCCTGTTATAGCCTTGGCCTTCACAACATCCTCTGGCAAAGAGTTCCACAGGTTGACTGTGTATTGTCTGAAGAAATGCTTCCTTTTGATTGTTTTAAATGATTAATACAAACCCTTTTGCCATTTGGTAACCATTTCAGGTCAATAACTGTTACTAGAGGACAAGTGTTTACATACAAAATCTCATTGCCACCCAGAAGACACTCAATGGCCATAGACAATGAACCACATTGCCCCTATAGACAGAGGGTCAGATTCTCAGCTGGTGTAAGTCAGTCACAGTTTCATAGAGTTTAAGGCAGTAAGCTCACCTAGTTTGACCTCCTGAATAACACTGCCAGTAGCATTTCACCCAAATACCCATACTGAGCCTTATGACTTCAGTGGAAATACTCATTTACAGCATCTGGTCCATATTGATCAGGAAGTTGTCTCCAGTAATCTGCAGATCCCATTTATCTGAATTTTTTTTTAATGTCCCCAGACAATTTTTGTTGAGCAAGATTGTGTGGAACTTGACTGACATTAAAACCTTCCCCTTTAGCTACCTGCTCTCAGCTTTGGTTATTTTAGGCACCAAGCACAAGTTAAACGAATCACCCCTCCCCTTTTCCAAGTGTTAGACATACTTATCTCTTTGGCAACCATACTTCAACTCTCCTCAATGATCATGACTCATATATATCAGATTCAAGTAGAGATCAGCACATCCAGTCTGAACTATGGGTGATTTGCAGGTCAAGTTATCCATGGAGGAACAGCTAATTTGTCAGATGGCTATGAGCTGGAAGTGGGTGTTTTATTACTTGAATGTATTTACTTAACAGGGCCGGCTCTGGCTTTTTGGCCGCCCCAAGCAAAAAAAAAACCTGTGGCACAGCCGGAGCGCGGGTGCAGGGGGACCGGCTGGGGGGGAAGGGGGAGGGAGCAGGCGGGAGAGAGAGAGAGCGCCCCTGCTGTAGCCCTGGCCGCGCGGCCCCTCCCACTGTGCCACCTCCTGCCGCCTGCCGCGAGGGCTCCGCTCCGGTCGGCGGGGAGGGAAGGAAGAGGACTGCCCTGCAGGGCGCTCTGGTTCTCCGCGCCACCGCCCCCTACAGGGCGGCCGGAGCGGAACAAGAACAAAAACAAAAAGCAGCCATGTCGCCCTAGGATTGGGAAGAATGCTGCCTCCAACAATCTGCCGCTCCAAGCACCAGCTTGCTCAGCTGGTGCCTTGAGCCGGCCCTGTTACTTAACATTATAAATACAAATAATACTTTTCATTCAAGGCCACTATTTGGGTTACTTATAAATTGCTATACAAAATATCACCTACTTAGGTAGAGTTTAAATACTGTGTATATTAATGATGCACCAAAAGTATCTCAGATTCAGTCAAGATATATTCCACTAATGAAGTCCCTAAAGAAAATCACAACAGACTTCTTTAGCTAAGATATTCTAACTACTTGGTTTTATCAAGAGATAACTAAAATAGCATTAGATATAAGATCTTCCTAGCAAAATTCACCAAAGAAGCACAAACATCAAAGAGTCTTAACTCTAATAAATTATTCTTATATTTGCATTGATAAGAAAGTAGGATAATGCCCTATATGCATAACTATGAAATGTGCTATGGCTCTGGAACTTGTGTGTGACTTTCATAAAATGTGAATTTTAAAACTAGTTAATTTTTGCCTTACAATATGCCTGCCATTTTTCTATTAGATATCCTATCATAATATCATCCTCATAGCCTGTGTGATTGCTCACTCTTAATGCAATGACACCAAATATTTTCAAGGAATGACAGTTGTACATGAAATTCAACTCACAAACTCAGACTAAATGTAAGCACTAACAAGTCATTTCTGATTTCCTTTCTGTACATGTAAGAGGAAAAACCACTGTCAATCAGACTATAGCTTTAAAAATGCATATCAATTAGAGACCATTCCTTATGATAGAATCATCAGTTCCCAGTTTAATTTCCTCCTCTGAAATAATTAGAGCATCTTAATTCTGTACCACGAGTCAAATGATGGCAAAATGCTAGAGATTCAATTATAAATCTGATTTTACTCATGAGCAACTTGTGTATTAATATCACTTTTCATGTCCTGTGCTGAAAAGTAAGATGCATATTTGAGGACTTTTCCAGTAACTTCACTGAATTCTGCTTGAAAGCTTTGCTCTTCCATGGTCAGAAATGACCACCACTTGTCTCCCATATCGCTTACAACTTTTAATGTATGTGCAAGTTCAATTGCGCATACATTAAATATTATGATAACTGAAACTTATGCAATTATAAAAACACATTTCCGTAGCAACCTTCTCTCTGGGCATTTTACAAAGGTAAAGGATTACTGGAATAGTGACTTCTGATGTCCATACACTGGACCATGACAGCACTGAATAAATCAAGAGGAATGAGCTGGGTTTAAGGAAGTCTCTCTCTAATTATAGATGCTGGGTTAGGTTCAGCACTGACTAATTCCCCATGCAACCCCATTGACTTATACTTAGTGAAGGAGCTTCAGCTGAGGTTGATGCTCTGTTATTATTGGAGTTATCAGTAAAGCTAAACCCCTGGAAGACGGCAAGATCAGACAATATGCAGTATAAATACACTCTATCTGGAGCAAAGTGGGGATTTCGCCAGCTTACAGTGACATAATAAATGTTGATCTGTGACATAAGATCCTGGCACTTAACCTGCAACAACAATCCATTCCCCACCCCTGCTCCCCCCATTGAAATGGGGCAAAATCCAGAGCCCGGCACATGAACCAAATAGTTAGGCAGAATACTAGGCAGGTGAGACGGGGGACAAAGCAAATGCACCTTGCTGTCAAGTTGTGGAGAGTAACAGAGCCACTCCATACAATCGAGTGATGAGTAGCCCATTAGGAGCCCTTATGGCCTTCCCCCTTTCCCTCATTTCTGCTGTGCAGGGGATCCATGCAGAATTTGTGCTGTATGCCACCCAGGGAATATACAGTCCTTGCATGGCCTATCATATCCCATCCCCCACTCCTCCTGCCCCTAGTTCAGCTGCAAGGGGAACACCTTCCCCACAGGGCAAGTTCTGGATTTGCCCTGCAATGGGTTGATTTGGCACGCTGGGTAAGTGTTCTGAATAGATTGTTTGCCACCATCTCACAACCCAATAAGTTTTAGTTTAAACACATGGCACTTGAAAACAGAGTTATCAGAATAAGCCTTTTAACTATAAATTGCAGGTATTAGAGATCTGTGATAATTGTCTTATCAGGCTCTAAATGTGCTTACAATGCTAAGAGAGAACAAATTGGATTAGGTTCTAGACAGGCTTTTCCATTTTCATAAATTGCTCTGGGAAGCAATAGGACTTCTGAAATGCAGGAGAGTTGCTTTTGTCAAACTGATTTTATTCAAGGATCCTTATGGAAGGAAAAAAAAAATCCACCATGGCTTTTTAAAAGGGAGGGATGGAGAGGAGATAATAGATGTCATCTTAAACAGTAGGGGCCTAATTCTGCTCTCAGCATTCTCATTGCCAATCCAAAGGAAGCCCACTGAACTTAGTGAATTTACACGGGGGTAGCTGAGAGCAGAGCTCTCTGCTCGCAGATGGAGATGCAAGAAGTGTGCAAGCTAGACCAGCACAGGGGAGGTCCTGGTGTTTTCAAGGGCACAGATCTAAAATGGGATTCTGTCGGTCAGAATGTGCAAAGCATGACAGGTATGAACACTGGCATGATTTGGAGAATGGACCATAAACACACACACTGGGGAGGGGAGAAAGCCACAGTGCAGCTCTTCAGAAGCCTAAACCAAACGCTGCCCTCTCCCCTAACGCCATTTTTCTTGTTCTGGAAAGTATCCAGATAGCCCTGTACTTTGTAGAAAAGGTAGACAGGGCCAATGCTTGGAGGGAAGGAACCCTATTAATAGCATGCTTAGCCCCTCCTGCTCTCCCTAAGGCTGCTGCAAACCTGCAGCTAATCTATGGTTTTTGCTCCCACTTCATGCCCTGTGACTCCCCAGGCTTGACCCAGCCACATTGAAGTCAATGAGCGTTTCGCCATTAACCAAATCAGACCCACAGTGCAACCAGACACTGACAGCCAGTGACAATATATTCACCAGTGCTACCAGGCAACTTTGGCTGCAGTGAGGGGAGAGCAGGCAGCATGGAGAGGGAGCATCTCTGCCTGGAATGTACATTGCACAGCATTGGGAACTCAGATAGTCTATGCTGTGGAACAGTTTTTTTCTTGATTCCTTTGCAGTTTGGGTTATATCTTCCCTCCCTGCTCTGTCTAGGCTGACCAGATTTTATAGGGACAGTCCCAATATTTGGGTCTTTGTCTTATATAGGTGCCTATTACCCCCCACTCCCTGTCCCCATTTTTCACACTTATTATCTGGTCACCCTAGCTCTGGCCTTCATGGCAGTGGAGTGTATGTACATTTGTCTGCAGCAGACTTAGAGCCTCTCCAATTAAAAAAAAACAAAAACTGACACACACACACCCAAATCCAAAATGTTTGTGTGTGTGTGTGCGCACGCGTTACTGTTCACTCTCTGAAATGGTCACTGCCATATGCAAACCTATGGGCCCAATGTGCTTGGTGTAAGAGGGTGCAACTGGACCTCAGTAACATGTTGCTCTTACAATTATATACTTAATTTACATCTTTGTTTATATTCCCTGAGTATTTTGAAGAACCCATTGTTATTCTAGGCACACTGGACAGTTATGATGGTGCAATCGGATAAAGATCTGAAAACAGATTATTCTATAAAATATTAAGCTGTTCTCTCCAGATCTATAATTAAATTATAGATTCCCTTTCTGAAGTGTGTAATCTGGTGTCCAAAACTCCATCAATTGTACAGTTCAGACAGGAAAAAGATGTAGGGATTGTATAATCAGAAACAGATTAGTCATATATCACTGAATATACTGAGTGGGGGTAAATGCAAATTTCAAAGTGATGGAGTGTAGATTGCAACATACACTGCATTAGACTTCATCTGCCTTGTACTAATTGGGAATAAAGGAGATAGGGGCTTGAATGGGAACAATCCCAACAGTAGGAAGTTATATATTTTGTGAGACTACTCAAACAACACTTTTTGGAAGCCAAATATTCAGAACATTTCAGGTGGAATTATACCTGCTTTGTCCCAAGTATATTTTCTACATGATTTCTCTGAATTGCAGAATACATCCAAGAATGGTGCCACTTGAATTTTTATGAAGAGGTGGGGCGGGGAGGGCCTTGGGGGAAGGTGTGGAGTGGGGGCAGGGCCTGGGGCGGAGCAAAGGTCGAGCATCCCTCGCTAAGGTGGAATGTCAGTGTGTATGTCTCGTGTATATGCTGCCTGATGCATAAAGATATATTTTATGTTATTTCTCTGTCAGAAGATGTTCCACAGGAGATCTGATGTGGATTTCTCCCCCCTCCAAACACATATAGTCTTTTTGTTTATTCACAATGGCTTTTGTGGACATTCTCTCACATAAAAATCAATAAGTACATTTTTGAAGGGAAGTTTAAACAAAAGAAATAAACTCTGAAAAATCCAGAAGTGGGTTGGTATTAAGGGACATAGCCAAAAAAAAAACAAAAAAAACCCCACAAACCCTAAATGCCCAGCATAAGGAGAGCCAGAGGCCCAGATCTTCAGATGAGGTAGAAGAGGGGACAGATCATCTAACAGGAGAGGTTCTAAGGTTTTAAGTCAGCCTGGTACTCTCCAGTCCTGCATGCCAGCTGCTAAGAGCAAAGGTTAAAAGCAGCACAAAGAAGGAAGCCCTTCGCAGTGCACAGCAACTTGTATTGGTCCTAGAAAAGCAATGAACAATACTGCATATTGAACTGGCATATTATCTCTTTACATATATAGAGATATTTCCTCTGTAGAGCACTCTCATAACATCGAGTTGGGCTGCTCGCATAGAGCAGCCTGAACGTTGATGATCATTAAAGTCCCTAAAGAGAGAGCCAGGCTAATTCCCCTTGGTCAGACATCTGTTCTAAAAAGTCAGGTTTGTCTAACCCTGGCAGGGTCCTCTTGAGGCCAGGTAGAGAAATTTTGAACTGACACTGTAGGACCAATTGACCACAGCACTGCCGAGGATCTGATCTGAGTCAGAATTTTGTTTCAGAGTGGTAGCCGTGTTAGTCTGTATCAGCAAAAACAATGAGGAGTCCCTGTGGAACCTTAGAGACTAACAAATTTATTTGGGCATAAGCTTTCGTGGGCTAAAACCCACTTCATCAGATGCTTGGAGTGGAAAGTACAGTAGGGAGGTATAAATACAAAGCATATTTATACCTCCCTACTATACTTTCCACTCCATGCATTGGATGAAGTGGGTTCTAGCACACAAAAGCTTATGCCCAAATAAATTTGTTAGTCTCTGAGGTGCTACAAGGACTCCTCATTGTTTCTTTTAATTTTGTTTGTAGCCCTGTAGAACTGCTATTCTATTCCTTTCCAACTCTCAGAACTCACTGTGCTCTTCCTCTCCTCTTTATCTTCAACACCCTCCTTGACTGCAAACATAACTGAAAATCTCAAAAACAAGCTTTCAATTTGGTTCTGCCTCCCAAGAGAGCACGTCACTTCCACTGTAGTCAGTGGGAGCTGTTAGCATTCTCCAGTGGGAAAACTGGACTCACAGGAATATCAGAATATCCAGAGCTGGATGGTTAAGGAAAGAAGTCAATAAAAGACCTTAAGAGCATCACTCACCAGCTAGCATGCACCGTATGGTTAAGCATGACGTAGCAGGCTCTTCTCCTATAAGGCCACCTGATAGCCACTGCTCCAAACCCAAGGGTGTTGGCTTCTCCTTGTGAATCAGCCCTCCAGCCAGGGACACATTTCCACCTCTTTGGGGGAACAAAAAGGGGCCAACAAACAATAGTTTGCCAATCTCATGTTGGGGCTTCAGCCTGACTCCAGATTCACTAGTCCACTCCCCTTCTGTCAGGGGGATTTCTGCCCCACCTTCCCCATTAGAAGGGTAGGGGAACCCAGGCCCTCCCTCTCCAGTGGACTCCAGTCCAGAGCCCCTTTAATAAGCAGCCAAGGCCTATGTAGATAGGCCTCTTGCTGCCTCCCAGGACCACTTCCTGTCATCACCTGACTTAGGCCTTTCTCACAGCTTCTGCCCAGACTCACAGTGTGCCACCACTTCTCCCCTCCCCACCCAGCTCACTGCAGAGCTTCCTAGCACTTTCTACTACCCAGCTGGCTGTACAGCAGGAGAGTTTTCCCTGCTCCCATCACATAGCAGTCCTAAACCCAGCAGAATATCTGCAAGCCTCTCTGCCAACACACAGAATGCTGAGCAGACTCACTTCCTCTCTCTTTCCCTTGATAGCTGCCTGAGGCCCCCCACTGCATGCCTAGCTTCCTTGAGGACAGCCATGCCTGGCAGCAGCCTAGCTCAGCACCCCAGCTTCAGACAGGCATCTCTCACTGAATGAGAGTCAGCAGCCTTGTCTCTTTCCTAGCCATCCCACACCTGACCTGGGTGAGCCCCTTTAAGCCTCCCTCCAGACTTGAGGGTGTACTGCAGGTGTAGCAGGGCAGGACTGATTGAGCACACAGGCTCTCATTAACCTCTTATGGCCAGTTTGGGGTAGGGTTATCACCTTTCTAATTGCTGGTAAACATAGTCTTGAGGCCCTGGTCAAGGTCAAGGTCAAGGCCCCAGCCCTGCCTCTTCCCCCAAGGCCCCACTGTCATCACTCACTGGATGGTTTTAAGGAGCCTGCTTGAAGGGAGAAAGTGGGCCCAGCTGAGTAGGGGCTCAGGTTAATGAGCTGGCATCTCCCCCCAACCCATGATAACTGGACTTTGTGTTCGGGTGCCATAAAAAACCCCCAGCATCTGGCAACCCTAAATGGCACCCAGACACAGAAGCCAAAAAACAGTCTATCTGGGTAAAACCTAGCCAGGTGGCAATCCTCGTTTGGGGTTGGTACACCCCATAACAAGAACACAAAGAATTTCTTGGGGGGGACACTGGTTAAATCTTGGCACATTTGCCGCCTTCATTCCCTGTCAGGCATCGTCTTTATTGTGGATTTTGCTCCCACACAAGCCCACACATCATTATAGTTGTTTACATACCATCACTAGCAATAATAATAATGGATACGTAATAATTCCTCATTTGAATGTGACAAACGGGTTCTTCTCACAGTAAAAATAAATACACAGGGAAAGGGAAAATACATCATTGTTACCAGCAAATGAGGCATAGTGCAAGAAATTAAAATGTCTGGTTGATAGAAAAGGAAAAACCACCCTTGGATGGAAGCCTTAAACCAAAAGGCAGAAGGATCATTTACTGAACACAAGAAAAATTAATAGGGAAGAAGGATAATTAAGAGAAATGGAAATGTTCGCTGAAGTTCTGTAGAACTGAGTACACACAGGCACATAATCAGATTCCGAATAAGAACACAATTTAGGATCAGACAACGTACTTAACACCTATTCACAGGCAACCTGTTTGTGTTTATTTTTTTATTCATAGATTTCAACAATAAACAATGCCCATACAAAAACACTCGATGCGGCTTATCCAGTGATTAACCTTCCCCTGACAGAAGGTAGCAGCTCAGGTTAATTTTCACTTGACTGACACAGAACAAACTGAGTCCTGCACTCTCCCCTCTTTGTGTTACTGCTGATCTCGCTCTCGTTGAAATCAAGGGTAAATTCTCATTTAGTTCAGTGAAAATGGTTGAGTGGCCCATCAGTAATACTATAACCCCCAGGTATCAAATTCTCTGTATGTACACATGTGCATCACATAAACTCAATTTATTAGGCACTTTTGGTTGCCTGGACTGCACTCTGCCAGGTCTATGCTTGATATCCCCCACCCCACCCCCCAGTTTCAAAAGGATGCCATTTCTTAGCAGAAAAGAAAAAGAAAAAAGAAAGAAAAATAACCCATCATAGAAATGTTTCCTAATTCCCTTGTGTGACTGGGTGCTAGGGTGACCAGATGTCCCAATTTTATACGGACAGTCCCGATATTTGGGGCTTTTTTTAATATGGGCTCCTATTACCCCCCACGCCCTGTCCTGATTTTTCACACTTGCTGTCTGGTCACCCTACTGGGTGCACAGGTCATTTGGTGTCCACAAAGTGGACCCCAAACCCCGAGCCAGTGCGTCCCACTAGTAGTGTCTCTCGGCAGCCCTGCTGGGCCAGTCAATGACCTGGGATTTCAGGGGTTAATTCCTTGCCGGGAGTTCAAAGGCAGCACAGGGAAGCTACCAGCGGGGAGCTAATTAGGCAGCCGCTGAGCTTATTTAGGCCCAACACCTTAAAAGACAAGGGGAGCAAATGAGGTCGGCAGTGGGCAGAAGTCTGTATGAGGAGTTGTGGGAGAGAAGGGTGGTGGTGGTGGTAATGGTAATGCTTTTTGTTTTGTATTTGTGAGCATTTTATTGCCTGCAAAGCTGCACAGCAAGGATGTGCAGCTACAGAGGCATTTAAGGAGGTGGAGCCAATTTACATTAGGCAAAGACACGTTCAATAAAATCCTACATGGAGAGGGTGATTTGTGCACTGTTCTGCCCTGACCTTGTTCCACCCCCTTCTCTTCCCCTCTTTGCTGCAAAATAAATTACACTGGGCTCAGGCCGAGGATGTTCAGAGCGAAACCAGTGATGGGTTTATCTGAAATCTTAGGACCCTTCAGAGTTTAAGTCACTTGAAAGTCAGAAATCTCCCCCCCCACACACACTTCCAATGAAATAAGGCTTTTATTTCAGCTCAGGCAACTCATAAGATACTATGCCTTAAACTCATTCCATTCTTATGTAGGCAAAAGCTATTCTACCTAGACAAAAAGGTATTTTATAGGATTTTGGAGTTTTTTTTTTTTTTTGTAATGTATCAGTCAGATTTACCTCTCCCTCTGAAGGCTTAGACTCATTGTATTGAAAGAGCTTTCCTGTGCCAGTGCAGGGAGAGGTGTACAAAAATTAGTATTTATACATTCTTTAAAAAAAATAAATCTCTGAAACAGCCTGTCTATAAAATGTGGCATATCCAGACTACATGGTGGTGTGAAGTGGGATAAAAGTTTTATTGGCATTTGTTAGGGAGAACTTATTACATAACTCACAAGGTTTGACTCCAGCCACCCCAAGCTCAGACTCATGGTCTCTCTAGACTATATATATAAAACTTATCAATATTAAAAATGTTTTATTATACTTTTAAGATCTGCTTTACACAGCAGCCACAACAATAATTTGCTGGTGTCTGTTTTGAATAGTTGGGATTTAGTTAGACACTGAAGCAGAAACCTAAGACTTGATTCATCAAAAGGAGTCAAGGTTTCCCCGGTTCTGATTTTCTCCACCTTTTGTGCAGGTTCTCAAGCTGTTTACAAATCCCTGAGGATTTAGCTGCTGGCTTTTGGCAGTGTCTCTGGCTAGCTGCTAAGCCTGCAAAGATGGCCAAAAGCACACTCCTTTTTTTAAATGTAATTCTTTTTGCTACTCTAATAGTGATGAACAATATTGCTGAAAAATAGGCAGTGAGGCAGTCACACGAAACCAAATCATATAAGTGATTGCTATTTATTTTTGGTGTCAGATGCATAGGGTGACAGTGAAACAACTCAAAACCCTGATTCTCAGAAATGTTGGACCCATTCAGTTATGAGACCACAGAGCATTCAAGCAACCAGCTCCTTAAAAGAACCTGTAATCTATTTTTAAACCACTATAAAAGGGAGATTTAAGTTAAGGAGCCAAAGTTTTCATTTCAGTGAGATGTCTTACGTGAGCCTTACCTTGAGTTCATGTCTACGGACCAATTTACACAAGATTAGCTAACATCTGAAGAACAACAAACACAGTAGTTTCTCCTGCTCTTGAGACAGGAAAAACAGCAGCAGAGAAATTGACAACTAGCCCTGTCTGAGCAGGCTTACTCATTAATCATTATTGTTGCTATTATTTCGAGTGTATTTATGTACACGCATGCATATACCTGAAAAGAGCCTCAAACTTGTGTGTCCTGTAGTGCACAATGACAGAGTGAAGAAGGCATCTATATTTAATGAAATTCAATTATATTATTACTCACTCTTTTCCCAAAGTGAAATGTTTTGACTTTGGTTTTCTTTTATATTAGAGGGGAGGAGGGATCTCTCAATGTGCATATAATTAATCATGAAACACTGTGCTTTGTTTCAGCCTCATAGTGACTCAGAACTTCCGTGCTCATTAAAAACTAGTTCAACCTTTACCTTTATTTCCGAGTGACTATTAATGTCACTTGTGTGACACGCTGCAATGAGGAAAGGTCCCTTTAGTTCTACAGTAGTGGAAAGGTCTGGATCATGTAGCCAATGTCATTTCACTCTAACGGTATCATCCATAATACATTGTTCTAATGAAAAATGCACAGGAGAAATCAGTGTGAGGCTCTGGCAGTTGTGATTACTTAACAAGCCTAGGTATCAGGGGAGAAAACTAAACCTTTTTGTTTAAACCATGAAAGAAGATACATGATAGAGGGAAACTGAGCCTTCCAGCCAATAAAAATGAGACAGCACAAAGTTGGTAAATACTGCTCAGCAATATTATTCAAAAATAAAAGCAGAGACTGGAAGTTTTATCTTTCTGTCATGCTAAAAGCTCCTCGTATGAGGGAAATTGCTACAAGGCCATTGTAAAAGAGGATGGAATTAAATTCTAGGTGGAAAATCAACATACTGGCTGCAATCTTTTAGAGAATACAGACAGAACAGGTATAGGTACAAACCCAAATAATCCTCACTGCCAAGTGGTCATCTAGCTTTCCAACAATAATGTACCAGTCCAACTCCTTTTGAAGTTAATGGCAAAAACAGTGTCAGGCCTCTAGTTAAACAAACTCTCCATTGGGCCACTTCCCAGTAGCCTCCCACAGTGGAGTTCACATCCAGTAATGTCAAGAACTGCTCCATCTCCCAGCAAACAGTAAGCGCAATCACCTCTCCCTAACTCTATTCCAAAATAGCTATAGACATTAACTCCCCGTGAGAGTCATCCAGCAGTCGATGACATCAATGATTGCTTGACTGGCATCAAGCGCGCCCACTCAAGTGCAGCCATCCCCTAAGCAGGAATGTATCTCCAGGATGCATCTCTGACCCCAGGGCAGAACAATGCTGGGCTATCGTAAGAAATACTCTGCGTCTGTGTTTCTCACCATGAATTTGGGTAAGCTTTCACATTTCAAGGGTCACTATCTTCTCAGGCTGATCAATTGTGATGGGAGAGATGGCTCCCAACCCCTCAGCTGTGATAGCATGTCTGAACAAGCCCACCTACTCCAGGGAAATAAAAGCCTAACATGAATCCAGTCTCTTTGACTTTAACCAAAAGCCCAAACCCTGAAATGTCCACTGTCATTAAATGGAAAAGGGTCACAAGGAGCAGGAGAAAGAGGCTTTGTACATTTAGCAGGAGTTGGTCCCATTGCTTGCTCTTTATGTACTCCCACCTTGTGTGAACCATGTTTAAATTGATGCTCAGCTGTGTCCTTGGCAGTTTCCTGCTGCTCTCCTCCAAACTAGACAGATGACAGTGTCCAGCAATCCACCTGTGCCACACCTTGTGTTTGTCTCAAAAGTGTTTTAAAAAAGGGAGGGAGGGGGTGGAGAACTAACAACCAGGCATATGAACCTGTCCTTCAGCCAGAAGACAAGACCCGCCACAGCCCATCCCTCCTGGTATCCTGAATCTTACAAGCGTGGGAATGAACATAAAGATTGATCCAGCTCTAATTCAGAATAATGGATGCTGAAATATTGGAGCATGGGACTCAGAGGATAAGATCTAGTAGAACTCGCCCTAAAATTAGAAGTAGGTAAAGGATTTCCCATTGCCTGGAGGAATAAGAATTCTTCCCTGGGGCGGTAAGAAGGCAATATGTTTCCCATAGTGCTATGAGAGGGCATGCTTGCCCAGTGAGGTGCTTCCACAGTGTAACACTGGGCCCCGCATTCTTATGGTCTGCCATATTGCTTACTACGTTATGCCATCCTGAGAAGGGCACATGCTCTGCCTCTAGCTGGTCATGCCACTCACTCTGCCCTGCTGTCATGCAGCACTGAGCTTAAGCATGCTGGCTATGGAGGGGATAGAAGCAGCTATATGGTATGAGAAAATTATGCAACCAGCATTTCCTCTCTCTGCTCCATTCCGTGTGACCAACCCCCATCTATATGATATTCCACAATTTTCCTTCCCCTGCTCCCAATTCTACATGGCAGAATAGATCATCTGGGCTTTATGTAATAGTGCACTTGGGACTTATTATCATCCCCCAAAGACTTTACAACCAAAAATCCAATAGTTAGCTATTAACAGAGGCCACTGTATGAGGGAGAAAGAGCTAAGAGTGAAACTGGGTCTGCAGTTAAGAGCAAGGAACTGCAATAATTCTTTAATTTCCATGACTGATGAAATGAGACTGCACTGGCAGAGCTGGAGTGAGAATGGAATATGCTACACAGTACGTTTATAAAAGAACAGGTTTGCAGCATCCACAGGGCTACAGAAAGACAATGATTTATGCGAGCCAGAATTTTGGCAATACCTCCACATTTGTTCTATTTTCCCAGAATTGTTGGGCCTGTGATTGTGCCAAGCTCCAGATGGTGGATTCACATCCACACTATGAGAAATTAGGCTTAGATCCCATCAAGCCTCTAATTTATACAAGTTTTTGATTCAAGACAGTTCAGAGTAAACAGTATTCCACAGCTGAGATATTTGGTAATCCAAGGTGGGAGAAAATACACAGAATCTTTCAAGAAACAACTGTGCTGTGGTTATAGATGCTAATTTAACACTGCAAGAATTTAAAATACATCAGCTACCTTGGACAAGACAAGAAAGAAAAATACTCCAGAACACACTAATACATAAGAAAAAAACATAGGGACTAAGGATCTAATTCAGCCTCAGTGGCCATAGGCATCCACCTGGCAGCACATATATCCTGGATCCCTCTCAATCAGGTTCACAGCAAGGCATGGCACAGAGACAGCATTTGCTGCTCTGGTGGGTCACCTACACTGTCTGTAGACAAAGGAAATGTCTGTCTGGCATATGGTACTGTAGATCACCTACTGCTCCTGTCCCACCTCCCAGGGGCTGCAGGGATGAATGAAAATGCCTTTAAATAGCTCAGGTCTCTCCTCTCAGACCAAACCCAAGGAGTCCGTAGGGGCAACTCTTCTTCTAGCTCCAACACTCTCAGACAGTGAATCCCACAAAGCTCAGTCCTCTGCCGCTCCCTTTAATTATTCAACATCTAGATGAAGCCAGTGGGAGAGCTAATGAAACAACATGGGCTGAAATGCCAGCAGTATGCAGAGCTCTACCTCTCCTTTAAGTTGAACCTAAACAGTGCCACTTCTCCAGCTTTCTGAATGCCTAGCACAGCAGTTTCCAAACTGTGATCCATGTACTAACCATGGCTGGTCTCTTGAGCACCTGCTGGTGATCAGTGGGTAGCAACCTAGACTACGGTGGTACCTTCTACCTTTGGTTCTAGAGCTCAGAATTCTCAGAACAAAAGTTGCACCAAAAGGGGTGCACTCCATCTCTTGTTGTCTCATTTGATTTGTACCCTTCTGAGACATTAAAGACGAATACTCATGTTAATGTTGCTTTTTTTTTAAAACACTAACCAGATCCTATTTTTACTCTTACAACTAACTCTGTTGAAAGATTATCTGGGAATAGCTTAGTCCTCTCTGCTCCTAGTTGATCTAAAGGCATATGATCTGTTCAATCTTGAATGAGCAAATATTATAAGTGGCACAGTTCTTTCACAGACCCACTCTAACCTTTTGATGTATCACTCTTCCAAGTTTATAGAAGTGCTCAGAGATTAGGATAGATGGAAGGAAATGGAGATGCAGCGCATGGCCTCTGGCCTAACCTATCATTTTGATATAGAAAGGATGGTCCGATGGTTAGGAAGACAGCCTGGGACAAGAGACCTGCATTCAATCCTCTGCTCTTCTGTAGACACCCTGTGTCAGCAAATCACTTAGGCCCAGATCCAAAAGGTATTTAAGCTCCTGACTTCCACTGAAATCAGTAGAAGTTAATAGTCTAAATACCTTTGTGGAACTGGGCCATAGTCTGTCTCTGCCATAGTTTTACATAATAATGAGAACCATATAAGTATCTAAGGTAGATATGGGAAGAATCAAATTAAGGGGTCTTTAAAAGAAAATTAAGGCTGACTTCTATTTGAGTTTGATGCTGAAGTGAAGAAATTGCTCTGCATCCTTATTTCAGACTATTCATTTTCTCCTTAATCCATCCTCCCAGCTGTTCCCTGGACCTAGGCTTCAAACGATTTGTCACAAATTTCAGTTCTAGCCTTTTCAGATTAAAAAGGAAGATAATTGGGATAAACATTTCTTCCAGTTTGACAAATTGTAGCAATCTGACTTTATCTTATATTTCCTTTTATTCTGGTAACTCTGATCTCGGTTAGTAAAATTTGCTTCTTGTTGATGATTTGCGTGAAATTATCCTATAGCCTAGATCAACAGCTTCCAGGCTCCATCTCTAGTGTTCCTCTCACAATTATTTTCAGATATTTTTCTTAGGCTGTAGACATAGGCAAAATCCAGTGGTGAAGAGCTTCTGTTTATATCAGCAATAGCCAAAAGTTTGGCTGTTTTATCTCACCTTGCTTCTTGTCCCAGCTGAAATCAGGAAATGCAGAGGCAAAGTGGTTTATTATTATTATTTATTAAAAGAGATAAGTTAAAAAAGTTCCAAACTATTTTGGACCCACAAAAAGATTCAGGTAGGGCTTGATTTGGAAGTTTAGGTCAGTTCTTATTTTATCTGGATCAATTCCTCCATCCCATATCACAGATGTGGAATCCACATAGTTTTTATCAGAATCAGTTCACCAATAGTCTTAAACCATATAATTAATCTCTCTTTAGCTACTTGAAAACTGCCAGCAAATTTGAAATCTGTCATGAAAATTTCAAGGCTAAAGAATCTAAATATAGCAAGAGGCATTGCTGTTAACTATCACGCCATTACTAACCTTTTTTACTTCACTTAAGATACTTCCTAAGTTGTATCCATTCTTTTTTAGAGCCACAAAGATCATCGGAATTTTAATTAATTCTAATCAGGATGTCTGACCCAGGATTGCACAGAGATTGTTCTCCTTGATTTAGTAATAAGTGCTTGTCTCGGCTGCTGTCTTTCAATTTATTAGTGGTATTTGGTACCATGAACCACACAGTTATGATGGCCTCCAGTTGGATGCAGGTCTTTCTGAAATGATTGTGGATGGAGTTTCTTGTATTTAATTTGTATCATTATTGAAGTTTGCATCTTCCCTTTATTATGGGTGTTTTGTAACAAGCTAAATCCTGTTTGGAACCATTCATTATTACCATTAATATTACAGCTAGACTTGGAGTCTGAATCTACTCTCGTTTATATCATAGTTATATCCTGCTGCAGACATTTAGATTCATTTGTTTACTTCAGCAAATGTCTTTGTAGATTCTCTCTCAACTGCCCATGTGTTTGGCTGGTGTTAAACTTAGATAGCCAGAAACCTTCTGAAACCAGAGGCAAGAAAACACTGGGAGGAACCTTGTATCTTGTAATTGATATTCTACTTATACTTTGAGAATTCAGGTAATTGAACAACACCCACTCCAGTGTCAAAGAATCCTTTGTGAAATATTCAGCTTCATTCTGACAGACCCTATGGTTGGGCACTGGTGTTTCTCCATTGACTCCATTGACAAGTGTGTTAATGTAAGGGAAGAGAATCAGATCTCCAGAAATGCTGTTGACAAGCGTACTAGTATCTTAGAGGGAGTATGGTGGTCTCAAAGATTTCAAAGCATTCAAGACTTCATGGGTTGAACCCAACACATTAGAAGCAGATTGTAACGCAATGGCTTTAGCCATGAACTTGTCCTCATGTGGCATGCCCACAGGTAGGATGAAAGACTGCTGCCACTTAGTGCAATGTCCTTTATCTCATATGGTAGAGGCCTGTGGTTTTGGAACTGAAGGAATAAGGTTCTTGTGCCCTATACACCAGTTGTGTGTTTGTGATTTATCTAGTCATTGTGTCTGTGCAGAATGCCAAGGCCAGCAAGAGAGAGTGAAAAAGCACCATTGATCTCCAAAACATGAAATTAAAAGGCAAGACAAGCCTTTACTACAACTACTGACAGGAGTGTTGAACATTAGAGATAAGAGGAACCACCGCCGCCCTCCTCCCCCAAAAAAGGGTTTGAAGTAGGACATTCCTTTTAAAAAAAAAAAAAACAAATTATATCCAATATAATAGAGAAAATAATGCTCAGTATAGAGCTGTGCAGAGGACAGAAGTTCTGCTTTGTGAAGGATTTAGCTCTAGTTTTACAGCTTCAGCGGGAACAGGGACAGCACATGTGAAAGAATAATAGCTGGTGGTTTGGGGAGTCAGGCTTCTTGGCTTGGTTCGTCCTCTCAAGGGGCCAGCTGCAGATTGCTTGAAACATGGGCCAAAAGTTTTATGAGGGGAGTATTGAGAAGTGTAGTGTTCTTTGAAAATTATGCAAATACAGGAACGGCAAACATGTTCTGCATAGCAGGACATCATGGCAGTATGATATTATACGACTGCAAGAATGAAGTTCCCTAGGAGCTCTCTGAATTTAATGAGCAGCATCATATTACTGATGCTCTTTATTAATGATATTTAGGCTAACAGAAAACATGTTGTGGGGATAATAAACAAAATCTGAAGTTACACAAAAAGCAGTTGTGGTAATGCTTCATTATTAACATGTGAAAAAGCCAAGGCCAAGATTTCCTGCAGATAGACTCCTAAACATAGGTACTGGAACTAGGGGTGCTGCTGCATTCCCTGGCAAAAAGTGGATTCCATCATATGCAGGGTTTACAGATTGGTTGAATAACTCTCAGCACCCCCACTATAAAAATTGTTCCAGCACCCCTACTCCTAAATCAGTACTTAGGCACCTAAATCAGTGGTCTGAGCTTCCACTGAAGTCAACAGGAAATGTTCAGTGCTTGGCCCTTATGAAAAATCAGATAACTTATTTAGGTGCCTAAATACAGACCTAAGAGTTTCAGTTTAGGCACCTATTTTTGAAAATCATGGCCCAAATGCCCTTTGTGACAGCATCATTCTATATTATTGCTTTTAGTAGTACAGCAGTATTACTTACATTAACCAACAGTTGTCTTGTTAAAAGTGATTCTGAATGAGCTGATAAATGCTTCTATTCCATTCTCTGAAGATAGGACAATGGGCTTATCTTGCAGCAACGGAGATTTAGGTTGGACATTAGGAAAAGCTTCCTAACTATCAGGGTAAAGTTAAGCACTGGAACAAATTGCCTAAGGAAATTGTGAAATCTCTGTCATTGGAGGTTTTTAAGAACAGGTTAGATAAACACCTGTCAGGAATGGCCTAGTTATTATTTAGTCCTGCCTTGAATGCAGGGGACTGGATGAGATAACCTAGTGAGGTCCTTCCAGGTCTACACTACTATGATTATCATCCTCATCAGCTAATGATCTTAAAAACAAAGTACTTCCATTGAACAGAAAATCCATGTTGTGACTTTGGGACAAAAAGTCCTGGACAAAAATGCTCTTTGCATATAATATGCTGTGATACCTTTCATATTAGATAGGTAAGAAAGATCATTTTAATCAGAGAAATATGTTGTCTGCAAAGTAACATATTTAAGTCATTTTTATCGTTGATAAATGGTTCCTGTTGATTTGTTCTATTCTCAGTTCCCAGTTTAGTCAGCTGTAGTTTATTAAATCAAAGGTTGCCTTATAACATATCCCACTGTTCCTCTCCATGACAGAAACAAACATTAACCTTTATGGATACATCCATACAGTTTTGTCAAAGGAGACATCAGACCTTCAGGCTGTAATAATCCAATGTGAAACTATAGAGCTTCACATGATGAGGTATTCAAATGTGAGCATGGATTGTCCAAACCTATAGGCTTATAAAGCAAAGTATAATTTTTTAAGATGCTGTTGCAATATTTAAATTCCCATATAGAAAACTTAGTATGTGATAGTATCTTCTTCCTCAACTTATTTACATAACCTATATCAACTGCTGTGCCTATGACAATACCTAGAGAGAAAAAAAGGAAGTAGAGTAGTATTTTTAAAACCATATTTAGGCTTAATTAAAAAACCTATAGTGCCAAAGCTGGAACTCCTTATTTAGGATTTACTCCACCCATACTCAGGCAAGGGGAGCAGCATGGGCTGAGGCAGTAGCATCCATGAATAAACAGATTCCACCAATCAGAGCTCCCACTGACTTCATGGAGAGTTTTCCGTTAGTAAATTCTGTCTACCACGGATTCTAGATTGTGAGCTGCCTGGAGCAGGGACTTTGTGTTGTCTGTACAGTATCTAATACAATGGGCTCCTGATTCCCAGATAGGGTCCTTAGGTGCTACCACAGTAGAAATGAAAACAAGTAATGATTTCAGGATTTGGCCCTGTATCAGTAATTTGCTCTTCTGTAGGGACTCTTTTCTATGTCTCAGTGCTTTACAGACATTATTGGACAGAAGCCCAATCCTTAGGGAAGAATTGGAAGGACTTTGGCCTACTGGGGCCCCAAAGGCAGAGTGCTTGTTCTGAGCCAATGCTGTGATGAACTTATGACCACAGGGAACACCCTGTTTGGGGTTTGAAAGACTAATCACCAACCAGAGTCCTTGTTGGGGAGGGGCGGGGTCATATTTGGTAATTTTATTAACATGTATGTAGGTTCTTTAATATGTTGTCTCTGTAATACTTTTACCTTAAGAATAAATCTGCTTGCTTAGAAACAGCTGTGCGGTAACTTATAACTGTGGCAATCACTCTGCGTACCATCTGAGGAAAGACGCAAAGCAGGCCTGCTTAGACAGTCTGTCTTTGGATGGGAAAAATGACCGTATTGTCAGGGTACTGTGAAGCCTAGAAATAGCCTTGTCAGAAGGAAGAGAGACTCATATCTCCACTCAAGAGAGACAATGGCTGGTGACCTGGAAGCTTAGAGGAAGTGCCCTTGCTGGACCATACAGAGGGAATACAGGTATAATTGCCCTGATCTGTAACGAAGACTACACACACAGTTTCCAAAGCGTCTGAGTCAGTGGTGTTTTGCAATTCTCTCTCATTGGCCATTGACAAAAAACACACAAATTGGAGGCATGAATCATAGCTTGATTTAGCTTGTCTCTTACTAATAACTAGTAAGTTACTCAATTATTCCCCTCCCTGTAAGACTCAGCAGGAGAAGGACTAAGAGGCACATGATGGATCTAGAAGAAGAGGGAATCCAACTGAGTCATCTTGAACTTTGCAATCTCCTATTTTATTGTCTTGCTTTTAAATTTATTTATGCAAGAGAATTTCCTCTAAGGATTTCTGCACAACATACTCTCCTAAATTGGTTTTCAGCATCCATATATCATCCAGTCATTGGGAGGAAGAGGGCCTTTTGGCTAAGGCACTGGGCTAGGATTCAGGCTTCAGTTCCTGACTCTACTACAGATGTCCTGTGGGACCTAGGGCAAGTCACTTAACCTCTCTGTGTATTAGTTCATCTGCAAGACACAGATAATAATACTACCTGAATTTAGAAGCATGATGGAAGGATGACTCATTAATGTTTGTGGGGCACTCAGATACTAAGGTGATAGAGTAAGCAGATATATAAATAGATCTCTCTGAATAGTAGCTCTCTCTTCATAAATAAAGAGATCTATTAAATTCAAAGAAGAAATTGAAAGGATCAGAAACAAAATCAGTCCCAAATACTTTCTCCTGAAGCAGCAAAGGAAATATGCATTAGGTTGTGGATGTAGTTTATCAATGTCATGGTTGTCGTAGCACTCCACAATAGAACTGAAAGTACAAAAAAAAAAATCAATCACTTGCAGAAATGTAGATATATTTCAAGTAGTGATTACATGCAAAACAGTGGCAGTATTCTAGAGAGACATAACGTAGCCCAAATGGCACATGGAAATAATCCAAATCCTTAAAAAACCCACATGCATATTTTTATGCTATTGCAACATTCTGTGTAAACCTTTTTTGTAGTGTTGCAATATATCAGTGGGGTAATGCACCTTATTGACATAAAATGCCTACAAGTACTGCCTGGCTAAGTTACAAAACTCTAAACTCATTTTGCAGAAAGTTGCAAAATCCAAGCAGACGGTCTATTTCAAAGGAAGAATTTGTTATCAGTGAAAACAGATGTGTGGTAACAAAACACAGATTAAATATTGATGAGATCCAAAGTTCCATGTGGTAATATACCAACCTTTGCTATTGGGACAGAACAATGACAAAGCTATTTGGAAACAGTTCTGCAAAAGTGTGCTGAAGATCTGCTGAATTTTGAAGAATTAAAAAAAAAAAACAGTTAACTAGCTTTTAGTACCATTCTATTCTATTGCATCCGTGTGAAGTAGAAAGCAAATCAAGGCAATGTCATGTACTTGATGATCTAGTCTATTTTATGATGCTGATATAATTTTAAAGGACCAAGAATGTTTTTCAGTATTGTACATAGTGAAGTTTTACAAAGTTTTTATACAATACAGTGCCTTTCATAATCCAGGAGTCCCAAGCACTTTTACAAAGTGATTAGGTTAATGCTAGCAGAGCATGAAGTATATAGGCAAATGTTGTAGCAATTATCAGTTTAGCAATAGCTTCTACACAGCCTTGGACTGTAGAACCATGAAAGTAATTTTACATTCATAATGGTACTTTTGGGTACTGTAATGGGAAACAAACTAATCAAAATATATATGTTATTTTTACTAAGAAGTTAGCAATATAGCATACTATGCCAGACATGATTATGGTGATAGCCAGAGGATTTGCTTATAATAATCAATAAACCTTGAATAAGTATTCTAGATCATGATGACCAATGGATCTATAAAGAGTTCAAACCCATCCCCTAAGTCTAAGGAAATGGATATCACCACAAGCAATCTAGAAAAGTTGTGCTCCCCATAGGAAGACCATAGAGGACTTCTTGCCTGCAAATTGTTCTATGATCAGATAAAAGTTAGAAACAAATGAAAATAACTTGCCAAATATATTTCTCAAGGTGTATCTATTTGATACCCATCTTGATATTCTCTAATTCTCTGAACTGCAGCCCTAAAAGCACAAATGCAGGAATAAATGAATTTGTGGGCGACAACATCCCCTCCAGAATCTCCCATAATCTGGACCTGACAAATCTCAAAGCCAAAGAAAAGATTTCCCTTTACTTCATAGGTATTGGGATTAGGCTGTCTGTGAGCCTCAGACATTCCTGTAGAATAAGAAGAGAAATAATGATATAAATCAGGTCTTTCCATTTCCCAGCTGACGGAGTACACTCATTTTGTAACCAAAAGGTAATAAAAAAAGCAATTCACATTAAAAGTCTACAAACCCACATGGTTATTACTAGTCAGACCAGCAACACCAGCTAATAAAAGTTGCTATATGAAATATAGTTCCCATTTTATAAGTTAATACTCAACTTTTTCTCCTCTAAGCTCTTTCTCTGACAACTGCAACCAACACTCCATCCTTCACAAAGCCTGGGGCACAGAATATATTTTACACAAATATTTAAGATGTTATGCAGTATTTTACTTGAAGGGCCAGATCCTCAGGACTGGACCTTTAATGCATGGTACAGTTAGAAGTGGGACCAGGCAATGCTCTTTAAGGATCTCTGATCCTCACTCTGTCGTCCACCAGTTCAGCCCTGAGTAGAAATTTAGAGCATTCTCGGGGCTGCTCTGAATTGCATCACTTGTGATGACCTCCCCCAAGATCAGAACTCAGTAGTCCTTCAGTCATACCCCTTTCCTTCCAGACACGCCTCTTAGGAGTGGGGTGACTGAGGCCAAGCAGAATAGCGGTGACTTGCAAGCAGATATATTGTCTATACATCACCTGGGGATTCCCCTAGTGCAGGGCTTCTCAAACGTCAGTGTATCGTGACCCCCTTCTGACAACAAAAGATATTACATGACCCCAGGAGGGGGGACCAAAGCCTGAGCCTGCCTGAGTCCCACAGGCAGGGGGGCCAAAGCCGAAGCCCAAGGGCTTCAGCCCCATGTGGGGGGCCTGTAACCTGATCCCTGACCCACAGTTTGAGAACCGCAGCCCTAGTGTATGAAACAATCCACCCTGCCCCACCCTCAGTGGCACAGGTGTACAGGTAGTAGAGAATCAGGTCTGTATACTGCAGTAACAAATGAGGCACAATGTACATAAAAAATTCACGCATTTTGGGTTTACCACACAATGGAAGAGAGAGAGAGAGAGAGAAACAACCAAATAGCCAGGGGAAAAATAAAAAAGCTTTCCAAATCACACTGTTGTTTTCATTTCAAGAGATATTTAAACCATCTTCTTAGCAAGTAAATACATCTGATCCCATTGTCTGGCAGGGGGAAAAACAAAATAGAAAAGTTAGTAGTTAAATTGGCTGTTAAAAAATCTGGTAACAGAACGTGCACCATGTTGTGGGAGCAGAGTGCCAAAGTGAGGCTGCAACAGGTCTGGTTTTGTTTCCTCAATGATCAGTTGAAACTAAAAATAAATGCTAAGATTCCTTCTGAAAGTGACCATTTGAAGGACCCTGTCACTTCCTGTTTAGGCCCCAAATCTTGATGATGTCACTTTAAAGCAGTCATGCCTGCCTCTGGAAGCATGACAAAAACTTACAGCTGGCGGGCACTTCCATTTCAAATTGCCTGTTTGTTTCTCAGCAATCATCACAGTTCACTGCTGCACTGTCACCTGAAGTGTGAAGGGACACAATTCGTCTTTGGTGAGGAACATCCCATTCTCCAAACTGGCGCTTAGTACCAACAGAACACCATCCATCAGTTCTGAAGCCCCTCTTTCAGAAGGTGAATTGATTGATTCCTTCCATTGTTCAGAACAAGTGCTCAGCCCAGTTCTTGTGCTTTTGGCCGTACGGTCAGCGTGAGGAGGCAGTGGCAAGTTGGCAGGGTGATTTTTTTTAAGCTTCTTGGTTAGATCTTTCAGCCACTTCCACATAGCGAGGGTTGGGAGTGGGGCCTGGAAGCTCTGAAGCCCACCCCAGTCCCTCGACTTCAGAGCTTGAGCTGCATCCCAAGCTGCAACTTCAAAGGGCAGCCTCCAATACTGGGTTGCAGAGACACACTCCTATGGGCTACAAAACGCGGTGTCAACAGACTCTGAATGAGCAAGGTGAGGCCAGGGAACACTGCTATGTAGATCCACCAGCCATTACCTCCCCACCGAGTGAAGGTGCAATAGCAGCAGGGAATATGGAAGCCTAAATCTGGAGCAGTAGTGCCAGGGAGCAGCCTCCCTACCACTCCACAGCTTGTGAGGAACTGTCCTTTCCTCTCTCCCATGCTGCCCCTATGGACGCCCTCAAGCCATGCCTAGCTATGGTCAAGTCATGACACAAATGTGCAGACACCTGAGCATCCATGAAAAAAATATGCTGATGTAGCACCATGGTAATTAGGCCTCTGATAAATTATAAAAACCACCCCATATTTACCATGAAGTTTTGGATTTCTATAGAAAGAATTCTTCTGTCTGGGCTCTTGACTCACGTGGGATTATGGGTTGGGAGATTGCTTCATGAGTCCTGGAAATCATTCGGAGTAGCTTCAAGAATGGTGCCAGTTTAGCTACCAAAGTTGTATAATTTCCATGTGGGTCGTCCTTCCCAGCAAAGGAATGCAGACTAGGGGAACGCTGCTCCTGCTGCCTGTAAAGGTTACAAACATATCTGTAATGTCTTTCCTGGCACCCCTTTAAAGGTCTGTCGATGCCGACTCCAGCAAGATATCCAACTTGCTGCAGAAATCAGTAAGATTTGCGTGTGGTCATTATTGCTTCCCAAACAAGCATTTCATAATGGTCACATATTTCACTGAACAAATGTAGAAGCAAACCATCTCAGAGACAAGAGATGAGGGAAGGTGGTAAAATTAATATAGACCCAAACACAGTCAATGGTGAGACACAATTTATTTGTTCAGAAGTTCTGGGCCAGATCCCAGCTCATGCTAATGTCCCTTTGTATAGCTGGAGCAGTGCCCACAAGAAGCACTAACGGGTGTATCTTCAGCAGGCATAGAACTGGCAGAGCTGGTTCTACTGCTGTGCAGGCTACATCTCAGGAGCAAGAGAACATGTCAGGAATGAAGCACATGGTACTCTAGAAATCATTGGCAGCATAGTAGCTTCTAGTGGTTGTTAGAAGCCAGGGTAAGTTAAAGCAGTCTGTAGGCTGCTCTAACTTGTACCAGTGGCTAGTGTGACCCCTGATAGCCCCATAACAGCAAGGGGAAGAAAGGCCATTTAGAACTACCTTTGTCTCCTTGAAACAGCTACATTGAGCTCTACTCCAGCACAGCTGAAGATTTAGCCCATTAAACCCAATTCTTCTGTTCTTTACTCTGGTGTAAGTAAGGAACGATGCCATTGAAAGTAATGGGATTATACTGATGTCAAACCAGGGTACACAAGTGTCACTGAGTGCTCTACTCACCACTGGAGCACCTCCTTCTGGCCACATTTGGGGATGAGCTCTGCCAGGCCAATGCCCCTTCCTGTGGTCGCACTCCATCACTCTCTCTATGTCGCACTCTCCTCAGGACTTAACTGCTCTCACTTCATGGCTTGGCCCTCTAGCCAGGTCACTGTTGGTCTCCCCTTCTGGGGAATCAAAGTCCCTCAGGACCCACTGTCCCAGGCAATCTTTCCATTCACTGCTCCTTAATGGCACCACTACCCAGGGGCTGGTAGTGGGACCAAGGCCTGCCCTCTATACTGGGTTCCAGCCCAAGGACCCTACAACAAGTAGTCATGGTCTGCGCAGTCCTGAACCTTACTGCTGTAGCCTTGGACTACTTCCTATCTTACTTTCTCTCACCCTGAGAGGGACTGCAGTTTTTCTCCCTGCAGCCCTCTTCTGCTCTCAGCTACTAGGCTTTATACAGGCCCTTCCTGTTCCTGTCCAGCTGAGTTTTATCTGTAATTAATTATCCTTGCTCCCTGGCTCCTCCTCCAGTGCAGCCCAGATGGTTTATTGGCCCACATAGCTGCCTTCACCCCTTCAGGCTCTGTGTGGGGTGGACACCCCAGCACCGGTGAGAAGGAGAATCGGGCATGTTTTCTCTTTATTCAGTGTGTAATTTTTGGTTAAGATGAGCACATAGACACAGAAACGTTTTAGCAAGCAAAAGTTAAGGGTGCATAAAACAAGCAAAATCAATGGTAATCAAAAATATCTAGGGAGACCAGCCATAAGTCACATACTTCTGACAGCACCGAGGATATGAGCTGCACCTGTGTTAGTGCTTCTGTAATATTCCGAGTTAGTCATTCCATTTCAGAACTTCAATTTTAGAGCTAACCTATAGTAATGTTCCATCTTGCTGCATTTCATAAAGCTGATGGTACGTATGAGTGATCAGTATATGCCGTAAAGTGGCAGTGATGCTGTTTTCCCTATTAGCTGAACACAGTCTCAGTCCATGTAAGTCTCAAGCTGTGAGAAACACATTTTTAGATGCTGTAAACCAAGGTTAGACATTTCACACTGTAATCAGAACTGGCATCTTCCATGGAGCTCCTTTGCTATTTAAAAGCAGAACTGATTGTAAAGTAACAAGGTGACAGTATGAAAGAATGATTTCTCTAGCAGGAGCCCTCCTGGCATAACTAGATGACCTGCTCTAAAAGCTCTCATTTTAAAACAGCAGGGTAGACATTAAACATAAAACTCAAACCTGGAGAAAATCTCCAAATAGTCAAATAAATATATAAATAAACAGCAGTACCTCCCAGTCGGTCCAGGGACTTCCAAATCTGTAATTCTTGCGCTTCACTCTGTAATCTGTTCATCTAGCAGATTCTACTCCTTGCTCATAGTTCAGATTCATCAAGGTCAACATCTCCTTCCACTTCTCTGGAAATACGTTCTTCAAATGAGCAACCTGCAGCCAAATGCTCCTCACATATTACCCTGTCCTCGTGTGGTGATGCTTTATATTAGGGTTCTATTTATAAATGGTGTATAAAGAGTGAATAGATTAGTAGATGTTAAAAGCATGTTACAGACATGAGTAGCATGTGTTAGGAGCACCTCAGTAAATGCTGTTGTAGATGGTATAAACCAAGATCATGACCAACATATTGACCCGTTGGACTCTAGACCAATCCATAACATTTAATTACCCATTTCTTGAAACATCTATTAATTCTTCATTTGGCCTTTATAAACTGTCTATAAATGTACCCTGGATATAAACTGTGACTGTAATATTAAAGATTGATAGTTTACCTTTTCTTGACTTAAATTTCAATTTGGCAAACTGGGAATATAATCTGAGCAGTAGGAAATTTGCGAGATTATTATTATCTGAACCACCAAGACATTACAGCAATTCACTGCCTTTGGCCCAGTGATTTTAAATGTAGACACCTAAATCTGTCACTGTATTTAGACATGCAGAGCTCGATCCTGCATGATGCCGAGCATGCTGCCGGGCTCCAATAAAGCATTTCAGCACATGCTTAACTTTAAGCACGAGAGTAGTCCCATGAGTTTGCTAAATCAGTGCAAGCTGCTCGGCACTATGCAGGATGGAACTCCTATGTGAGTGGATTGCTTTTCAGAAATGCTGAGCGCTCAAAACCTTTTCTGAAGTTTAATGAGAGCTACAGGCTCTCAGCACCTTTGAAAATCAGGCCTAATTATGGAGGTAAGTGCCTGAGTTTAGCATAGAGGGTATAATTTTTGCCCTTTATTTATACATCTCTAGCATATCACAGTATAACAGGTGTCTGCACAAATGCATAATGTGCAACCTTAATGTAGTTACATATTAGAGTCTTGTCTTGCAATTGTCCTTGTGTGGAATCCTACTGGGTGAATGAGAGTGCATGAACATAGATGCTCCAGCTAATAGATCCCACTGCAAAATGAGAGTCCAGATGAGATTCCTTCATTGAAACAGCAAAGCTTGTGAGTGTTTTTTTTAAACAAACCTTTCATGAAAATAGATCCTTCCTGCCTCTTTCACGAACCAGTTCTTTTTAATAATTCATACTGATTTAAGAACATTGTATTATTCTCCGTAGCGTTAAAAGATAGCCTGACTGCTAAATTAGCAGAGTACTTCCTACAAATTGCAGATTTTAATAGCAGTAGTCACAGTTACAGCAATACCCAAAGAGAATCCAATTAATGAACTGATTCAATTAAAAAAGACTAAAAGAAACAACATTAAGAACTGCCACTGGCTTTTTGTGGTAAGAAATGAGGGGGCAAGTAAATTATGTAAGCCCTTGATAGGTGTGACAAGCAGACCTGGCAGCTATGAGTTAGCATCTCAAATCATTTCTTAATATACTATTTTGGAAAAAATCTTACAATGTTATGTTATTTGTTACTATTCCATAGCAATTGTGATTTCTATAATGCTAACAACGAACAGACAGGAAGAAGGTAGGGCTCTAACTGTATTATGTTGCCAAGTCTTGCAATTTTATCACAGGTTTCGCAGTATTTGGTGTTTTTGTTCAAGCCCTAACTCCTGAAGCCGAGCGATTTTGAGACAGTTTCTGCCTTCATTTTTTTAACCAAGTGTCTAGCTTTCATGGGTGCAGAGAAAAGCTTGAAAGCATGACCTGGGTGGGGCCTAAAGACTCAAAATCCAAGAGACAAATAAAAAGAAACCCAAACACATTATTTTTAAAAATCTCATGATTGTTTGGAGCCTGATTCATGATTTTTGAATGCTTGCAATTGGCAATAATGATATTCTGCTCTATTGGGTAGGCACTTCCTTAGAGACTTTACCTGTGCCTGAACTACTTTTCACTTGGTATTAAAGTTTGTATACTAAGCAAGGGATTAAGTGTGTCATTTACCGCGGACCTGCGCTGGAGGTGATGCAAACCACCCCACTCCATAGTTACAGCACAACAGGACCCAACATGGTTGCAGATTTTAAGGGCTACCTCAATGTCAATATTAAATAAGAATAGTGCGGAGGTATAATCCTTCCCCTGGCAGCCAGCTGATCTGGGTATAAATTGGCCATGTGTACATTTGGGCTGGGAATTAGAAGGTTACTAACCATCCAGGAGGGAGGTTCTAGAATAGCCTTCCAATAAAGTAATGGGGGGCAAGAAACCTAACTGATTTTAAGATGGAGCTTAGTAAATGTAGTAAAGGGACTACATGATGGGGTTGCTCATGATAGCAGGGGACTGGAATCAAGGGCGCAGGATGTCCCTTCCAGTCCTATGTTCTTAGGAGGCTCAACCATCCTTCAAAAGCTGCATGGCCAGAAGAATGGAGCCATGTGTCCATCTACCTGGAACTCCCTACCCAATCTGGGTGTTCACCAAAGGAGCAAGGACTGGCTCCTGTGTGGAGTGCTCAAGCCAGATTAACTTCCTTACACCCTACCTACTGCGCATCCTATCAAAGGTCAGCCATGGTCTGGCTGTGATTCACTGAAACCACCTGCGAAGAACTGAGTGTGTGATTGGCATGCCTCCTCTTTATTGTTAATGTGGTTAGGACAGGTGTATCTTGGGAAATGCAATTTCAAATGCATGCCAGGCACTTATTAAATGGTCGTTTGCCTTACGCTAAAGTAAACTGTCTCTCTTTGGCTTTTAATAACAATAACGCTAGAGAGATACGAAACTGTATGAAAATAATCTGAATGGCAGTAAAATAAGTGCGTGCAAGCTGTGCACTGCATACTTCATGGTGGGCTTGCATTTTAGTGCTCCTTTTGCTTATCTCTGTATATTACATCATTGTTAGACTGCAATGTGTCACAACATTACACACCACAAATTAAGCATCGCATCAAGTTGTTCTTGGCTTGAGATGTAAAAGAAATACATTTGGGTGAATGTATACATGCAGCAACATAGACAGGCAAAGTTTCCAATAGACACAAATGCTCCTAGCACAGTTTGGTGCAGGGAGATTCAGGGACAGCTCCTCCAATGTAGAGAGGTGTTGTGCAATGCTGGTTTAAAGCTCAATCTTTGCTCTCTTGGATCATGGTGCTAGTTTATGCAGGCTGGGACCTGAGAGCTGTGTGAGAGTAGCTTGAGATTCCAGTCTGACCTTGTTCCCACACAAGTGTGCTAAGAGACTGGAGAGTTTCTCTTTGCTTGGTCACTAAGTTGTACTTTACCCCCATGACTGTAATCCAGCACCTGAATTTAAGGCATTGGAGGGAATGATCTGAAATAGTCACCGAAAGAATACAGTAAAGAGAAGGGAAAGACAATCTGCTGTAACATACAGTGGGTAGTTCCCCATCAGTGCATCAGCAAACACGCACATTATGGCAGCTAGCAGATGGCTAAAATGGACCATACGCTTGTATCCTGTGATGCATGGCTGTGTCTTCCTTTGCTTCTTGCTCTTCTTTTTCCCCCCCTGAAACGCAGAAGTAACCTGGATTATATTTCTCTGCTTGTTTACTATAGCACTGAGACTGCTGCTGTCAGTGCTCAGGTACAGATATGCATTTGGGGTGGACTGAAACTACGTAGTGTCCATATTCAATCCTCCTTTCCCCTCAGAAAAACTATGTATCCACCTCCTTCTCTGTGTACTCTCTGCTCAGCTTTTCCAGTCCACCAGCCCCCATGACATTCCCATCCCAGCACTTTCAGATAGACACCCGGGTCCAAATTCAGAGCTAGCAAGCCATGTCCTAGGCTGCTGCAAGTCTGCGTGGCTTTGTTAAATGATTTCAGCATAGTAATGTGATACCTACCCTCCTTTGTAGAGTGCCTTGAGATACTTGGATGAAAATTGCCATCTTATACCGTACCATAATGGTCTCCCTGGTATCAAGCAGATGAGCATGGGGTCCAAATCAGGAACAACGGCTTACACCAGTCATGCCCTGCTACCTCTGGTTGGTGGCTGGACTCTGCCACCAATCGGGCAAAACTGTGAGGGTCTGGTCATGGGCAGCCACCCAGAAAATTACATTGCTGTTGAGAGTAGATAACCATGCTCCAATTAATCCAATTAATTCCAGATTAATCTGGAATGCAGTGTGAGGTCAGATAGCTGCCCTTTATGAATCCGTGGTCTGCAAATAGACAAGACTTTCACAAGGACTGCTGGTTTTTGGGGGAGGGGAGGTTAGTTTTCTCAAAGTATTAGTTCAAACTATCTGCCCCGAATGTCACCTTTTCAAGTGATTTCCCCGGCCGCTTTCATTGACAGGAGTTCATCCCTGCTAGGACAGTGAACTGGAGATATGCTCCATATGAAAAAGAGAGAGACACGGTATTCAAGCGCTTGCTCTCACTAAAACAAAGTCCTTCCTCTTTACAAATTACTGAACATCGATTAGGAGAAGTCACACAGGCACCTTCACCCCTATATAGGGCCCAGCCTTTAGAATTATCCCATTTCATTAGTTCCTTGGCTAATAAAATAATCATAATGGATAAGACTTAGCACTTCTATAGGAGTTGTCATGCAAGGATCTGAAAATATTTCACAAAAATGTATACATTAAGACCTCCCAGCACCCCAGTAGGTAGGTAGATAATGAGTGTTATCCCTGTCTGTTTGATGGCTACACCCAGTCACGCAGGGGACAAGGTGAAACATTTCAAAAGGGATCTTTTTTCTCTTTGGGGGTGCCCATTTTGAGACATCTTGGGCCTTGTTTTCAGAAGGGCTGAACATCCACAGCTCCCATTGACTTCAGCGAGAATTGGGGTGCTTAGTACTTCTATCTTATACTGCTGCCCATCCCTGTAGTATTTGGGCCCCATGTCAGTAAGTCATTATTGAGACTCAGGCCTTCAGTGCGTCAAATTGGACACCCAAAAATTACAGCATCCAAAATTAGTTGCCATGCTTGAAAATTTTGGCCCAAGTAACTTACTCAAAGTCACCCAGCAAATCAGTGACAGAGGTAGAAAAAGAACCCAGAAAACCTGATTCCCTGGTCCCTGTTGTAACTAGTAGGCATTACTCTCTCCATAAGCAAACCTAATTCTCCCGACTTTCGCTGTGCTGCCTTACAGCTCCTCTTTAGCTTGGGGTCCCATAGCTATCTAGAAAGAGACCTCTCTTTATGCACGGCAGATGTGTTACAATATACAAGGGCACCTTTGGGAGGAATGCACCTAGACATGAAAATGACATCACAGTCCTCACAACAACATTTCATTTGTCTTCCTCTGCTCATGCAGTGTGCATCTGCCACTTCCTGACACTGCGCATCTGCCACTTCCTGGCACTGTCCTGGGTTGAAGTGTGGGTGATTCCCAGCTTCCAAGCATACACACTGTATCCTGTTTGTTCCTTTTGGATTATTTTCCCTCCCGAGCTTTCCATGCCTTTGGCTGGCTATCACTCTATACCCATGGAGTCTTGAAAATGCACTTGCTGAATGGTGTAAGACAGAAGAATTGGAAGCTATTATGTGGCCAGATCAAAAGCTAGCCCAGATCCCTGCATACATTCTATCTCACAGCTGAGTGTCATCACTAAATCACCACCATCCAAGTGGAGGTATCAACTGTGGATAGACCCAAACTATCCCCTGTATACAAACCTCAGGGCTGAGTACCCTTTGCTGACTCACTATAGAATTTTACTGAATGCTTAGTAACTTCTCCCTTCAAAATGTCTTTTCCCCTCATCTAGAGGACCAATGCTTAGACTGAGTTCAAGATTTTACTTTGCACAGCCTCTGAGGGATGATTATTGCCTAAATGTACAGGTATTTATATATGCCCATCACCATAGTATCTGGACACCTCACATTATTTCTAAACAGCTCAATGAATATAAAGCACAACCATCTACACTGAAAGCTTAATGCACTCCTCGAAGGTGCTGGATAATACAGTGATGAGCACAGAATAAGAACCTGTAGAGAAGAGACTAGACGGTCATGTGTCCATTGCTCTTGCAGCACAATGATGACTTGCCTTCACCAAAAACTCATCTGAACAGATGCACCTTATGTTTCACCCTGAAAGCTGCAAAGAGAAGAGTGTGGGGGGATTTGATAGCAGCCTTCAACTACTTGATGGGGGTTGCAAAGAGAATGGAGCTCGGCTGTTCTCAGTGGTGGCAGATGACAGAACAAGAAACAATGGTCTCAAGTTGCAGTGGGGGAGGTCTAGGTTGGATATTAGGAAACACTATTTCACTAGGAGGGTGGTGAAGCACTGGAATGCGTTACCTAAGGAGGTGGTGGAATCTTCATCCTTAGAGGTTTTTAAGGCCTGGCTTGACAAAGCTTTGGCTGGGATGATTTAGTTGGTGTTGATCCCACTTTGAGCAGGGGGTTGGACTAGATGACCTCCTGAGGTCTCTTCCAAACCTAATATTCTATGATTCTACACTCTGACTCTAGCTAACAGCCGAAGGAAGTCAGGACCCTTAATTCAGAATGCACTGCCATTGGTCCAGGAAAATTCTCTCTGGAATCAGAGATCTCACAAATCCCAGCTGATCTTAACTGCTATGGAGAGAGAGAGAGAAAAACAGAGGTGTTTTTTCAGATTATTATGTCCCAGACCCAGTCTGTTCAAGTCTCTATACCAGCACCTTAAATTGCACCCGGAAACAAATGGTAGCCAGAGGATAGAGAGGAACATGGGTGTAATATGTGTAGCAGTTTTATGTACTCACCCACATGAATGGTGGGACACTATTCCGCACCTCCTACTGTATTTCTTTCCTTAGTGGCATACGCTTTTTTGTTAAATGTAGCACATTTTAGAATGTGTAAAAATAAATCTTGTCGGCACTGCTGGAACAGTGATAAGAGCACAGAGAAGCCTTGTGACAACTGGAAAAAAAAAGTTCTCCAGAGGAAAGAACAATATCAAGCAAGCTTTGAACTGACAACTTCTGCTGCTGAAATCCAATGCACTGGCAACAAGCCACCACCACGTACATACAGCAAGCAGCAGCCAATAAAATATGAGTGCATTAGAAATGCATTAAGTAAGCAAAGTATCACCAGAGCAGAATACAGTAGGCACAATTATCTTGTCATTTATTTACTTGAGGAAAGTTAAACTTGTATTCTGGGCCCAATTCTTCACTGCTCTTGACCAAGTTATGAAGTCCTTTGCACCAGTGCCAAGTGGGTATAAAACGCTGCCAAATCAGAATGATAGCATGTTATACCGCCTCGGCACTGGTTTAAATGGTGACACAAGGTTTCGAGCAACAGAGGTCCCCCATGTCTAATTTACAGTGCACCCCAGGTTTTGCTCCACTGCCATGTTGACGACTTGTGATGTTCACAGGTTCCCAAATCATTTCAGCTACACCTGCAAAATCAGTGCATGAACGCACCCACACACTGTCTGAGCTGGTATTCCTGTTGCCGTTTTTTGTTTGTTGCTGGGACTGGTTCATCCAGCATTGTATAGGTGGCTTTCAAGGAATGGAGAACATCAATCATTTGTCAGTTCCCTGATTGAATAAAGATAGCATGTGGCCGAAGGAGAAGAAAATAGGAAAGAAAATGGTTGTAGGTGATTCCAAAGCCTTGTTTGCTATGATTTAATACATTTTCGATAACTGACACATGCTCTTTCAGAGTAACATTTCCTTTAAAAGCTTTGTACTTTCCCCAGGCACCATATCCCTTTTATTTTCAAATAAAATACTGTAGATCAGGGGTCGGCAATGTTCGGCATGCAGCTCGCCAAGGTAAGCACGCTGGCGGGCCGAGCCAGTTTTATTTACCTGCTGACGCAGCAGATTTGGCCGATCGCGGCCCCCACTGGCCGCGGTTCGCCGTCCTGGGCCAATGGGGGCGATGAGAAGCCGCAGGCAGCACATCGCTCGCCCGCGCCGCTTCCCGCCGCCCCCATTGGCCCGAGACGGCAAACCGCGGCCGGTGCTTACCCTGGCGAGCCGCGGGCCAAACATTGCTGACCCCTGCTGTAGATAATCAGAAGATGGCCAAGAGCAATTTGGATTAACTGCTTAGCGATTGGATTGTGATTCCCTTACACGTGTTAATGGCACCTGCCTCCACAAGTAGACTCACTGATTTCAGTGTGAGTGAGGGGATCCAAATCTGCCCCTAAATATTAGTGATAATATCAACACATGCTACAGCTACATAATTGTTCCGTGCTGAGGTCACACCACGCAGCATTTTGATGAGTTTGGTTTCCAAAATGAGCTCGGTTACTAAAATTTCCAGAAGCAGGCATTGATTCTGCAATACAGCTTGCTTCTGTCAGCACAGCTAGCATGTCAATATTTTTTGCAAAGTTGAAAGCCAGTTAATGAAAGCTTTTTTTTCAAAATCAGCCACATTTATGTTTCATATTAAAAAGTCATATTTATGTTTTACATATAAAAAGCTTAATCTTATTAGTCATGTTTTACATCCACAGAATACAGAAAGACAACAACTGGAGCTGCCTAGATATTTATGTTAATGTTTGGGAAGGGGATAGCCTCCTAATCTAGTGAGTTTCAGAACTCCAGGCCTGAATCAGTTCTCACCTATGCTGGGTAACTCCACTGACTTCCATGGAATTCAACCTATGTTATACCAGTGTAGGCTCATTGTACTGTTGTTGTTGTTGCATCCACTTGCTGTTTCTGAGAGGCATAAGTCCAAAGAGCTGTCACTGCAAATCTTTAAAACTGGTATGAGTTTGATCTCTTCCTAGATGAATGATCTAGCCTTAAAACTTTAAACTGTAATAGTTAGGAGAACTCCATGCTAAAACCCTACAGGCTAATATAAGCTCTCCCAGCACTCCGCAATACTGTACAAAGCCATTTATATTAAACTGCAAAACACAGGTGACTGAATGTAATTAAATCTCAAAATTGCTTCAGTGAGGGGTTGCAATGGGTGGGGGTGAGAAATGTCCATTAAGCATCTTACTATACAGCTTTGTTTCTCTAGCACCTAAATCCCCATCACTGAGATTGCTGAATTTATCAGACTTTATGGCATGCAACACCTTAGAAATTGGGCCGAGACCTCTTGGCTATTTACAACCACTGTATCAGAATAATTTACACCTTTCCCCCCATCCTGGAGACATTCAAAACTCAGCCTTCCAGGTGTGGCTTCATTGATTTAAAACTAGCCATACATCTGCTGACCTTTCTGACCTGTGCTTTTTGTTAGAGTGGCGGGGACCCTGACTTATTTGATGTTAAGAAAAAGGGATTGAATTTCCAAACTCTGCTGTGAGAGATGAAAATCTTATCACACACTCATTTTTTTTCTGCAGACATCAGATGTCTCCTCAGATCCTCCATATTTTGCACAGTGATTATATCCTTCTGCTTTTCTAATCTGTTTTTCTCACTCTTTCCCACACCTCCAGAGCCATTAATAACCTTCTGCAGCAGTGGTGGGCAACCTGTGGCCCGCATACGGCCCGTCAGGGTAATCCGCTGGCGAGCCACCAGACAGTTTGTTTACATTTGCACAGCTGCCCGCAGCTCCCAGTGGCCACGGTTCACCGTTCCCAGCCAATGGGAGCTGCGGAAAGCGGCATGGGCTGCAGGGACGTGCTGGCTGTCACTTCCCATAGCTCCCATTGGCTGGGAATGGCGAACCACGGCCACTGAGAGCTGCGGGCGGCCGTGCAAATGTAAACAAACTGTCTGGTGGCCCGCCGGCGGATTACCCTGACGGGCCGTGTGCGGGGCCGCAGGTTGCCCACCACTGTTCTGCAGACTCTCATGCCCAGCCCCTCTACATTTTCTCCCTAAATTGTTGCATCAGAAAGAGAATTAAAGGAAACCTGTTTTGATTTCTAATTTTTTTAAAGCAAGAAGAGTAAACAACCACAAAACCCAGGCTCCTGCGTCTATTAGTGTGTTCAGCATGTTTTGAATCCCTGAATATGTTGGATACCTACCCTGGAGCTATGCACTGAATTCCCATTGACATCACCAAGAGTTTTGCAAAAATACAACAAAACAACCCCTCCAGGGAAGAATCTGTATGCAAATACAATATGCAATGCTAGATACAGGCTATGTGTACACTCCTATGTACAGCCTGCCAAGGCTTTTACCATTTTCATTTTGAGGGCTTGAGTAGTAGTGTATGGACTGTTGTTTGGGTGTGAATTTCACCCACCTTGAACAGGTGTTGTATTTGTTCTCATTGATCTGATCTAATCTAGTGATGCCAGATGGTACAACTGATGCTATTGGCCAGGTATTTTTCCTCCTGGGAGACATTGCTGTTGTTTTGTGGGGGGATTTTTTAGTAGTATTTCACTGATTATGGTGTTGACTCAGGAAAGCATTCCCATTCAGGACAGCATTTAAGCACTTGCTTCACATTAAGCATGTGCTTAAGTCTCATTGACTGCCTAGTAAGCACATGCTTAAGTACATATGAATCAGGGCCTATACCATTGTGGCCTCAGCATTCCTTTGCAACATTCACTCCTTTAGCTGCATCTTCAGCTTGGACAACAAATAGATCAGCCATGGTAACCAAAGTCTGTAAAATCTTGAAGTTCATTTCACTGCTTTATTGCAATGGAAAAGAGATGTTCATAATGTGGGTGCATTAATATGTTCCGATTAGCTCTTAACAGTGATAGGAGTAGATAAAATAAGCCCTCTAACATACTTCAGAAGTGTGCAGAAATGTGTTAAATTGGTTTAACATATTTTTTTTAATGAGGCTTTTGTTGTGGGTGTGAGTGTGGGTTTTTTAAAGACATTAAAAAATTAGCTCTCTGGTTCTTCAATGGCACATTCATTTATATCACTTTATCTTCCTTGCTACCTTCACTTTCTCACAGGCATTGTTTTCAAAGTCCCTGCATTATTAGGATTTAAGTTAAACAACTGCTTCCTTAGCCAACCTACTGGTTTAAACTATGTAGCTTTTCTTCACGTAGCACGTTAGGTGCACACGTGAGTTGTCTGGACAATTTGTTTGTACAGCGCCTAGCACAATTGTCCATGACTGGGGTTCCCAAGCACTATGGCAATATTGGTAGTAATAACACTAATAATTATTTGGACCATACAGACCCAAGCCATTTTCCTGATACTGCTATTTTCCACATAGCTTGTGTTGTCACTTTAAACTACACAGAAAGTCGGGCTGACTTGAGATTTTCCAGACATGGTTCCAATCCCTTTCCCCACCAGACACCTCCTTCAAGGCTCTGCAGCAGGACTGGGTGGAAAAAGGTAATTCTGTTTTATGGAGAATTTCAATATTTCAAAATTTGGTTCCATTCAGATTAGGAATGATTTTTTTTTTAAATTAAGTTCTCAATGAAAGAGAATGGAGCCTGGACTCCAGGACAGTCCTCATGGCTGGCTTTCAAGGAGACAGGCAGATGAGCTGGGAGCAAACCACACAGATTGAACTGATGACTGGGTTATGAGTCAACAGTGTGCCCTTGTTGCCAAGAAGGCTAACGGCATTTGGGGCTATATAAGTAGGGGCATTGCCAGCAGATCGAGGGACATGATCATTCCCCTCTATTCAACATTGGTGAGGCCTCATCTGGAGTACTGAGTCCAGTTTTGGGCCCCACACTACAAGAAGGATGTGGAAAAATTGGAAAGAGTCCAGCGGAGGGCAACAAAAATGATTAGGGGGCTGGAGCACATGACTTATGAGGAGAAGCTGAGGGAGCTGGGGTTGTTTAGTCCGCAGAAGAGAAGAATGAGGGGAGATTTGATAGCTGCTTTCAACTACCTGAAAGGGGGTTCCAAAGAGGATGGATCTAGACTGTTCTCACTGATACCTGATGACAGAATAAGGAGTAATGGTCTCAAGTTGCAGTGGGGGGAATTTAGGTTGAATATTAGGAACAACTTTTTCACTAGGAGGGTGGTGAAGTACTGGAATGGGTTACCTAGGGAAGTGGTGGAATCTCCTTCCTTAGAGGTTTTTAAGGTCAGGCTTGACAAAGCCTTGGCTGGGATGATTTAGTTGGGAATTGGTCCTGCTTTGAGCAGGGGGTTGGACTAGATGACCTCCTGAGGTCCCTTCCAACCCTGATATTCTATGATTCCATTGGAACTTTGGCCGAATCAGGCCTTCTTTGCAAAACATTCCAATTTTGCTGAATTGGCAAATTCTGACCAGTTCTGCTCTGCACATCCTCTCTGGACAGCAGTGTTTTCCCAACAAGTCTGTCTTATTCAGTTGATCAGTCTCAAATCTGCCTGATTGACTAACTGATACCATGGATGGACAAACACTTATTGCCCATTGTTGTATCTTCAGAAAAGTTGAGCTCAGCTGACCAGAGACAAGGGTGTGGTTTGGAGCAGAACCAAAGGTTCATTCCATCCTTGCACTTCTTTGTACTTATTTCTTTTCTAAGGCTCTCAGATCCAGAGAGCAAACACAATTGCATGGTCCCAACCCCTGTGTCATCTCAGTTCACAGTAGACAGCAGCTCCAGATAACTTGCAGCCAAGAGTTTTAAAAGAGCTGGCTCAGGAACTTGCTGTACCGTTAATACTGATTTTCAATAAGTCTTGGCACATTGGGGAAGTTCCAGAAGACTGCAAGAAAGCTAACGTTGTGCCAATTTTTAAAAAGGGTAAACAGGATGATCCGGGTAATTATAGGCCTGTCAGCTGGCCATTGATCCCAGACAAGACAATGGAGCGGTTGATACAGAACTCAATTAACAAATAATTGATGGAGGGTAATGTAATTAAAGCAAATCAACATGGTTTTATAGAAAATAGATCCTGTCAAACTAACTGGATATCCTTTGGGATGGAATTCCAAGTCTGGTTGTTAAAGGTTATAGTGTTAATGTAATATACTTAGACTTCTGTAAAGCTTTTGACTTGGTACCACACAACATTTTGATTAAAAAGCTATAATGATATACAATTAACATGGCACACATTAAATGGATTAAAATCAGGCTCATGGATAAGTCTTAAAATGTATTTGTAAATGGGGAATCATCATTGAGCCGCTGTGTTTCCAGTGAGATCCTGCAGGGATCAGTTCTTGGCCCTATACTATTTATTTTTATCAAAGACCTGAAAGAAAACATAAAATCATCTGATAACGTTTGCAGATGACATAAAAGTGAGGGAATGGTAAATACTGAAGAGGACAGGTCACTGATTCAGAGTGATCTGGATTATTTGGTAAACTATGCATAAGCACACAATATATGTTTTAATACTGGTAAAAATAAATGTATACATCTAGGAACAAAGAATATAAGCCATGCTTATAGGATCGAGTGGGGGAGTCTATCCTTGGAAGCAGTGATTCTGAAAAAGAAATTGGGGGTCGTGGTGGATAATTAGCTGAACATGAGCTCCCAGTGTGATGCTGTGGCCAAAAGAACTCCTGTAATGTGATTCTGGGGGTATGTCTTCACTACCTGCTGTATTGATGGGTAGCAATTGATTTATCTGGGATTGATATACTGATCCCCAAATGTGCTCACCGTCGACTGGAACTCTATCAGAGTGAGCGGTGGTAGTGCAGTTGATGGGGGAGCTGTGGCTGTTGATCCTGTGCTGTGTGGACCCCAGGTAATTCATATAAATAAATAATGGAGATATCCTAAATCCTAGAACTGGAAGGGACCTTGAAAGATCATTGAGTCTAGCCCCCTGCCTTCACTAGCAGGACCAAGTACTGATTTTGCCCCAGATCCCTAAGTGGCCACCTTGAGGATTGAACTCACAACCTTGGGTTTAGCAAGCCAATGCTCAAACCACTGAGCTACCCCTCCACCCCGTTTGTATAGCTGAAGTTGCGTATCTTAGATCGATCCCCCCCATCCCCCAGTGTAGACCAGCCCACTGATGCATAAACAGATGAATCTGGAGTAGGAGTAGAGAGGCTATTTTACCTCTGTATTTGGCCCTAGTGCAACCACTGCTGGAATACTGTTTCCAGTTCTGGTTCCACAATTCAAGAAAGATGTTGATAAATTTGAGAGGGTTCGGAGAAGAGCCATGAGAATGATTAAAGGATTAGAAAACATGCCTTACAGTAATAAACTCAAAGAGTTTATCAAAGTTTAACAAAGAGAAGGTTAAGAGTGACTTGATTGCAGTTTATAAGTATCTACATGGGGGACAAATATTTAATAATGGGCTCTTCAGTCTAGCAGAGAAAGGTATAACATGATACAATGGCTGGAAGTTGAAGCTACACAAATTCAGAATGGAAATAAGGTGTACATTTTTAATGGTAAGAGTAATTAACCATTGGAACAATTTACCAAGAGTCATGATGGATTCTTCATCGATGACAATTTTTAAATCAAGGTTTAGGAAAAACTATTTCACTAGGAGGGTGGTGAAGCACTGGAATGGGTTACCTAGGAGGTGGTGGAATCTCCATCCTTAGAGGTTTCCTGCTGCTAGTAAGGAGGCGGGGAGCATGGGGGGGGGTTGGGTAAGGGAGCGTGGGGTCCTGGGGAGCAGTCAGGGAGGAGGGGTGGTTGGATGGGGCGGAGGTTCTGGGGTGGTGGTCAGGGGATGGGGAACAGGGAGGGTTGGGGGGGGAGATGTGGATAGGGGTCGGGAGGGCAGTCAGGGGACAGGGAGTGGGGGGGGTTGGATAAGGGGGTTGAATCCCAGGGGGCAGTTAGGGGAGGAGATGGTCAGAGGACGAGGAGCAGAGGGTGGTTGGATAGGGAGTGGGAGTCCCAGGGGGGCTGTCGGGGGCAGGGGTGTGGATAGGGGTTGGGGCAGTCAGGAGACAGGGAGAACGGGGGTTGGATGGGGGCAGGGGTCCCAGGAGGGGGTGGGTAGTGGGAGGGGGCGGATAGGGGGCGGGGGCCAGGCTGTTTGGGGAGGCAGCCTTCCATACAGTTGCGCAACCCCGATGTGGCCCTCGGGCCAAAAAGTTTGCTCACCCCTGGACTAGATGATCACAATGATCCCTTTTGGCCTTGGAATCTATGAAACTATGAAAACACACACATTGCACTGGGTAACACAAACAGGGACTCATTCCAGAAACACAAACCCTCAGATCAAGGTCTAGAGACAGACTAAGCTCTACCAACAATAAAGTACTGTCCAATTTGGTAGAAATGCTGTGGATTTTGTCATATGTTCTGTAACATGCACTGAAAAGCAAGGCTACTTAGCTTTCACATCAGAAGTTCCTTCCATGGTGATAGATTCAGAGAATCACAGGGATTAGAAAAATGAAAGGAACAAGACCTATTATGATAGGTCACTTAGTCCAGCACAGGATCCTTCCCTACAATATTTTTATTATTTGCCATTATTATTTTGTATTTGTAAGAAATATTTCGCTTATAGGAGAAGCCGTCCTTTTCCTTTTTTGTTACAGAGAAGCCAAATATAACGTAAATAACAGTAACTCCTCACTTAACGTTGTAATTATGTTCCTGAAAAATGCAACTTTAAGTGAAATGACGTTAAACGAGTCCAATTTTCCCATAAGATTTAATGTAAATGCGGGGGGTATGTTTTTTGGGGGGGCAGACAAAAGGAAATTTGGGGGGGGCAGACAAAAAGCATTATATACTGTACAGTACTGTACTGTACTGTACTGTGGTGGGGCGGTGCCCCTGGCTTACCCCTGGGGCTCAGAGCTGGGGGTGCAGGGTCTGGGAGGGAGTTAGGGTACGGAAGGGTGCTCAGGGTGGGGTGCGGGAGGGCGCTCAGGGTGGGGTGCGGGAGAAGCCTCAGAGCTGGGGTAGGCAGGAAGTGCAGATCACTTACCTGGGGCAGCTCCTGTTTGGTGCAGGGGGTGTGCAGGTGGCTCTCCGCAGTGCAGTACCGCCCCCATGGCCGTGATTCTGGCTGGCTTTGAAGGGGAAAGCGCCACTTCTCTCCGGCCGCTGGCTGCGCGGCTTCCCCTGCTCCTCCTGAGTCCTCCAGCCCGTGCTTCCAGGGCCACATTCCGAAACGGGCTTTAGAGCTGCTGTCCAGGGCCCCAGGGCCCCCTTAGCCCAGGGCCCTGCAGCCCCTAAAGCCCCTGCATTCTGGATGGTCCTGCCTGCCGGGGGGAGGGGCAGCTTCCCGGCTTGCTCCCTCCCTCCCAGAAAGTCCTAAGTGCCACCAAACAGCTGTTTGGCAGCTGGGGAAGCGCTGGGAGGGAGGGCCGAGAAGAGGAACTTGTGCAATGCTCCCTTGTAAAGTCAGCCAAATGACGTTATAAGGGAGCATTGCACAATTTTCATAGATTCATAGATTCATAGATTCTAGGACTGGAAGGGACCTCGAGAGGTTATTGAGTCCAGTCCCCTGCCCGCATGGCAGGACCAAATACTGTCTAGACCATCCCTGATAGACATTTATCTAACCTATTCTTAAATATCTCCAGAGATGGAGATTCCACAACCTCTCTAGGCAATTTATTCCAGCGTTTAACCATCCTGACAGTTAGGAACTTTTTCCTAATGTCCAACCTAGACCTCCCTTGCTGCAGTTTAAACCCATTGCTTCTTGTTCTATCCTTAGAGGCTAAGGTGAACAAGTTTTCTCCCTCCTCCTTATGACACCCTTTTAAATACCTGAAAATTGCTATCATGTCCCCTCTCAGTCTTTTCTTTTCCAAACTAAACAAACCCAATTCTTTCAGCCTTCCTTCATAGGTCATGTTCTCAAGACCTTTAATCATTCTTGTTGCTCTTCTCTGGACCCTTTCCAATTTCTCCACATCTTTTTTAAAATGCGGTGCCCAGAACTGGACACAATACTCCAGCTGAGGCCTATTTTAAAAGACTATGTTCCCTAATGGAGCAGCGACGTAACTTCGAAACAACGTTAAGTGGGAGGACGTTAAGTGAGGAGTTACTGTAACTATATTTGATATCATTTTCAACCATCTTGTTTTAAATATCCCCAGGGATGGCACTTTCCCCCACTCTCCTGTGGAGACTATTTCACAGTTTAACAGAGCTTTTGTCCTGATATTTCCTAGATCTGAACATGATTACCGTGCTCCTAGTCATTGTTCACCCAAGCTATATATACACCTCTACCCCGATATAACGTGGCCCGATATAACATGAATTCGGATATAACACAGTAAAGCGGCGCTCTGGGGGGGCGGGGCTGCGCACTCCGGTGGATCAAAACAAGTTCGATATAATGCGGTTTCACCTATAACACGGTAAGATTTTTTGGCTCCCGAGGACAGCGTTATATCGGGGTAGAGGTGTATTTAGTTCATAGTCTTTTCTCATGTATCAATCCTTTTAGCCCCTGATCATTTTAACTGCTCTTTGAGTTGTCTCCAATTTGTCTAGCTCTTCCAGGTAATGAAGTGGCCTGAACTGAGTGCTGTATTCCAGACAGGCTGCCACCAAAGTAATAGCAGTAGGTGAATTTCCATTACCCGCTCTTCTATACAGTACTTTATTTGAATGCTGTAAAAGCAAAGAGGGAAAAATCCACCAACTAGCCTTAAAAATGTTACAACAATGAAAACAGATGATCTGTATGCTCTACGGTTATAGCTCTAGACACATTGCACAGACATGGTTGCACATATTTTAGACCTGTGAAAATGAGACTCTGAATCTCTCATTATTGGTATTTGCTATTTTTATTACGTTAGCCCTAGGCCAAGATCCTGTTCCCACTGCGCTAGCTGCAGTACACAGCCATAGGAAGAAAGAGTCCCAAACCCACAGAGCTTACAGTCTAAATAGACAAGTCACAGAAAGGGTGGGGAAAAGGAGTTTTATCAGTCCCTTGTGCACACAAGGACTTGAGGCACACAGAGATTATGTGTCTTTCCCAAGGTCACTCAGGGTGGCTGTGGCAGCACTTGGCAGTGACTCCAGATTTCCTGAGTCTCCTGAGGCCAGTGCCTTAAACAGAAGACTATCCTTTCTCTCTGTGCTTGGTGGTTCCATGCTTGGACAAAATGCAACGAAATGTACAGAGTCAGATTCTGCCTGGCCCTGATGTGAGTGAACTGTGAAGGGACGGCATAAAGGGCTCCTCTTCCCATCACACACAGCCTGCACAAGGGCCAGGCAGAATGGGAATACCTGTGCTCCCAGGAGTGTGAGGAACGGGGAGGGATAGCTCAGTGGTTTGAGCATTGGCCTCCTAAAGCCAGAGTTGTGAGTTCAATCCTTGAGAGGGCCATTTAGGGATCTGGGGCCAAAAAAAAAAAAAAAAAAAAGGTGGGGATTGGTCCTGCTTTGAGCAGCGGGTTGGACTAGATGACCTCCTGAGGTCCTTTCCAAACCCTCATATTCTATGATTCTCCCTACTCCCCAGGGCACATACAGCAAACATAGTTCAGACAGATCTGGCCAGCTTAGGGCATGGAGGAAGCCAGGTTCTGTACAACTGTTGAAGAGTGCTTAGTTTTAGAGAGGGGGCTAGAGGAGGGCATCAGGAAGTCTGGCTTCCATTCCTGACTCTGCCACTGGTATGCTATGTGACCTTGGGCAAGTCAACTGACTTCTTTGGGCCTCATTCTAGCTATGTATATAATGGGGGTGACAATACCTATCTCACAGAGTTGTTGTGAGGCTGAGGGCTGGATCCTGCGGCCAATGAAGCCAATGGGAGTTTTGCCTTTGACCCCAATGGGAATAGGATCAGACACTCAATTAGGTCAAATGCTCTGAGATCCTCTATAAGTGCAAACTCTTGTTCTGAAAATACATGGCAAAGCCACCTGACTAAGCCAAAATCCTGTTTTCTATTTGTATGATGCCAATGTGCATTAGAAACAGAGCTGGAACCATGCTGGGAAATTCAGATCCAGGGCAGGATTTCAAACCCTCCAAAGTTTGGTGTTCCAGATTAGCCCCTTTAAGAGGAAGGGGAACCTGCAAAATTGAGCTCCAGATTTTACTTTGGTTCCATGGGATTTTACACACACACACACACACACGCTGGAAATATGGATCTCGATCCTCTTTTGGATATTGAACGCTTCCCCTGCAGCCACTTCCATACAGTATGTGACCAGGTCTTGAGGTTTAGTTCAAACCCAGCTCTGCGCTTAAATCATTTGTTTATCCATTTTTATGATACAGCCGTCACATAAATATAGCACCAAGTTCTCCGTATGGCCATCTGGGGACTTGGTAGCCAGCCTAACAGCCTTGTTGTTTTGGTGTTAAATAGAGCAGTAAGAATAGAGTGAAAACAAAATCCAAACAAAAACAAAGCAACGTTCCCTCCCACCATAACAGGATTTCGGGAAATCATTTCCTTGCATTAGGCAATTGATTCATACTGTGCAACTGAGCCAAAGACAAAGGCTTAATGTGTCTCGCTCTTTATCACAACAGTAACCTAGACACCAAAAAGAGACATTAGAAAAACTGGATCAATTCAAATAGAAAAGGCAGGTGGATTTAAAATATGATGCCATATGTGGTATTTCTCCAAATCAACAGCATGTGCTGTGCATAACGCTGGTCCCACATCAATAACATCTGCTGATTCTGCTTTCTGACCAGAGTAATCAATCCTTCCCAGCAGGCTGCGGGGCAGAAAAGTAAGCTTGCAAACTGAGACTGCCATCTGTATTCCACCCGCCCCAACCCCAAATCTGGCAGTGCTCACTCCAAGAGCCGGGTCAGTCCATTCCTCAAGACTCCGTGACTTCAAAAGATGTGCAATTTTTCAATATAAAGGACATGCAAATAGCCTCATCAATAAACTGCAATGGTGCTAAAAACTGGCTATTTACATTTTGCCGCCTGTCTGCTTGAATATAAATATTATGTTCCTGAGAGCCGCTTTGTAATTCATTGCTTGATAGGTTTGCCTTGCATGTAATTGTAAACTAAAATTGCAAACTATGAACAGGTTTGCAGCAAAGTAGCTAGGGTTACTGGCAGCATGTGTAGATGAAGTTTGGTTCACAGGCAATGTTTTGGAAATACAGTCGGGCCTGTCTAATCCTTCTTGAGTTTGTCTGCAATACATTTGCAGATCTGGAAGAATTAAACTATAACCTTGTGAAAACCAGTTTTTGTTACTGAGTGGGTGATATCTACAAGGGGATTTTAAATTAATTTTCATCATGGGGCCAAATCCTGCAGTCCTTACTTCATTTTTACACAGTCCTTATCCTGAATATGGAGTTTAGGATTCGGTCCATGATTTGGATGAAACCAGATGTGACTATAGTAGAAATCTTTGACTATTCTGTTTTGCACAGCTATTGAAATTCACTGAGATTATGGGAATAGCCACAAATGTTGGACTCATCTGATCTACAGAGCATACATATCAGCTACAGAGAGATTAGTGCCTAACCATCCATCTTCCCCATCACTATGATTATAGAGCATTTCCATTACATTAGCCCTCTCGGGCCACAATCAGGACCACGGGTCCATTGCGGTGGGCGTTCTGCAAACATAGCATAAGACTGTCCCTGCCCCCAGAAGCTTAGTTCCAATCTAAGGTCCTGATCCTTCAAATACAAACATACATAACTTTACACAGGTGAGTAGTCCCATTGAATTCTGTGGGACTACTCCTTTATGCATTAGCAGGGTCAAGGCTTTAATACATGTTCACCAGTGTTTGCTGGATAGGTTAAAGACAATTTAACTAATTGTCAAAAGTGGGTGAAATTGGGGCCGGTGCAGAATTTCCTCTTGACACATTCACGTTTACATTGGTAAGATTCACATTCTCTTCTTGAAATGGAAAGTAGAATTCAGGGTAGACTTGCTGTCGGTTACAGAGGTTTTGCAAAATGAGGCCTTTTAGAATAGGCGAGAAAATGTAGCCATTGCAATGAAAAATGGGGAGGAGGAATCGTTTCCCTTTCAGCTCTTCTTGATTTCCTTTTCTCCAGCAATGCCAGCTTTGTGAACTGCAAAAAAATAGAGAGGGCTTTTGCTGAAGTGCAAAGGAACATCCCCTCTTGCTGAAATGAAATGGCCTTTCACCACAGTGAAAATACACGTTTGGCAAAACACATTTTTTTGGTGCTTTTCACAGATCCAGCAAAAAAGGGATATTCCCCTCCCCTCACTTTCAGTAGACATGGGGTCTTTTTATCTCATTCTAGAGGAAGAAACTGTTCCCTTCCCACAGGGATTATTCTCTGTTTTCAACGCTGAGAGTTGAACAATTGTTTTAAGTTGAATATTATCTATGGAACAAGGCATTTTCTTAATACTCAGTCCTACTTCAGTCCTGAACAGGAAGAGGTGATTTCTCAGTGTGGTATTGCTATGAGTTGCTCTATACTGTAAGCTGAAAAATGCAGCCCAGCAACTACCAATATAATAGAAAGCAATACCGGCTCCTGTCCAACAGACCAATTGCCCTATCACAACCAACTGTTCTCATTGACAGAAACATGAAATGGAAAGTATCCCCCACATGAGAGGACTCGGGAAGCAGCAAGCACAGCAGATAGCTGAGTGTTCAAAACAGCACTGAATTGTTCTGCATATCGCTTGTAGCAGCATCTCAGCAGTAATGTGATTTGGGATTCAGACACATGTCCAAAGCTACAATATATGCACGACCTTTAACAGTCATGCTGTAGAAGGATGGACCCTTTCAGCTAGGGAGTGGGGAGGGAAATCCAGCTAGATATATTTTCATTTGTCAAAGAACTGTGGGGGGGGGGAAAGGCATATGAAGTATGTATTCCAGTCCTTTGTGTAGTATATTACAAAGGCAGTCTATTTTTGTTCTGCCACTACGCCATAGGTAATTCATCTCCCTGTAACAACAAAACAATAAAGAAAAAATTGGACCTTTTCCTGTGAATCAACTCCAGTACTTTTGGGAAGCTTGCACCTACTTTCATAAGAGCCTTATACAAGCCCATATTTTCCTTTAGGAACCTGGCAGTAAAGAGCCAAGGTACTCTTGAATATAGAATGCAAAATGCAGTGACACAGGACAACTGAATAGGTCTTGATAATAGCCAGCCTGAATTAACATCTGAACCTCAATGGAAATCAATGTGAGCTTTGGAAAAGTTAAAAAATCTTTTAAAACAAATATATTAGAACAAAATCACTTTTGCTTGTCACAAAATCACAAATGCAATGTTCATTTTTTATTTTGATCATCTAAGTACATTCTGGCTATGGGAGATCTCCATGTAACTCAGAAGAAAGGCCAAAATTCTGAAGGAGAGAGAAGATAAATCAGCCCCAGTATTAAAGGGAACAAGACCTATGATGATCAAGGATGACTATAAGAACATAAGAACATAACATAAGAAAGGCCGTACCGGGTCAGACCAAAGGTCCATCTAGCCCAGTATCCTGTCTACCGACAGTGGCCAATGCCAGGTGCCCCAGAGGGAGTGAACCTAACAGGCAATGATCAAGTGATCTCTCTCCTGCCATCCATCTCCACCCTCTGACAGACAGAGGCTAGGGACACCATTCCTTACCCGTCCTGGCTAATAGCCATTAATGGACTTAACCACCATGAATTTATCCAGTTCTCTTTTAAACTCTGTTATAGTCCTAGCCTTCACAACCTTCTCAGGTAAGGAGTTCCACAAGTTGACTGTGCGCTGCGTGAAGAAGAACTTCCTTTTATTTGTTTTAAACCTGCTGCCTATTAATTTCATTTGATGACCCCTAGTTCTTGTATTATGGGAATAAGTAAATAACTTTTCCTTATCCACTTTCTCCACATCACTCATGATTTTATATACCTCTATCATATCCCCCCTTAGTCTCCTCTTTTCCAAGCTGAAGAGTCCTAGCCTCTTTAATCTCTCCTCATATGGGACCCTTTCCAAACCCTTAATCATTTTAGTTGCCCTTTTCTGAACCTTTTCTAGTGCCAGTATATCTTTTTTGAGATGAGGAGACCACATCTGTACGCAGTATTCGAGATGAGGGCATACCATCGATTTGGTAAAAATTTATGTCATGTAGACCTCATTATTGACTAGAAGTGCTAACATTTGCTTCGAAATTGTGATATATGCCCTGGTGATCAAATGGATAAGACCAAAAGTCTATTCCATACATCCTAATCAGGATGGTCTGCAGCCATATAGAACAGAAATTATATTTTGCCCTATGTCATGCACAAGGTCATGGCAAGAGTCAGTTCCAGACCTGAGACTCAAACCCAGATCTCTTGCCTCTCCAACTTTTGTGCTAATCAATACTTTCTCCCAAATAAGCAGGCACCTTACTGCAAGAATCAGAAACACTGTTCTCATACTATTTCTGTCCCAGAGCAAACCGGAGAGTACCAGAAATGTCACAAGGAAACCTAATCTCATAAAGCTTCCAGCCTAATTTCCAGATGAAGAGCAATGAATTAACACAGATAAGCTTTGGTTTCTACTCTGAGCCAAAGAGGAACACCAGACCTTTAGAGATTTGTCCGTCACTCATAATGACTTATTGTTATTGCAGGTAGCTGCATCATTGCATAATGAGGTTATTGTTATTGCAGGTAGCTTGTTGTTCATGCTGCAAGTTCTACAACACGCTATCCTGACCAAGATACTGTGTAATAGAAAGACATTGACTAGTCCTATAGTGCTGCCTTATATGCACCAAGGTGACTAACAAAATACTTCCTGGTGAAAAATTGTGAAAAAGGTTAAAATAATAGTGAGAGAATCTATTTGGAGTTGGGAAGGTAGATTGGCAGGCACCCTGCAGGGGTTTCGCCTTCCTTTGCAGCGTGGGGCACTGGTCACTTGCTACTTTGAACTAGAGTAAACGGTGGAGTTTCTGTAATTTGAAATCTGTAAATCATGATTTGAGGACTTTAGTAATTCAGCCAGAGGTTATGGACCTGTTGCACGAGTGGGTGAGTGAGAGGTTCTGTGGCCTACGCTGTGCAGAAAGTCAGACTGGATGATCATGATGGATGATCTTCTGGCTTTAAAGTCTATGAAAAGTAGTCCCCCCACACACACACAAACACACTTTCACTTTTTTACTTTCCCCCTGTTTGTTCCACTAGGAAAAGGGAAGAGAAGAGAGAGAAAACCCTGAACATTTCAAACAAAAATTTGCAAAACAGAAATGTTCCTTTTGTTTAAAAAAAAAATTGTTTTAAATTTTTTCATTAAAAATCAAACAAAAAAGTGAAACATTTCAAACAAACTGGAAACTGTTCATTTCCTTTCTAAATGTTTTGTGTGGGGAAAAACAAGTCAACCCCCTCTTAATACAACTAACTTCAGAGAGGAAGATGGACTCCGACCCTACAATGGGCCTATGAAAAACTTTGACTATATTATTCTTATTTGCTATTTGTTTTGTCATAGCACCTTGGAGCCCCAGTCATGGACCAGAACCCCACAGTGCTAGGTGCTGTACAAACACAGAACAAAAAGACGGTCCCTGTCCCAATTAGCTTATAAACAACCTAAGCATGGGACTAGAGCCAATAGTTGGATACAGACGGGAGCAGAAGGGAACAAGGAGACAATATTGGTTAGCACAATAAGCTGTGGTTTCAGTGCACCAGCTGCTTAACCCTTGTCAAGCTTTCTGTAGGTGTAGCGGGGTGGTCCCCACTCCTGCCTGGAAGGGCTTAAAACAGCCCTGGCAGAGGGCTGCAGCTCTAAAAGCTGGGCTGACTGGGGAAGTAGCCACAGCTGGGCCACGCCCCAATCAGGCCACAGCTGGCCTGTATAAAAAGGCTGGGAGCCAGGTGCTTAGCAGTGTCTCTCTGCCTTCAGAGGGAGAAGGACCTGGCTGCAGTGAGCTAGAGCTAGAGCTAGAGCTAGAGCTAGAGCTAGAGCTAGAGCTAGAGCTAGAGCTAGAGCTAGAGCTAGAGCTAGAGCTAGAGCTAGAGCTAGAGCTAGAGCTAGAGCTAGAGCTAGAGCTAGAGCTAGAGCTAGAGCTAGAGCTAGAGCACCTGAGTGGAGCAGGGCTGGGGAGCTCCAGTGTGGAAAGCCTCAGTCTGTGGCCTAGTAGGAGGCCAAGGGTACTGGGGGTTGCAGAGGACAGCCCAGGGGTAGGCCAAGGCAGCAAGTCCAAACCCAACCTTGCCTGTGATGAGTGGTGTCTATACTGCAGTCTGCCCTAGAGAGCGGGAGCTAGTTGGAGACTGGCAGTGGCCTTATTTTGAGGTGAGGTAGGGATAGTGGGTGGGGGTTCCCCAGGGAGGGGAGACCCTAGTAGTGAGGGGTGTACTGCCAGAGGGCAGCACCCCAGATAAAAGGGCACCGGAATCTGGGAGGCACATGGGGGCCAGAGGATAGGCGGACAACTGGCCTGCAGGGGGTGCTCCAATGCTGAAATGAGCTAATTCCTGGAGGTAACCAGCAGGAGGTGCTGCAGGGGTGAGTCTGCCCTTCTACAGTTGGCATTACAAAACATCACTGGAACAATGAGGCACTCGTATTTTCCGGAAATCAGTAAGAAACTGCACGTAATCCAGTCTTTAACTAGGATAGATCTAGCAAAACCAGCATTCACCCACATAAAACTGATTCTCACATCCCCAAAACAGAGATGGACCTGAGCCCAACCTCCAGACAAAGCGTCTCTGGATGGGGCGTTTGAAATCCAAGCCCTGGCCTAAGCCTGAATTCTTTAAAAAAAAATCCTATCTTTCTAATGGGCCAAACCACACCCCCAGATTCAAGCACCTTCCCACTTTGGGATCAAAATCCAGATCTCGAGCTGCCACCGGCTGCTTGAGTGTAGCTGTGCCCAGAAGTGCAGTGACCCATCACAAGAAGAGTGGAGATGAGCTGTGATAGAGTTTCTGCTGCTGGGCCATTTGGATTTGCTCTGAGCATGCTCTCCAAAGTTCCTTTAGCTCCCTGCACAGCAGGGAGTCTGTCAGTTACTTTGAGCTTCCTAAATAGCTGCCCGGGCTATTTTCCTGAAAGTAGAGAGAGAACTGTTTGTTTTGGCGCTCCAAAGGGGAGGCGGTTAGGAGCCTGTGACAAAAGAGAGAAGTAGCTATGAAAATGAGAAAGGCGAAAGGATGATTGAAAAACAGAGACAAAAACTAGCTAAGAGATGGAATTGAAAGCAAAGAAAACTTTCCAAGTTCCCTTTGGGAAAGAAATAGAGTAAAAAAGTAAGTGAAGGGAATAGGGGCAACTGCAGTGGCTTCTTCTCTCATCGTGAGCTCTCAGTGAAATCGCCTGGGATCTCAGTGGATGGCCTCTTCGACTTTCTGAGTCAGCAGCAGAGGTAGGCGTTGCTCTGGGGAACAAAGGGGAAAAGAGCAAGGATAGTGGGCAAGATGAGAAGAACAGAAAGAGGTGAGAATGAGGCCCCGAACCAATGAGCCTCTATGGCAGGGCACTGGGAAAAGTGAGAGGCACAGATCACAGCCCAGGTCTCCAGATGGTGTGTGCTGGCTTCCCACTGAGTAGGTGTTAGAGTGGGATACAGAGAAGCCCAGCCACTCAATCACGTGCAGGGAGCTGATATACAGTATGCAGGCACGTGGCTGGTGAAAATGAATGGTGCTATTTCCATTATTTATAATATAAATAATAAATCCCTACGAATATTAACTGGAGTCGCCAGCATTAATCTCCCCTGAATAACGGCAAGGTGTTGCACACGCCGGTCATTCCTTTCCCGGCATTGCTGAACTATATGATATGAATTATCCTTTAATACTTAAAGAGCAATAGTATCCGGAAGCCTGAATAAGCCTCACAAGCCCTTTGTGCTACGTGCTGTGCACATGTATGCTAGAGCTAGATACATGAAGGATCTTCACTGCCCAGTGCTGTCGAAGTGATATGGAAATGTGTGACACAACAGGTCTCCTTTCCCACTGATTGGCAATCACACACTCGCTTGTGTGCTTCAGACGCCTCTACAGTATTCATGTCACTGGCCATGTTAACATATTCCAGCAGCCTAGTTATTTATTAGATGCTGACAATGCACTCGGTACTCTAGAGGACACAAAATAAGTTAGTTCACACCTCTGAGATATGATGTTACTGTCTGGAAGACAGACACAGAGAAGCCAGGACATACTTAGAAATGTGGAACAGGAAGTCACTGGGGTGCCATGCATAGATTGTAACTGTCCGATGCGGAAGAGGGCTCAGGTGCATCGACAACTGCAGCCCCTGTCCTTGCCCAGGCACAGCAGAGCGCTCTCCTTTGGCCCGGGGAGAAGGTGAAGTGTTATCAGGCTGAGGCAGCAGTGGGGTTGGGCCAGGGGAATGCAGACCATTGCTCTTGTGACATTTCTGGTACTCTCCCCTCTGGCCCCATGGAAATTCCTTGGGAACGTTAATACAGTCCCACTGTATCTATCATTCAGCATTCTCTTTTAATGGCACTGCGGACAGACATGGGCTGGGGAAACCATGCTGCCAGGCTCTGGGGAGCTGACACCCCAGGATAAAGAGCTGGCAGGTGGCCCAGATTCCCTGCTGGTCCTCTAGGAAATACATGGAGATGGGCAGGGATTGTGGGTGGGCCCTATACCTAGGCCTAACAAAAAGCATTAGAATTCATCCTACGGAAAAGGCCAGCAACCGTTAGTCCCATCCATGGGTTGGCTTTTCTAATGTTATTTGGTCGGTTCTTGTGTGTATTGAGAAAACGTGGGGCTTTAGGAGGGTCTTAAATGAGGATAAGGAGGTGACCTGGGATGGGGAGCATTCCACACATAGCCAAGGCTCTGAAGTAGCCAAGGGATGAAATTTACATTTCTCTGTCATTGCCAGTTGTTGAACGCACACACGGGGCTCTCTGCTAATAGCCTCTGGGATGCTTTCATTGGCATTTGGTTCAAGTTTCCAGTGTTTTCTTAGTCCCAGGAGGTACTTTCCAATGCTTTGACTGATTGGCTGGACGTTAGCATCCCACTTGGCAATGCTGACATTTTCCCGGTGTGTTCCATTTTCATTTGCAAACATTTTACAGAATCACAATGGGCATTTTTGAACAGCACTAATTTCAATCTATTTTCAGGCAGGTTGGTGGGGGGTAAGGTCAGCATTTTGCCAATGGCAAATCTAATGAAAATAAAGGTCCAGACACCAACACGTTATGGAACTGTTAAGCCTCCTTGACTACTGTCATTACAATGGATAGTTCTGTTCAGTCACTTTGCATTATATTGATTTTTTTTCAAGCACTCCACCTTAAACTTATTTTTCATTTCAGGAAATCAATACTATGGATCCTTTGATATAAGGCATGTAGTGTTCTGCCAGAATATGTATTGCATGATGGAAGAAGTTGAGGGATTTTTTTTCTCCCAGCTTCTTCCCTGTTGAACATAAATTGAAAATCTCAGTTACTTAAAAAAATACAAAACTGGGCAACATTTCCTGCATTTGATTCTTTGGCACTACGTCACCTCGCTTGATGCCTGCAAATGAGTCTCTGCTTCCAAAACCCCATTCTTCATGAAGGGCAGCGTTATGAATGCACTAGTCAGTTCTAGATCCATCATGATCTTCACTGGCAATTTTTTTTTCCTTCTTCCAATTCAGCTTCCCTAGCCTGGGATGGAAAATCTTATTTTTGAATGTCAATTGCATGAAACAACAAGTTTGTATCTGTCAAGGTTCTGATTTGTACAGCTGTGTAAAATATTGAATGCCAAATTAAAAATGCTTTTTGGGTTTACAGAGCTTCTACAAACACGCCAGTGTAGTACACACAATTTTTCACATCATCCAAATGTTTGTCACTCGTCGGTGGGGAAAAAACGTTCACAGTCTGGACATCTGCAAAAATTCAGATGCAGCTTTTTACAGTGCGTTTCATCTAAGTGACATGTTGGGAGGCAAACAGCAGAGGCGATGCAGTGCTATCGGAGAAGGGTCTTGGTGGACATGAGCTTTGTGGGGTCAGACAGTCTTGGGGACCTAATCGGAATCTCCACAGGTTAAAACTGTTCAGATAGCCACCCAACAATTTGGATGGTTTTGGTGAATCACGCTCTAAACCTCCTGAGCAGCTTGTTTAACCAGCAGGGGAAAACAAAAGAATATTCCTCAATAACTGTGGGTTCCACCTCTCTGACCAAAATCAGCCCATCAAACCTGCAGCCCAACAACTTTGGCCTGACACGGCAACCCTCTCACACGTGCACCATGGCGCCCACAATATATCTGGCTGATAAATAATTTAGTTCGGAATGTTATCGTTCCAGTGAACTGCAACAGATTTGCTGATGTGAGCGAGTGCTGTTCTGTATGACTAAAGGCCGCCGTATCAAGGCAACATTGTTGGGTTGTAGACTCCAGCAGCTGAGGGACGCGCTGCCCCGCATCACTGACGTTGACCTGGCGGTGTCCCAGGACTTCAGCCCATAGTCTTTTCTATTTCCCTTTGGTGGAAGGGGAAGCAAGCCTTGTACTCCCTAATTCTCAAAACCAGCTGAGAATCCATAATATTTTTTAGCCTTAATGGCAGTAAATGAACAATTTTCAAAACCTGACATTTGATGGCACGCATTGGCTTCCTTAGTCAGGAAGGCTGAAGAGAATGGCAACTACAAGGTTAAATCCCCTCTCAGCCCTAGTGATGATGGTCCTTATTGTGAGGCAAACCCGCAGCCAAACCAGGGCTGCTCTCCCAGGTGCCATAACTCACCCCTCCAACAGAGCCAGCAGTGACTCAGTCCTCAGGCAGGCAGTACCAGCCTATCCCTGAGCAGAGCAAGGGTCAGATGACCCTCAGGCTCAGGTATTTCCCCAATCCCGCCAGGAGCTGCAGATCAGTCTGTGCAACGGTACTACCCAGCTAGGAACCCTTCTGCAGCCTTGCAGTGTGATTGACTCCCTAGACTCCCAGTCTGCTCTTGATCCGGTTCCTGTTCCTGTGCGAGCCTTGCCCAAGCCTTGTTCCAGCCTTGTCCAGGCCCTACTCTGATCTTGTTCCAGACCTGTTACTGATCCGCTTCAGCTTCACATCTGCCTCCTGACCCCCACACCAACAGACTCCGACCATGGCTTGGACCTTTGCCTGGCACACAAACTCTGGCTATGATACTGATTTGGCTTGTCTACAGACTCTGACCCTGGCCTGTCCCTGAACCATGGTTCCAATGCTGCCCTCAGCCTGGTCCCGACCCAATATCTGGCTCTGACCTCTGCTCCATCCACCAGGCCTGACTACATGGGTATGAGTGCCTGACACTTATGGTCGACTGAGGTCATTAGCAAGCACATCTGCACCATGGCTCCTGCAATATATCTGGCTGGTAAATAATTTAGTTCCCAGTGTTATGAAATATGAATCCCTGGCTCTTTATGCGTACAAATATTCATACAAAGTCTTGCCTTTATAAATAATTAAAGTTGGTTACACACAATGACTTTTGTGAATGATATGAAATTTAAGTAAAAAGCTTGAGTATTTATCTTTCCTGCTCAAAGGGAGAAAGGGTCACAGAGATTACAACATATGAGTATATATGAGAGGTCAGTGGACTACATTTGTCCTCTATATACTTCTCTGATCCAATGTACTTGGAACTGCAGATATGTGATTTTTATGGAAAATGAATTCAATTCAGACAGAAACTGGGTGGTGGGGGAGGAGTCTGCACTGAGCATCTGTGAAGGTGTAACAGGTATCAAAAGACACTACTCAGCATTCATCTCCTATTAAATCCACCACTAACACAGAATGCTATTAGCAGTCCTGGCACAATAGAAGACTGTGGAGTAGACAAAGAAAGAAAAAAATCAGGATTGATGATCTTTTCCTGTATTTGTTATCTTACCGAAAACAGCAGCAGCAGAATACAAATCAACACATCCTATCTAGAAGAAGGGTGGGATCCTCTGAGACTGGTACTTTATTGATGAAGTAAATATAGTCATCAGAAGGTGGAAGGCACTATGAGTGTAAAGAAAATCTAACCTTGTGTAAATCTTTTTTTTTTTTTAATTAAGTTCTTTAGGAACACAGCACTTGATAATACAAAGGTAAAGCTGTCCAGCTTTAACATGGCTAAGGGCACAGTTTTTGTTCACCAGAAGAAACACTCGCACTGATTGCTTCCTCTCCCTTCTCGGAAGTTCAGCTCAAGTGTTGCAGGCACATCTCAAGTGGTGGGTCTGGCTTTAATACTGCAAAGTCATCGGTTCTCTCTCTCTCGGGTTAATAGTTATGCCAACTTTAGCCTATCACCAACACATTGTGCTTCAGGTGACTCTCCCAGTCAGGGTTGTATATATTCACATCATCTGGACACATTGCAGCATATCCTATGTGAGGTCATACTGGGTTCGTAAGGCATTGGAATGTTGCTGGTGCCCCATGACATAAGATGGTTATAAATTACTGACATTTCTTAAAGGTAAGAAGGAAAAAACCTCCCCTAATGTATACAACCCTACAAAACATCAGACCACCTTGTCACACCAAGAAATGGTAATAGAATGGCACATAAACACTGTCAGATAAGGAAGATACGACACCGCTACCTCAATATAATGCGACCCGATATAACACGAATTCGGATATAATGCGGTAAAGCAATGTTCGGGGTGTGGTGGGGCTGCGCACTCCGGTGGATCAAAGCAAAGATAACGTGGTTTCACCTATAACGCGGTAAGATTTTTTGGCTCCCGAGGACAGCGCTATATCAAGATATTAGGAAGTCAGAGAGCCAAGGGGGGAAATGAAGAATAAATGGCCAAATATAAAGAACAATTCTTGAAGTGCACCAAAAATGTAGTATTTGTATTGCAATAGAGACTAGAGGCCCCAATCCCTGATTGTGCTAAACACTGTGAAAATAATAGTGAAAAGACAATCCCCTAGATCAAATTACTGAAGACTGCAGGTAGTGGGCAAATCAAGGAGGAAAAGGAGCTTAAAGAAAAGCTTAAATCATGTATATGTATCAATTTTCACTATAGGGTATGATGGGGAAATCCCTACATTCTTCACAATCAAAGAAAGTGAGTCACTGTCAGAGACAAGAGGAATCAAAAGGAAGTGATTGAATGATACACAAAATTAAATTGCAATAAACAATCAGTACTGAAATGGCACTCACCCAAGATCTCTGACAGAACTAAAGAGTGCAGTAGCTGAGGTAGGAGCAAAAATATGCTATTTATCATATACCGCGGGTAGTGCACTTACCCAAGGGAAGCCAATATCAAATCCATCTACAAAAGGATGCTACGAAGATCTTGAAAACTGTAGAAATCCCTAGATTAGCATGCTGTGATGGGGACAAACAGGCATGGCTTCTACCTGGGTAACTCATGCCTCTTGGACCTACAGTAATTCTTTGTACAAGTGAACAAAACAATGTCTAAAGGAGAATCAATGGTTATTTATTTAGACCAATAGATATAATTTAGTTAGATGTTCAAACAGCTTTAGATAATTTCTACCACAAAGGGCTATTGAGAAGCTCGCTAACAAGAAAATGAGAGGTGAGGTCTTGTTATGGATTAAAAATCTAATCTGTATCAGACCCTATTTGCTAAACTGTAGTTGGAGACCTCGAGGGAAGGTGAGGGTCAGTAGGGAAAGATGATTGCTGGACATATATGAGCATGTTAAGCCAAAATCAGTTAATATGGAGCTTGATCCCGCTCTTATTAAAGTCAGAGGCATTGACCAATTGAATTCAAGGTTTGGGTCCATGAGGCATACAGTAGCTTTTTGTAATCTTTATTCATACATCCCCTTTAACATGTGCAAGGCTATATACGGTGAATAGCAAATAACATGGGTCTCAACATGAGAGAATATTTTTGCATTTCCTTTTAGGATCTCAAAGAATTTTACAAAATGTAATTAATTAATCCTAATAACTCCCTTGTGAGGTAGTTCAATATTATTTACTGTGATAGGGTGTACCAACCCCACAGTGTGTCTGATGGGGTTAATGAGAGTCCGTGGGTGCAATCAGCCTTGCCCTGTGACACCTGCAGTAGATGTCAAGCCTGGAGGAAGGAGTTAAAAGGACTGAACCTGCTCAGTTAGACTCTGACCAGGAGGGAAAGCAGATCTCTGGTTGTCAACCAGGAAGAGAAGTCCCGCTGGAGTCAGGAAGCTGAGGTGAACAGCTGGCAGACAGAGCTTCTGCGAAGGAAGGTACACCTGCAACAGAGAGCCTAGGGCACTTGGAAAGAAGCAGCAGGAAGTGAGTTTGCCCAGGATTCTGCACAGTGGTGGAGGGGCCAACTGGGTCAGGGACTGCCCTGCCAAGGGAGTGGAGAAAACTCCCCTCCAGCAGAACCAGCTGGGTGGTAGAAAGTACTAAGAAGCTCTGCAGTGGGCTGGTGGAAGAGGCTTAGAGAGTACAAAGCTGATAAATTCAGAGTCCAGAAAAAGGCTGAGGCAAAAGCCCAAGACAGGGCAAGGTAGGAAGTGGTTCAGTAAGGCATGCAGGGGTTTGTGTAGTCAAGTCTTGACTGCCTAGTCAAGGGTTCCTGGATCAGAACCCAGTGGAGAGAAAGGGCCTGGGTTCCTCTACCAGCACAGTGAGGAAGCTAGAACGGAACTGACTTCTGACAAGGGGTAAGGACTTCTGTAACCCGCCAGATAGTAGGTCTAGTGAGTCCAGACTCAGACTGAAGACCCAATGTGAAGTTGATGGTGTATTATTTGCTGGACTATTGGTACCCCAGAAGAGGTGGAACTCTATGGCTACGTCAACACTATCATCTCATCTAGCACTTCAAAAATAACAGTAGCACAGGCAGCAGTGGGACCAGGCTAGCTGCCCTGAGTACAAACCCACCTGAACTCCGTGGGTATGTACTCAGGGCAGCTAACCCAGGCTACCACCGCTGCTGCCTGAGAGCTCAGATGGGAGCTAGCACAAGTATGTCTATGTAATCTGAGGCTACGTCTACACTACCCGCCTGAATCGGCGGGTAGAAATCAATCTCTCGGGAATCAAATTATCGCGTCTTGTCAGGACGCAACAATTGATCCCCGAATCGACGCCTGTACTCCACCAGTGGAGGTAGGAGAAAGCGCCGTCGATGGGGGAGCCGCGGAGGTCGATATGCCGCCGTCCTCACAGCAGGGTAAGTCGGCTCCGATACATTGAATTCAGCTATACTATTCGCGTAGCTGAATTTGCGTATCTTAAATCGACACCCCCCCCCCTGTAGTGAAGACGTAGCCTGAGAATCACACCCCTAGCTTGTAGAGTAGACCTGTCCTGTGTGACTTGGCCAGGGGGCTGGCTCACAAAAACCACCCCGGGCTTGGAATGGCTGTCAGCAGGGAGTGCTAAACGAGGAGAGTGTGACTATGCTACACCTACCCAGTATGGGGCACGTGGGCTGGTGAGTCGCATGTTTACATGTAATCTTTGTACAGGCAGGGAATCTGAAGCATCTCAAGGTTAAATGGCTTGCTCCAGATCATATGGTAAATCAGAAGCTCTTCTGTACAGGAATTAGGTAGTATCTCTTTAAATAGTTTGTGAGCCCTCTAGTGGCGCTCACTGTGTTCTGTGTTTCAGAAACCAGTCGGTGCAGTATGCAGGTAGTTAGGCCTTGTATGTTTGGGTATATTTGGCAAACATATTTATTTGCAACCTCACCAAGCCCGGGTGTTTTTCTTTCATTGCATAAAGAACAAAAGACACAAGAGTAGCAAAGGCAGCAGTCAAAGCAGCATACCTTGCTCCTAGTCCCATTCTGACAGAAAACACATCCTCTCACAGAACTGTATACGGCACCAAGATAAGGCTGCAGCCTTAATGCTTAGCTAAAGAACAGCTGGAAAAACTAATCTGGGAAACATGTTCAAATGGGTCTTTAAGTTCATCCCTTTTGCGAATGTTGAATGTGATCCCATATACGCATGAGATACATATTTAGTGCATGCAAATGTTCTTTTGTACCTGCAGGTCAGGTGACTATACCTAATAAACTTGTGTCTGCTAGTGCATTTTTGCACATACAAATAGCTGCTTGTGCAAAATATGTGGGTGCAACCTGGACAATCTGGCCGTTAACATCATTTTAACACTGACAGATCAAACTGACCTCAATAGAACCACATGGAAGTCATTCAAGGAAGGAATTTGGTCCAGTGTTTGTATCTGAATTCCTAATTCTGCCTTTCAAAGCATATGAGACAACTGTAGGTACTAATACAGTGAAGAAAAACAACCTTAAACGTCAGCCTGTCATTAATCATTATTATTAGTGTTACAGTAGCACCCAGGAGCCCCCGTCATGGACCCCATTGTACCCCGCTGTACAAACAGAACTAAGAGACAATCCCTGCCCCAAAGAGCTCACAATCCAAGTATAAGACAAGAGACAACCTGTGGATACAACAAACAGACAAGAAGAGCACAAGTAAACAATGAGACAATACTGGTCACCATAATAAGCAGTGGTCTCGGCAGCTGGCTTGCCTGTCCATTGTCAAGTTATTGTAGGTATCCTGCCAAAGAACAACCTAGGGTGTACTGCCACATGAGAGATCTGAGGTTGGAAGCAACTCCCAAGTTCATCAGGAGGTGATTGCACAGAGGAGACACTTGGGGTCTGATCCAAATCTCACTGAAATCAGCTAAACCTTTTCAATCACTTCCATGGGCTTTGGATTAGGCCCATTGATTGGGCTGGATTGGGTCAGAGATCCTCAGATCTGGCTGAGGCAAGATGAGCAGAAGGCCCACTAAATGACTAAGTGTACACAAAATGTAACTCCAATTTTATAACAATGGTGGTTGCCCTACCTCAATGTGTCCTATTGCAAATTAAACTGTCGTTTAAAAAGGGGGGTTAAAATGGAAAGGACCCAGGCTGCAACATGGAAGTTCACTTAATGTAAAATAGTAATAATTAGAGCTGACTGTAGATGATAATTGCATTTCCGGGAAACTTTCCAGGAACAAAAAACAAAACACTGAATATTTTCGTGAAAATTGAGTTGTTTTGAAATGTTCATTTTTTAAATCAAAAACCTGAGCTTTCTGATTTGGGAATAGAAGTTGAAGTGTGTGTGTGTGTGTGTGAATAGTCAGTTCTACTAATAATGCCCATGCTTTTATTTCATATTTCAGAATATACAATTCTTGATCCTCAGACCCTAGAGCAATATAAATGTGATTTGTGTGTGCTGAAGAAATGTAAATCTATAGAGCCTAGCCAGCTATGTGCTTTCATTTAGAGCTCATTTGAACCAGAACTAAACTTTTCTTCTCATTCCAGCTACTACAGCAACACTCCCTGAATGTGGGTGCCTAGTGAAAGCTAAATATGTCTCAGTGATGTTTCTCACATTACAACATTTGCCCACCTTGAAAAGCAAGAGAGATTTGGCATCTAAATATAGACACAACTAATTAGCAAAACCCAAAATTTGACTGTGAAACTACTTAAAATGTTCCCTCTTTCCATATCACCTTCCAGATTAACATATTGTGTGGACAACTTTAACTCTTATGCCATTTTCTAGAGCTTATTGGTTTGTGAAGTAGAAGCAAGAAATGGGTCCTCAAGGAGGTACCCAATGGTCACTCAAATGACTACCGTCCTTTAAATGACCAACATTACAAACTCTCCAAAGCAGTTAGGATTCACCATATTCCCAAAAGTACCATCTCTGGATGGTGGCATTTCTGTAAAGTGATGTAATGACATATGCCAACAGGTGTTGTTCAAATTGGTGATGAAATTCGTAGTTCCACTTCCACAGCCTCAAGTACAGCAGTTCCAGGAAGGACAAGACTGATATACAAACTGTATGCAAGGATTCAACCCCTCCTGCATTTGAGATACTTTCCCATTCTGATCTGTACCTACTTTTCCATCTCAACAGCAGTTGCATCAGACTATTTTATAAATGTCGTTTAATGAGTTTCATAACTATATGTTTCTACTCTGGTGTCATGAATATAGGGGGAAGGGTAGTAACCTTTATGTATGCAGTAGCATAAAATCCCTCCTTGGCAGCTGTACTGGATTGCCTTACCTGTAAAGGGTTAAACAGTTCAAATAACCTAGTTGGCACCTGACCAGAAGGACCAATGAGCAAAGAAGATACTTTCAAATCTGGAGGGGAAGGATTTGTTTTTGGTCTGTGTGTTGTTCCATCTCTGGACAGAGGGAGAAACCAAGCAGGTACAATATCTCCTGAAAATATACCTGGAATAATCCATCTGAAACCACAGAAACTCTGAGTAGGGCAAGGAAGCATGCGTTAGGTTATCTTTTGGCTTTTGAATTTTCCTGTGCTACAGAGGTAGCTTCATTCCTGTTTTTTGTACTGTAAAGCTGAGCCCAGAGGGGAATCCTCTGTGGTTTAAATCTTTTTATTACCCTGCAAAGTTACCGTCCATCCTGATTTTGCAGGTGTGATTCTTGTACTTTTTTCTTTATAAATAAAGTTCTTCTTTTAAGAACCTGATTGATTTCAGTGTCCTGAAGACAAAGGGTCTGGTCTGTGCTCACATTGCTAAGGCAACTGGTTGGTATGTTATTCTCAAGTCTCCCCAGGAAAGGGGGTGAAGGGGCTTGGGGGAATATTTTGGGGGGATAGGGATTCCAAGTGACCCTTCCCTGAATTTTTGTGTAAATCACTTGGTGGTGGCAGCAATACCGTCCAAGGACAAGGAAAGGAATTTGTGCCTTGGGGAAGTTTTTAACCTAAGATGGTAGAATATAAGCTTAGGGGGTCTTTCATGTGGGTCCCCACATCTGTACCTCAGAGTTCAGAGTGGGGAGGGGGGAACCCTGACATCTGGTATTATTGTTAGTGCCATTGAGGAGACTTAGGAAGAAGAGCAAACTTGATCTTCATTCCAGTGACTGGTAGGGGCTGCACTTGCTGTAGAGTTGATGGATTAAGGCAGGGGTGGGCAAACGTTTTGGCTTGAGGGCCGCATCGGGTTTCATAAATTGTATGGAGGGCCAGTTAGGGGAGGGGGTCGTGGGCCCCCCCCGGATTACTGCCCCATCCAATCCCCCCTGTTCCCTTACAGCACCCCAGGGACCCCTGCCCCATCCACACACCCCTGCTCCCTGTCTCCTGACTGCCCCCAGACTCCCATGTCCCCATCCAACCCCTCCTCTCATTCCTGATGGGCCCCCCTGGAACCCCTGCCCCATCCAACCACCCCTTCTCCCTGTCCCCTGACTGACCCCAGAACCCCTGCCCCTGACCGCCCCATTCAACTCCCCCTCCTTCCTGACTGCCCCCCACAGGACCCCAGCCCCATTCAACCCCTGTTCCCCCCCCCCAACCGCCCCAACCCCTATCCACACCCCTACCCCCTGACCATCCCCTGAACTCCCCTGCCCTCTATCCCACCCCCCCTGCTCCCTGCCCCCTTACCGCACTGCCTGGAGCACCGATGGCTGGCGGCGCTAATGTCGTGCCGCTGCCGCCACCACACAGCACAGAGCACTGGGTCAGGCCGGGCTCTGCAGCTGTGCTGCCCCAGGAACTTGCAGCCACGCCGCCCGGAGCATTGCACTGGCAGCGGAGTGAGTGAGCTGAGGCTGCGGAGGAGTGGGAACAGCAGGGGAGGGGCCAGGGCTAGCCTCCTGGGCCAGGAGCTCAGGGGCCGGGCAGGACTGTCCCGTGGGCCGCTGTAGTTTGCCCACCTCTGGATTAAGGTGTGGGTGGAGTGTCCTAGCTCCAAGTCCAATTTACAACCTCTTTCCTATCCTAGCATTTCATGGAGCAGTAAGGCCAGCTCTTCTGGATCTGGCTGTCATTCCAATCTCTTGTGCTCTTCCGAAGCACAAGGGCTAGGGCAAGAGACAAAAACTGGTTGGTGAGAGAAAGGCCTGTTGTAATGATTAATAAGGAATTGTAGTCTCCTGCTATGTAGTCAGCCAATGACTGGAGGGATGCTGCAGGATATACACTAAAATAAAGACACCGGGGAACTTTGAAATCTGTCATCCAGGGAGATTGATTGGCATCTACTGGCATTAAGCTTACATACACAGCTGTGGGAGGGAGAGCAACAGCTAAGAGAATTCCATATATTCAACACTCCTCTGTAATGGGACTGATTCTCTACTCCTGTATGTTGATTTCAGTGGAGTTTGAGCAGAGTACAACCAGATAAGAGGCCCTGGTCATCCGCTCTCATAATCACTTATTATTTGTACTGTGGTAGCACCTCGGAGCCTGGGTGATGGACTGGGACTCCATTGTCCTGGGCTTTATGGAGGGTCAATGTAGTTGGAATGCAAGGAAAAGCTTTCTCACCACTACCTGCCCTATGGCTTCTGGAGAAGAAACAACTGGTTCACTGTGACTTTTAAGATTCAGAAGGAAATGAGTATTTAAAAAGAAAAAAATATTCCTCCTGGGTAAATATAAAAGACTGTTTCATTATTGCCAAGGACCAGTAGAAATAAAGCCAGCACTTCATGAAATTCACAATACACTGTTACATCTAATTGAATCGTCTGCATCTATTTTTAATGAGGAGCTAGTTTGTTTAATGCGATGGCTAAATAATTACAAGTATGAGTTTTTTCTCTAGTTGGGACACATTGGTTCTTATGTGATGGTATTTAATTACTCTCTCTCAAGGAATTATGAGAAATACTCTGCCATGCCTATTGAAAAAACAGTGATTGAGTCCTCACCAACTTGTCTGAGCAGCCTGTTAAATGATTTATGTCCTGGATCTCTCTGTGGGCCTCCCTGAAGGACTGGGGCCTTAGACTCAGGTTTCTTTTCATCAAATAATAGTGTGGGTCTCTAGATGGAAAATAACCCAATTGCCCGTACACTGATACAAGCATAATTATTACTGATCAAGCCTTTTCTTTAAAAGGAAAAGGAAACCTCACATAAAATAAGCAACAGTTTAATGCAAATCACTTCAGAGCAACAATTGCTGAGCTATTATAAGCGATGTAATCTAGCTGTTGAGAGTGAAACAATGAGAATGCACCTCTGTTTTTACTGGGTGTGCATGGCACTATTTTCACTATAATAATGGGTAGGGGAAGGGGCAGACCCTGGATCTCTAAGGTAATTATTGAGGCTTGGGCAACTTGGCCCAGTTTCTATTTCTCAGCTCCGTGCCCTGCTGCTCTCTCTTGCAGTTTCTCCCTGCTAGACATTGCTACAGCATTTTTTCAGTTGTTCTGGTCTAGCAGCTGATTATTTACAGAGAGGGGTGGCAGAAGAATGGAACAGAGGGAATTACTCTTTGCAAATAATGTTTGTTATGAATGTAGCCCTTTTTCCTTCTTCACACACCATTAGGGAAATGCAACCTAGATGGAGCTACTATAAGGTGGGTGCAAAACTGGTTGGAAAACCATTCCCAGAGAGTATTTATCAGTGGTTCATAGTCATGCTGGAAGGGCACAAGTGGGGTCCCGCAGGGATCAGTTCTGGTCCGGTTCTGTTCAATATCTTCATCAATGATTTAGATAATGGCATAGAGAGTACACTTATAAAGTTTGCGGATGATACCAAGCTGGGAGGGGTTGCAAGTGCTTTGGAGGATAGGATTATAATTAAAAATGATTGGGACAAACTGGAAAAATGGTCTGAAGTAAACAGGATGAAATTCAGTAAGGGCAAATGCAAAGTACTCCACTTAGGAAGGAACAATCAGTTGCACACATACAAAACGGGAGATGACTACCTAGGAAGGAGTACTGTGGAAAGGGATCTGGGGGGTCATAGTGGATCACAAGCTAAAAATGAGTCAACAGTGTAACACTGTTGCAAAAAAAGCGAACGTCATTCTGGGCTGCATGAGCAGGAGTGTTGTAAGCAAGACACAAGAAGAAATTCTTCTGCTCTACTCCATGCTGATTAGGCCTCAACTGGAGTATTGTGTCCAGTTCTGGGTGCCACATTTCAGGAAAGATGTGGACAAATTGGAGAAAGTCCAGAGAAGAGCAACAAAAATGATTAAAGGTCTAGAAAACATGACCTATCAGGGAAAATTGAAAAAATTGGGTTTGTTTAGTCTGGAGAAGAGAAGACTGAGAGGGGACATGATAACAGTTTTCAAATACATAAAAGGTTGTTACAAGGAGGAGGGAGAAAAATTGTTCTTTTTAACCTCTGAGGATAGGACAAGAAGCAATGGGCTTAAATTGCAACAAGAGAGGTTTAGGTTGGACATTAGGAAAAACTTCCTGTCAGGCTGGTTAAGCACTGGAATAAATTGCCTAGGGAGGTTGTGGAATCTCCATCACTGGAACTTTTTAGGAACAGGTTAGACAAACACCTGTCAGGGATGGTCTAGACAATACTTAGTCCTGCTATGAGTGCAGAGGACTGGACTAGATGACCTCTAGAGGTCCATTCCAGTCCTACGATTCTATGACTATGATTTGTGAACTGATCCTGATTTCTGTGACTGTATTGGCTATCTGTACATATTCTCATAATTAGTTTGGATGAATAATTTTTTTAGCCCTGAGGCTAATTGAGAACTGTTTGCTTTGCTCCTTTGCTATTTGTTCTTTTTGGTGTGTCTCCTGAGTCACATGGTATTGTTTCTGCTCCCTGACTGGATGAATGAAACTTATGAAACTAGAGAATAACATAATAATAATAATATTCAGTTATTATATAATCCAGTTACTGATAATGACTAGCCAATAGCACCCTTCCAGTGTGAATTTTTGAAGGACCATATTCATTTTGCTAAAATTCATGCAACTTTCAGGATTTGTGTATATTTCCACAAACCCTGACAGCTAAAAGAATATTAATAAATAACAACTAATAGGACCCCATCAATAATGGTGAACAGAACAAAGCGCTTTGGCTCAAAATATATTCATAGATCATCATTTTTTATATTTAGCCAGCTCTACTTAAAAACAGAATCAAGACTCTTGTCAGATCTGAGTGAAATATTTGAGGGGAAAGGGAACCACATTGTTTTCTTTACTGACATACCTGCCCATCCAAGCCACCTTCCCTGAGACACAGCAATGGCACAAGCTAATTGCAAAATGATCTGGAGATATGATTCTGTTGATATGAATTACTGCAGAATTTCCACAAGAGTTATAGTGGAGTTACCACAAATAACTATATAACTGACTTGTGAAAACCCACTTATTGTGCTACTTTTGGATCCCATAAAATGTTTTCCAGTTAACGGAGCCTATTGTTGGAAGAGGTTTCGGAGGTACATTTTAATAAGACTAGAGAAGATTTAGCAAAATGAGAAACCCCACTGACATTACAGGACCAAACCCTGCTACTTTACTCACACAAGTAATATCGTTACATTTAATGTAGCTGTTTGTGTTAATGAAGCCTCGATTGCCCCATATATAGTGTACATACATGTACCACTGCTGTATGTACACAGCCTCAGATTTCTCCTGGACGGTGCCTTGAGTGAGATCCAGTTCTGAATGACCTTGGATATGCTGATGGTTGGCCTTATAAACTATTCCATGCCATGTAAAATATGTACAGAATTATTATCAGACTTCTAGGGGGAAGTTGGATGGCCAACAGCCATTTTTATAGCATCTTCTGCTAGCTGAGTTCCTTTCTGGAATGACTCTGAACAGGATCTTAAAGGGGTATATGCTACCCTCCTAACTGCAAGAAAGACTCAGTAATGACAGCCAGTAAGAGGAGACAGGATAGAGTGGAAGGAGGGGGATAAAACAATAGCTCAGACTGGCAGTGAAATATCACATTCAGTGCCTGAATAGCCCATCAGCTAAGAGAAGATTAGACAAATGAATGATAAAACTGACAATTGCATCTGGTCCTCACTGGATAAGAAAGTAATGAAAATCTCATGAAAGACAAATGGAAAAGTTAGTTTTAAATTGATTTAATAAAAGTAAATGAGTACAAGTGTTCATTTTGGTCTTCTGACGTAGTCTTCCTAACTGAGTTCTGTCTCATTAGCCATAGTTTAATAAAGGGTTACATATTCAGCTGAAATCTAAGCAACATTTAAAACATTCAAAGGAAAATAAGATGTCCTTGGCTGGGTTCTTGCATATTACAATGTGATCTTCAAAACCAAGGGGGGGTTTTTTGGAGAGAAAAAATAATTCAAAAAGTGTTCCATCTTTCTTCATTCGATTGGGAATAATGCAAAATCTCAATAAAAGGAATAGAGGTTTATTGTAGAAATTTAGGACTGGAAGGGACCTTGAGAGGTCAGGTCCAGTGCTTTGCAATTTAAACAGAATGTTATAAAATTCGTGGATCTTATGAAGATAAGTGTTCCAAAATTAGCAGTGTTTTTTTCAATTCTATATTCTTTGTCTTACAGTTTCTCACAAACTTTGGAATTGAGCTACTTTATTTCCCCCCTTTTGCCTCTTAATTTATCAGTTTGAAATCAGGTCTCCTCACAATTAGCACTTTTGAACCCCTGCTCAGAAGGATTCTCAGTAAGCTTGTATGGTAAGTAAATTATATGGAAATATATTCCATCTTTTTGTTCTGTTTGTACAGCACCTAGCTCACCGGGCTCCTGGCCCATGACTGGGGCTCCTAAGTTCTACTGTACTATACACAATAATACTGATTTCTGAGCACAAAATAGAACTCATCCGCTTAGATATTCTGGAAGGAGAGGAATTATTCCAGCTTAGTACTAATGTGGACACGAGAACGAATGGATATAAACTGGCAGTGGGGAAGTTTAGGCTTGAAATTAGACAAAGGTTTCTGACCGTCAGAGGGGTGAAATATTGGAACGGCCTTCCGACGGAAACGGTGGGGGCGAGGGACCTGTCTGGTTTTAAGATTAAATTAGATAAGTTTATGGAGGGAATGGTTTAATGGTAAAACATAATTGGTGAGGAATACCGAGCAATAGCAGGTAAATAGTATAATGACTAACAAGGGTCAGGCTGGAGACTCTTGCCTACATGCTCGGGGTCTTACTGATCACCATATTTGGGGTCGGGAAGGAATTTTCCTCCAGGGTAGATTGGCTGAGGCCCTGGAGGTTTTTCGCCTTCCTCCGCAGCATGGGGCAGGGATCGCTAGCAGGAGGGTTCTCTGCAAATTGAAGTCACCAAGACACAGGATTTGGGACTTCATCAGCAGAGTCAAAGGAAGGGTAGGGACGGTTTTGTGGCCTGCAGCATGCAGGGGGTCAGACCAGATGATCATAATGGTCCCTTCTGACCTTAAAGTCTATGAGTCTATGAG
>NC_048307.1:70108045-70152265 GCF_013100865.1 Trachemys scripta elegans | reverse complement strand
CACCTAAAACAGGATTGGGGACTTCAACAGCAGAGTCCAGGGAAGGGGTAGGGACGGTTTTGTGGCCTGCAGCATGCAGGGGGTCAGACCAGATGATCATAATGGTCCCTTCTGACCTTAAAGTCTATGAGTCTATGAGTCTAAGGAAGGTCAATAGAATGGGCGAGATTGGATGAAATGTGTTTCAAATTTGTATAAATGATCCAAAATCCTCACTAAAGCAGGACACACAATACAAACTCAGCCCAAGCTTTCCCCTGCTCCTTCCATCAGACCTAGCGCCACACAATCTCCTGTTCCCTGAGCTTCCCCACCTTACTGCCAGGCCTCCTGCCTCTGGCAGTCTCAGGGTATGTCTACACTACCCACCGGATCAGTGGGTAGTGATCGATCAAGCGGGGGGCGATTTATTGCGTCTAATCTAGACGCGATAAATCGACCCCCGAGCACTCTCCCGTCGACTCCTGGACTCCACCGCCGCAAGAGGCGCAGGTGACGGGGGAGCAGCAGCAATTGACTCACCGCGGTGAAGACACCACGGTAAGTCAATCTAAGTATGTCGACTTCAGCTACATTATTCACGCAGCTGAAGTTGCATAACTTAGATCGACCTCTCCCCATGGTAGACCAGGCCTCGGCTACCTCCCTCCCTGCAGTTTCCTTCTGCCTTTTATATTGGGTCACCAGATTCCTCTCTGGTGGGACTGTGGGACTCATCTTGTAAGCCTGACTGGCTAGCCTCAGGCTCTCCAGCCCCTGGGCAAGCCACTCTGTTACAATGGGGATTTCGTCACTTCCCTTGGTGACCTGTTCCAGTGCTTAACAATCCTTATAGTTAGAAAGATTTTGTTAATAGCTAACCTAAATCTCCCTTGCTGCAGATTAAGCCAATTATTTCTTTTTTTACCTTCGGTGGACAACGAGAACAATTTGATCACTGTCCTTTTTATAAAAGCCTTTAACATATCTGAAGACCGTTTTGAGGTCCCTCCATCAGTCTTCTTTTCTCAAGACTAAACATGCCCAGTTTTTTAACCTTTCCTAACCGTTAATATTTCCTAATGTGCTATGGACTAGAAACGGTACTTTATACCTGAAGACGGTATTTAGGTTGTCTGTTAGAGGGCCATATTGCAACACAGATTATTGAGCAGAACTTCTTATTGAAATCATTTTGCTCTGCTTAAAAGCTGATGGCATATGACCCAGTCTTTCTACCATCCAGCCAGCTATGTGTGTTACTGCAGACCAGCCATTCCAGGCTGCTGGTTTCCTGGACTTAGTTGCAGCAAAGCTATGAGATATAGGAAGGCCAGTTTCTCCATTTGGTTGCTGAAAATAAACATACACACAAGCTTAGGCCTCAATCCTGGTGACAGTTAAGCATGTGCAACACTTTACACAGACACACAAGTAGTCCTACTGACTTCAGTGGGATTATTTAAGTGAGTAAAGGGAAGCATCACCGCCTTAAATGTTTGTCTGCTTATCTTTATTTCATGGAACTTTTTATGCAAACTGACTTGCTCCTGTCAGCGAATAACATAAGCCCACAACTGACAGCTAACATTCCAGGGCCTCCAAAGCCGAAAGCATGAGCTGTTAGTTTGGCTAAAGAACCAAGGCTTTCCAGGTGGGCCTGTAGCAACCCATATCCTCTGTGGGTTCTGCACAAAGCAGCACCTGCAACACAAACTCACCAGTGGGTTACCTCATCATGCACAGGTTTTTTGTACAGCTCTTAACACAATCTTTAGGGGTCCTGGGTGCTACAATGACCACCAATAATAAATAAGAAAAACATGCTTGAAAATCCAAGTTGGATCTTCACATCTGCTAGGCCAGTGTTTCCCAAACTTGGGATGATGCTTGTGTAGGGAAAGCCCCTGGCGGTCCGGTTTGTTTACCTGCCGCGTCTGCAGGTCCGGCCAATCGCGGCTCCCACTAGCCGCAGTTCGCTGCTCCAGGCCAATGGGGGCTGCAGGAAGCGGCGGCCAGTGGGAGCCGCAATCGGCCGGACCTGCAGACACGGCAGGTAGACAAACCAGCCAGGCCCGCCAGGGGCTTTCCCTACACAAGCGGCGTCCCAAGTTTGGGAAACACTGTGCTAGGCATAAATCCCAAATCCAGTGTTTATCTGTTTAAAAAGGAAGTTTTCATCTTTAGCTGCATGTGCATGATATTGTATCAATTTTCATCTAAAACAGGCCACACCAACAAAAATGATTGGATACATTTTCTCAGGCAACCCGGAACATTTCTGATCTCAGATAAATCTTGTACAGTAATTCCACCCATGCCTGTCTGTTGTGAGAACCAGGAAAAATCTTTTGGATTTTTTTTGTTTTGTTTTAAAGAAAGCCACTATTTTTGATGGGTTACTGAATATAACCTGCTGGTGTGAACAGAAATGGTATAACTGCAAGGGAAGTCCATAGGGAATACTAACCACACATATTAAAAACGAGGCTCCCATTCCAAATGCAAATTTTGAAAAAATAAACTCTAGGGTCTATTTGTGTAGTGCCTTCTAATTAACTTCCTCTTAATCACTGCAATTGCCACAGGCTATCGCAATCCTGAAGTTTGTGTCTGTGCTGATCCTTTATGATGTACATACATGAAGGTTGTCAAAATAATTATCACCACATATTTCACTTACTGTACATATTTTCTAGAAGATGAACAAGAACAGAGTGAAACTTTGGTGGTGGATTAATTTGCTATTCTCTGGCAGAGAAGCAAAGCAGCATTAGAGATGATTTTAATGTTATCATTCTCAAAGTCCTCAGTCGATAGGGCTATGACTCATGACGCTAGTAACCTACTTTCTACACTCATACAAATTATGGGAGGGGAAAGAAATCACCAAACTCAACCTGTGATCGCCACCACCTTGAAATCAGAGCTTCCTAATTTAGTGTCGTGGGCATGTCACCATTACTATTTCTTAGGCTGAAAGTCATTATCTTGTACGCCTTGCAACAGCATTGTTCACTTGTTAAACAGAGTTTATATTTAGCAAAATGTTGTATATAAAAAGCAGAGCACTACAGCCATTTGGGCTATGAGATTCAATAGGACAGAGTAATAAGTGATGAAGGGTTAGTATACACACTCACCTTGTCTCACATTCAAGGCTACAAACAACAAACTGTTTTGGGGAAGACCAAATAGAACCAATGAACAGCAAACAAGGGCCTCACAGAGATGCAGAACCATGACATATTACAGCTCTATCTCAATATAACGCTGTCCTCGGGAGTCAAAAAATCTTACTGCGTTATAGGTGAAACCGCGTTATAGCGAACTTGATTTGATCTGCCGGAGCGCGCAGCCGCGCCCCCCCGGAGCGCTGCTTTACCGCGTTATATCCGAATTCGTGTTATATTGGGTGGCATTATAATGGGGTAGAGGTGTACTGTTAAATTATTTTCCTTGGGACCTCCTGTAGCCAGTGTATCTTACAGTAGCCCTTGGGGAGTTCTAAACTATGCTAGGGGTTGGTCAATGATCAGAAGAGTGCAAAAGTGGATTAAAGCCACCTTTCTCTCTCCAACACTCTAGGTCCCATGCCCCTCACAGAATTTTCCTGTGTCTAGGGGCAGTGGTTTGTGGATGGCTGAGAATCTGGGAGCCCAAGCCCAAGCCTTTTCCTAATCCCACAGTTCTTGAGGATTCATGGGGAAAAGCATCCTTTTTAACTGGGAGGCAGGAGCTGCTCTGTAGGGATGGCTGCTGCTCCAGTGACCCAGTCCTTCTTGGCAGCATGACTCCAGCACCAGCCGTGTGACCATGGGGCAGGGATCTCTAGCAGGAGGGTCTCTGCCGATTGAAGTCACTTAAAACAGGATTGGGGACTTCAACAGCAGAGTCCAGGGAAGGGGTAGGGACGGTTTTATGGCCTGCAGCATGCAGGGGGTCAGACCAGATGATCATAATGGTCCCTTCTGACCTTAAAGTCTATGAGTCTATGAGACATAATATAGCTCCGCTTGGATTTGTGTATGGAAATGCAGGAGAAGAGACTGGAGTGTTTTGCAGATCAGAACCCTCCTTCCCCTTCCTCACTACGTCCAAACACACTGGAAGGCTGTGAAGTGCCAGCCATGGGACACTCCAGCACAGCACCATTCAGCAAGGGAAGGGAGGATAAGTATTACCACAGAGGCAGTACTCACCACTTCTTCACAAAAGATCCATGTGTGGGAGAGGGGCTTCTGTGCTGGATCAAGGTAGGGACGTGGCTGCTTGGTCTTAGCCCATTTGGATCTATTGTAAGGCAGCTGCTGTGCACTCACTTTGCTGAGTTTAGCTGTCAGAGATACACATTGCTCCAGTTATAAAGCACGTCTGCCAACAAAGCAGGCAATTGAAACTCATTTCACAGCCTCCTACCGGCAGCCACCATGCTGATGGACACTGGCAGGATGTGGCACCCTGTGTCAGAGATTATAAACCATTTTCTACCCTGCTTTCACAGTGATCTAGTGATCAGAGGCAGAACTTCACCGCTTACTATTTAAACAACGTGTTTCATATTTAGACAGTAATGTTAATCGGTGTGCCACACACAGTTGCCAACCCTCCAGGATTGCCCTGGAGTCTCCAGGAATTAAAGATTAATCTTTAATTAAAGATTATGCCACGTGATGAAACCTCCAGGAATACGTCCAACCAAAATTGGCAACCCTAGTGCCACAATAGTATGCCAGCATGGTGGAAACTGGTTTACAATTGGAGATGTCCCCTGTTACAAATTACAGCAAATCAGGCCCACAAGTTCTAATTTTAGCCAAAAACTTACTTTAAAATTTTAATTTACATTTATTTTCTACAAACCAACAACTGCCTTTGTTATTTCCCACTGCTCCGTGTGTTATGTATCTCACTCTGTGCCTGATTCACAGAAAAGGCGAGTCTATTACCGCCTCCAGCTACCGCGCTTGGCTTCTTAACTCAAGCTGTGTGGAAATTGCACTTTCGGCTCCCAAGGTCCCTGATTCGATGCCTGGGGCTGGCCGAGATGGTGGCTGTCACGTAAGTGGTTACTGGGAGCTGTAACAGACCCATTTCATTTCAGGATGCAGTGCAGAGCAAAACAATGAAAACAGGCATTTGTAGAGACTTCTAACCAACGATCTCAAAGTATTTTACAAACATTAAATAAAGAGGCTTTGCTATTAATTCTGAGAGCAGTTACCCACTGGGGAAACTGAGGCAAAGCTATTACATGACCTCTCCAAGGCTACATACTCTCAAAACAGAGAAAACATATTAAAGCGAAGTCACTTTAGGCAGCAAAAGTCTCAGGGAAACAAGCCTTTTCTTCTACTTAATAAGCTGCAAGGATGCTTTTTACACTTGCAGAAAGAACAGTATTTATCCTGAAACTGAATGAGTAGTGTACATCTGCACACCAGGTTCTGTGAGGAATCACCAGGCGGCGATTTGCAGAACAACTGGGAAATGACTTGCTTCAGTTCCCCTCCATCTGTTTGATTTCTTGGATTTCTGTTTTTTTTTATTGTCTCTAATCTTTTTAAAGGGTTGATGGGTTCACAAAACGATGCCCCCTAAAGAGGATTGATTGTATCCCTCCTCTCTCTGAGACATTATCAAAAAACCCTAAAAAGAAGATTGACGCGGTAAAGAACTAACACTTCCGTAGCCCCAGATGACAGTCATCCTCAGTTGCCAGAGCCTCATCACAGCCTGATTGGATGGCACATCTCCATAAAGGTTAAAGCAACTCCAAGGAAAGCAGCTAGAGGAAATACAGCACAGCTTCCTAGTGTGTTGTTAACATCTCTGCCTGAAGTGTCACCTTAGCCATGGGGTTAGATGAGTCTGAGCTCCAGCGGTTTCCCTCTTTTAATGATGAATAGAGAGAGCAACTCATAAACAGCAGCCCCACGCCTGGGGAAACAAAGCCATGGTAGCTGATTAGCCAGCTGGAAGGAGGATGGTGGTCTTGGTCTCCATTGACATAGTGCGCTCAAAGTGTGTCTTCGTTACACTGTAATTGATTATAATGGCTCCAGAATGATTGGTCTTTTAGATTAGACTTTTAAGCAGGCTCCTTCCTCGCTTGTATTCAGAGACTTATCTGCTCTCCCTGCATTTGCTGTTTTTATTATACGTAGATTTTCCAGCCAGGGTCTCTGTCTTTTGGCTTCCTTCTCTATGGGGACGAGGAGTGACTTTAAAACAAGACAGAACTCTGTGGCATTTGCTGTTTATCCCTTTTTTGTTATTAAACTCCATTTTGTTCATGTGAATGTTTTAGTGTTGTTGTGCAGTGATTTATGGTATTGCTATCTGAGACAATAACAGCAGCAGAAGGTATGGATGGCCCAGGAGCTTGGGATAGAGGCTTTCAGCCCTAGTTTGTATCCAACCCAAGCTGATTGTGACCAGAAGTCATATCTGACGGCTGTTTGCAGGCCTCTGTAAGTTTAGTGGTCTAAGTCCAGTTCCCACACCACAAGTATCCACATGACAAAAACCATTGCTACAGCTAGCAGTAATTAGCCACTTGGCTAGCACTCTCATTGGAGACCAAGGTTTGTACTTACTATTGAGAGAGAACTAGCTGCTGATCTATTAATTGCTATCATGACTATAGAGCCTACCAGCCCTAGTTGTAGACCAGAACCCCATTGTGCAGTGTACTATATTAACATAGAAGAAAAAAATCCCTTACAATTTAGATCATCCCTACAATTCAGAGCTAAAGCACATTGGTGGGAGCCTTGACCAGAAGATAGGGCTTGGGAGTGGAAATCAGAAGAGCCGGGTTTTATTCCAGGCCATGCCACTAACTAGCTGTAATATCTTGAGTAAGAAATAACTTTTCTAGGCCAGTTTCTCTATTTGTAAAATGGGCCTCATGATACATCCCCACCTTTGTAAAGCGCTTTTATTGGGCCTGATTTTCTACAGCTTTGCACCTTTCTCAAGTTATTTGCCCTTGGACAAAGTAGGTTTAAAAGCAACTGGTGTGAACGGAGGATTCTGATTTGCGCTCATTTTGCATAGGTGTAAATATCTACATTGTTTGTAAGGCTTTGGAGAATCAGGACTATAATGTGCAGGGAATAGGGGGAAGCTGCCATTGTTCTGTAGACAAATAGAGTCATATAATTTTCTTCTACATGTATGTATGGATATTACTAGCATACAGCTGCACATATCCAGCATACCATCTGGCTATAACACTCAGGTATACAGAACAACACCCAGCACAAACAAAAGTGACATCATTCAGGCATAGAAAAAATCTTGAGGTATGTAAGGTCCAAAAAAAAACAAAAACAATTATATGCAAGGAAACAACAATCTGGATTAAAATCCTGACAAAGTCCTGACAAGAAAGAAATTCAGACAAAAGCAAGAAGATTTGTAAAAGGAATTATATAAATCCAATATGGATTGTATTTCTATCTAAATCCAGAATGAAAAAGTAATATCCAATTTAATCGGTCTCTATAGCAATTACTCTATAAACCTGTAATATTTAATAGCAAATGAGACTCTTCAACTGTTTTATTTTTAACTATTTCAATAGAAAGTATATAATTCTCTATTCAATTCTATAAGATGGTAACAAAAACCTATAGAAAGGTTTTCATTTTTATTACATTCTATAGGACATTTCCATATGTATTAACATAGATCTGCCACTCCTAGTAATTAAATCTCTTTGTTTGCAGCTGATAACATTCAAGCCATAGAGTGCTGTCCATTAAATAACTGTTCTTCAAATTTGTATTGCATGCACTTTTCATCTGTCACTTTCCCATGAATAAGCTAAATTATAGAAATGTTGGCATGCCTTTCTTATTCCCTCAGGTACTATTGGATGTGGTAGAATAAAATACGTGTTTATTTTATGCACCATAATCTTGCAGTCAAAGCTATTCTGAAGTCGTCAACATATTTTGTTCCCTAAATATGCATCCGAGCAGTCTCACAGGAACTGTAGTCTTCTCCTGGAATTGATAAGCCATTTAATGCATTATCTTGGTGACAGACAAGATGGCATTTGCTACAAGCATTTTTCTTTTCACGATTCAATAGTTTTCAGAAAGGCTGAGAAACTAAGCAGCAAATTTACACCATAACAAAGTAAAAACTAAGATCTCAGCTACCTGATGAATGACTAAGGAGCTTTTGTGTGTCAATTTCTATCCGACTTGCTTGGTGGAGAGTTATTATTTGCATTACAGCAGCCCCTAGAGGCCACAATCAGAACTGGCATTGTCCTGGGCGCTATGCAAACAAAGGGTATGTCTACACTACGAAATTAGGTCGAATTTATAGAAGTCGATTTTTAGGAAGCGATTTTATACAGTCGATTGTGTGTGTCCCCACTAAGCGCATTAAGTCGGCGGAGTGCGTCCACAGTACCGTGGCTAGCATCGACTTTTGGAGCGCTGCACTGTGGGTAGCTATCCCACAGTTCCCGCAGTCTCCGCTGCCCAATGCTGGGTTGAGCTCCCAATGCCTGATGGAGCAAAAACATTGTTGCGGGTGCTTTTGGGTACATAATTCCAGGTTTCAGAGTAGCAGCCGTGTTAGTCTGTATCCGCAAAAAGAACAGGAGTACTTGTGGCACCTTAGAGACTAACAAATTTGTTAGTCTCTAAACGTGCCACAAGTACTCCTGTTCTTTTTGGGTACATATTGTCAGTTGCCTCTCCCTCCGTGAAAGCAACGGCAGACAATCGTTTTGTGCCTTTTTTCCGTGCAGACGTCATACTGCTTTCAGCAGATGGTGCAGTAGGAATGCTAAGCATCGTCATCCAACCACCGCTTCCGCTGCAACTCTGCTCTCCTGGTGCCATGAATCCACCTTGCACATCCTCTCGTTGTTCTTTATAAATATCTATTCTCGTGGCATCCCGTCATCATCCACCGCTTCTGCTGCAACTCTGCTCTCCTGCTCGTGTCTTGATAGCGAATTTCTCCATGTTGTCTGTCGTGAGCTCTCCTGCTCGTGTCTTGATAGCGAATTTCTCCATGTTGTCTGTCGTGGGCTCCCTGTCCTGCACACATTTCCCGGCTTCCTTGGGAAATGTGCGCAGTGCTAACTGTCATCCTCCACCGCTTCCCCTGCAACTCTGCTCTCATGCTGCCATGAATCCACCTCGCAGGTCCTCTCATCGTTTGGTATAAATATCAATTCTCGTGGCATCCGTCATCCTCCACTGCTTCCACTGCAACTCTGCTCTCCTGGTGCCATGAATCCACCTTGCAGGTTCTCTCATGGTTCAGTATAAATATGTATTCTCGTGGCATCCATCATCATCCACCTCTTCCGCTGCAACTCTGCTCTCCTGCTCACCTGCAGACGCCATACCATGGAGCCCGCTCAGCTCACCGCTGCTGTTGTGAGCATTGTAAACACCTCGCACATTATCCTGCAGTATGTGCAGAACCAGAACCTGCAAAAGCAGGCAACGACAGCGCAATCACAATAGTGATGAGGACATGGACACAGACTTCTCTCAAAGCACGGACCCTGGCAATTTGGACATCATGGTGGTAACGGGGCAGGTTCGTGCCGTGGAATGCCGATTCTGGGTCCGGGAAACAGACTGGTGGGACCGCATAGTGTTGCAGGTCTGGGATGATTCCCAGTGGCTACGAAACTTTCGCATGCGCAAGGACACTTTCATGGAACTTTGTTACTTGCTTTCCCCTGCCCTGAAGTGCAAGAATACCAAGATGAGACCAGCCCTCACAGTCGAGAAGTGAGTTGCGATAGCCCTATGGAAGCTTGCAACGCCAGACAGCTACCGGTCAGTCGGGAATCAATTTGGAGTGGGTAAATCTACTGTCAAGGCTGCTGTGATCCAAGTAGCCAATGCAATCACTGAGCTGCTACTATCAAGGGTAGTGACTCTGGGAAATGTGCAGGTCATAGTGGATGGCTTTGCTGCAATGTGATTCCCTAACTATGGTGGGGCGATAGATGGAACGCATATCCCCACCTTGGCAGCCAGTACATAAACTGCAAGGGGTACTTTTAAATGGTGCTGCAAGCACTGGTGGATCACAAGGGATGTTTCACCGACATCAATGTGGGATGGCCGGGAAAGGTACATGACGCTCACATCTTCAGGAACTCTGGTCTGTTTGAACAGCTGCAGGAAGGGACTTACTTCCCAGACCAGAAAATAACTGTTGGAGAAGTTGAAATGCCTATAGTTATCCTTGGGGACCCAGCCTACCCCTTAAATGCCATGGCTCATGAAGCCATACACAGGCACCCTGGACAGTAGTAAGGAGCTATTCAACTATAGGCTGAGCAAGTGCAGAATGGTGGTACAGTGCATTTGGATGTTTAAAAGCGCGCTGGTGCAGTTTACTGACTCGGTTAGATCTCAGCGAAACAAATATTCCAATTGTTATTGCCGCTTGCTGTGTGCTCCACAATATCTGTGAGAGTAAGGGGGAGACATTTATGGCGGGGTGGGAGGCTGAGGCAAATCGCCTGGCCGCTGATTACGCACAGCCAGACACCAGGGCGATTAGAAGAGCACAGGAGGGCATGCTGCGCATCAGAGAAGCTTTGAAAACCAGTTTCATGACTGGCCAGGCTACGGTGTGACAATTCTATTTGTTTCTCCTTGATGAAAATCCACCCCCTTGGTTCACTCTACTTCCTTGTAAGCCAACCGCCCTCCTCTCTTCAATCACCTCTTGCAGAGTCAATAAAGTCATTATTGTTTCAAAATCATGCATTCTTTATTAATTCATCATGCAAATAGGGGAATAACCGCCAAGGTAACCCAGGAGGGGTGGGGGAGGAGGGAAGCACTGGGTGGGGTGGTGGATGAGGGGAGGAGGGAAGGACAAGGCCACAGTGGTTGGGTGCCTGGAGCATCTCCCCCCCCCCCATGTTCTTGGGCATCTGGGTGAGGAGGCTATGGAACTTGGGGAGGAGGGCGGGCGGTTACACAGGGGCAGCAGCTGTGGTCTGTGCTCCTGCTGCCTTTCCTGCAGCTCCACCAGACCCCGGAGCATATCAGTTTGATCCCCCAGTAGCCTCAGCATTGCATCCTGCCTCCTCTCATTGCGCTGCTGTCACCTCTCATCTTGCTCCCGCCACCTCTCATCCCGCTCGTCCCTCCTGTCCTCGCATTCATTTTCTGCTTTCCTGGACTCTGACATTGTTTGCCTCCACGCATTCTGAGCTCTTTCCATGTGGGAGGACTGCATGAGCTCAGAGAACATTTCATCGCGAGTGCGGTTTTTTTTGCCTTCTTATCTGCGCTAGCCTCTGGGACGGAGATGATAGGGGTAGTGTTGAAACATTTGGAGCTGCAGGAGGAAAAAAGGGAGAGTAGTATTTAAAAAGACACATTTTAGAAAACAATGGGTAGACTCTTTCATGGTGAACCAAGCTGTTAACATTATATAGCACATGTGCTTTCGGTACCAGGTCGCATTTTGCCTCTTATATTGAGGGCCTGCCGGTTTGGTGTGAGAGATCACACATGCAGGGCCGGACAACAGAATTCGGTTTGCAGGCAGCCATGGTAAGCCGCAGTCTTTCGGCTTCTTCAACCTTCATAACATGTGGGAATGGTTTCAAACAGCAGCGCCCTCCTTTCCCATACCAAGCACTCGTTGGGTTAGCCATTTAAAAGGAGGGGCTGTACTGGCCGTGAATGCATCCCAAATCTTCAGGGCAAAATAATTATTAAACACGCTTGCTTTTAAACCATGCATTATATTTACAAAGGTACACTCACCAGAGGTGCTTTCTCTGGCTTCATGGTCCGTGAGCCTGCTTTAGGAGGATTGGGAGGGTATTGGCTCCAGGGTGAGAAACAGTTCCTGGCTGTTGGGAAGAATGGTTTCTCCTCTTGCATGCTGTGCGCTATCCTCCTCTTCCTCCACCTCATCATCTTCCTCGTCCCCAAAATCCTCATCCCTGTTGCATGAGACTCCCCCCTTGCAGGTGTCCACGGACAGGGGTGGAGCAGTGGTAGGGTCCCCCCCTAGAATTGCATGCAGCTCATCATAGAAGCGGCATGTCTAGGGCTCTGACCCGAAGCGGCCGTTTGCCTCTTTGGGTTTTTGGTAGGCTTGCCTGAGCTCCTTAATTTTCACACAGCACTGCTGCGGGTCCCTGTTGTAGCCTCTGTCCATCATGCCCTTGGAAATTTTTTCAAATATTTTGGCATTTCATCTTTTGGAACAGAGTTCTGATAGCATGGATTCGTCTCCCCAAACAGCGATCAGATCCAGTACCTCCCGTTCGGTCCATGCTGGAGCTCTTTTGTAATTCTGTGACTGCATGGTCACCTGTGCTGATTAGTTTGCCACGCTGGCCAAACAGGAAATGAAATTAAAAAGTTCCCAGGGCTTTTGCTGTGTACCTGGCTAGTGCATCTGAGTTGAAACTGCTGTCCAGAGAGGTCACAATGGAGCACTCTGGGATAGCTCCCAGAGGCCAATACCGTCAAATTGTGTCCCCACTACCCCAAATTCTATCTAACGATGTCGATTTCAGTGCTGATCCCCTCGTCGCAGAGGAGTACAGAAATCGATTTTAAGAGCCCTTTAAGTCGACAAAAATGGCTTTGTCATGTGGACAAGCGCAGGGTTAAATCGATCTAACGCTGCTAAATTCGGCCTAAACTCGTAGTGTAGACCAGGGCAAAGAGGAGAAGATGAACCCTGCCCCAAAGAGTTTACAGTCTAATTAAAACAAGAAGCTATGACTAAGTGCAACAAACAACTGGAAGGACTGGGGGAAGGAGAACAAGGAAGAGAGGAATAGAACATGCATTTATATAGGTCCATAAATAAGATAAAAATCAGAAGTCCCTACTTAGTTGCCTGAGTTACCAGCTGACAGTTTCCTATTGACGTCACAGTAGAAGTGGATCTTATGGAGGAATCTGAAGGACAGGGGAGTGACGTTACAGGCTATCTCTGGAATCACGTTATGTGCACCAACAGATGAGCAGACTCAGTAGTAAGGGCTGGCTCATCCTCTGGCAAAATATATGAGATTTAGATGTTTCACCCTCCTCTCCCGAAGGGTGGCAGGGTCAAGTACACAGTTCAGGTCTCCTGACTTCCCATTCTCCTCCTCAAAGCGCTAAATCTCTCTGCCTCCCTTCAAGAAGTGTTCAACACCTGAGAAACTTGGGAGGCAAGTATCCCAACCATATCTGTTTGACAGAAGAAGGCAGAATAGCCAAACCTCACGCATTTGCAAGTGGATGAACCAGCCATTAACATTGTTTCTGTCCATCCACTGGCACCCAGCCACCTTTCTTTATGCCCATCTGTGATCCCATATCCTGCAACGAGCTCCTCACAAGCCAACATCTGCACCCTTGCAAAGCCCCAGTGAAGTCAATGGGGTCCCAGCTATGAGCAAGTGTCCATTTGCAAGAAGCTCACTGCAGGATAAGGCCTATGAACCTCAGCCAAAACCCACTGAGGTCAATAGGAACATTGACTTCAGTGGGCTTTGGATCAGGCCCATGAGCGTATAACACCAGGTATATTATTGTGCTATACAAACAACTTTTAAATCATAACTAGTTTAATTCTCCAGTGATTTTGCCTTACATTTGCACCTCACTCACAGATTCTGCACCTCGCATAGACATGAATGTGCTTTTAAAAAGAGCCATTTTTAACCTTTAAGTTAATTTGTCTTAGGCCTTTCTTTTGAGAAGAGGGTAATTAAACTAAAATAGCTTGGAAAAGCCCCTTGCAATAAAAAATGTACAAGTTTCTCCCGAGGGACAGTTTTTAATTTTAACTCCTCCATTGGTCAGTTCTTAGTGAAAACTCTGCGATAGCATTCCCTGATGGGATATTGAAGTATAATTAACTTATTCCTTTGGTAATGATATTTTTCCTTCAACTATCCATTTCTTATGAAAGGCAGGCAGACTTGTTTATAAACAAGGTGGAACTTTACTGCTTTGAGTGCTTTGTCACGAGAAGAGCGATAATGATGTTCACTGTATTTGGAGACTGAAACAGACCGTAGCTTACCCATTTGGGGAAAGATTAAACCATTTAGAACACATTTTTGTAATTCCTAACATGACATTCCAGCATTAATGGATACTGTAGAAGAACCAGTCAATTCAGTTTTGGCAGCTTGCCCTGCTCCCCCAAGTGATATTGTATGCTGAGTAAACTTAAATCATTCTGACCTGCATGCCAATTCCTTAACCCTGTCCCTTGGAAACACTGTTATATGCTGTATAGCTGACAATGATGTCAAGGTATATGGAAAAAAACAAACACAAACAAACAAAACTGAGTGACAACAGGAAGGCTTGGATGTCAAATTAAAGCTGTTGCATTTATTTAGCTGCACCAGGGCCGTAACCAGGACAGGACGAGCGGGGCAGCCACTCAAGGCGCAAAGCCACGGAGGTGGAAAAATGGGCCAGAGAAAAAATACAGTAGGGGATACAAATATGCTTGCTCACACTGGGTGCTAAAATGCCCTAGTTATGGCTCTGAGCTCCACAATTGTCAAGACAATATAAGTTCATGTTTTTCTATCACCAAATCGAAAGAGTCACCCACAATAACCAGTGTCCAATGGTTCCCAAACTATGGCCAATAGAGCACTGTTGGCCTACAAAACACCAGTTGGTGATCTGCTGAGAGCTGGCTAAGCACATAGTGCTAACATCTCCTGCTTGTTCCCAAGAAAAACTACATTGAATGTTTACATGGGAAAGTATTAGGACAGCAACTGCTGTAATAGCCATGGAATGGTTTGTGACTGGGAGGGAAAGTGTGTATGGGAGAATCTAAGTATTAAAGTGTGGTCTGCAACATAGGAAGTCTGAGAGCCCCTGATAAATTATGGTCCCAATCATTCAAAGACTTACACATGTGCTTAACCTTGTACACTAGGTGGTTGCATTGACTTCTGTTGGCTCTTGCAAGTAAAGTTAGGCATAGGCACGAGTCTTTACAGGATTGGGGCCTATATTTTTAGTTCAAATTTTTGCATTTTCCCCCTCAAATTTCCACATGAAAAACAAAACAAAAACACAAAGTAAAATCTATAACAGAGCCCTTAGCTCCATTTCAGTACTTTGTTCTTGTGCTGAGTAGTTTGTGCTGTCCCCAGAACCTATTCATCATATAATAGTTTTTTTATACATGGTTGCTTACCTATTATCATCTGAATGGAATCTGTACCAGTCAGCCTGGCCATTATTCATTTATTAAAGGTAACAAATCAACTCTAGCCAGTCAGATAAGAGTTTATTCAAAAAGGTGATAGTAATTTTGTGAATAAACAGATATCTAATTGGCTAGGTACAATAATCAATCTCTTTTATAGAGAATGCCGCAGGACATCAATGGTACACCCTGAAACCATTATTACACTGGGCCATCAGATAAAATGTTTCAATCTACAGCAGCCATCCTGTTTAAATGAAATAAGTCGTTCTAATAGAACATGGTCAAAAGATATGATGTCCTAGTTTGAAAACAAAGACGATGGCTTTGCCTCAGCATTTATGTAGTAGCAGGAAACCATTATCCTCTGACAATGTTCTGTTTCACTGGTGTGATCTCTTAATTTTATGTATAATATGAAACTACAATAAAATCTATGCAGTCAAAATGAGATGTCTCTAACAAAAAAGGCAAAACTCCTAATGTTGCTTTCAAATCCTGATTCAGCAAACCCAGGAGTGCTACCACCTTTTCTGCCACCCTTGGCGGTGGAAGGTCCTGCCCCAAAATGCCGCCCCCACAGAGGCGGCAGAAGGTCCCGCCGCCGAAATACCGCCATGGTCGCCCCCCCAAATTGTAGTGCCCTAGGTCGCCTAATGGGTTGCGCCGGCCCCGAGCAAACCATCCCTAGTCAGCAAAGCACTAAAGCATTTGCAGAAGTCCCATTGACTTTAATGGGATTTAAGCATGTGCTTTGCTGAATAAGGATAGATTCTGCTTGAAGTGTTTAGCTGAACTACAGTCTCAGTTAAACAAGTGCAGGTGCATTGACTACAACAGAGCCACACCAATATAACAGAGAAGAATTTGCTCCCAAACTTCTAACAACTGAGTGCTCACAAGGGGTTAATGAGCAGTGTGCATCAGTCTGCAAAGAGAAGCTAGAATTCTACTCCTGCATGCTAATGTTCACAAACATGCTGCAGTCATTTTTTCATACATTAACATAAGTTCAGTGATGGGAAAAAGATTAAAATAGTCAGAACAGGAGCTGTACCAAATCCACATCTTCTCACTCAGCATGTCTACTCCGTGTCTTGAACTGTATCTGCCTGACTTACTGACATAACCAAGTTTGTACAGCTGCCAGTCAATACAGGTATGGAACAGCAAGCTGGAGACTATTCTCCTTCAGGCATCATCACCAAAATTGTCAGTTAACCTTCTGGCTGCAGTCTTTATGATGCAAGAAACAGGAAGACCCAGCTTGACTTTCAGATCCCAGGCTGAGTTAGCCGAATGAGAAGTTAGAAAAATCATCTTTTCACTGGTAAAGTGAGCCAATTTGGTATGAAAGTGATTGAAGGCAAACAAATATGGACATTCACTGGGTTGTTTTTACAGACTATGTTCATAGTTGAGTGTTTCAGTTCCATTTTCTGAGTCATTTCTTAGAGCATATAAAATATATTAACTGAATCCAAATCCTCAATATTCTAAAGTGACTGTATATGAAATGGCAAACTATCCATTTCATTACAACACCATTAATTACATTTTATTAAATTCCATCCAATAATGCACAAGGCTGACATTAATCAAACGCCATGCATTACATTAAAATCATGCATTTCCAAAAGATCATCAGCACATCAAAAGCCAAACAAAGCAGTTCAATGTACACGATAAAGTGGTGCATAATCCATCTTTCATAAAGCGCAAATCCTCTCTAATAAAATCTATATACACTCAGTTTACAAAACTGAAAAATAAAAAACATCAGATACTAATGCATGGGAGCCATAATTTTACTAACTATATCATACCAGAAATTGCTACCACTAATTCTGTTAGGTCTTACACCATCTATCCATCCATCCACCCACCCACAAACAGGAACCTTAAGGAGCTCGAACTGTTTACCTTATACAAAAGAAGTTTGAGAGGTGACATCATTCTGGGATGTATTAGCAGGAGTGTTTTAAGCAAGACACAAGAAGTAATTCTTCCACTTTACTCCGTACAGATTAGGCCTCAACTGGAGTAGTATGGCCAGTTCTGGGCGCCACAATTCAGGAAAGATGTGGACAAATTGGAGAAAGTCCAGAAAAGAGCAACAAAAAGATTAAAGGTCTAGAAAACATGTCCTATGAGAGAAGATTGAAAAAAATGGGTTTATTTAGTCTGGAAAAGAGAAGACCGAGGATCGACATGATAATTTTAAAGTACATAAATGGTTGTTACAAGGAAGAGGGAGAAAAATTGTTTTCTTCAACCTCTGAGGATAAGACAAAAAGCAATGGGCTTAAATTGCAACAAGGGAGGTTTAGGTTGGACATTAGGAAAAACTTCCTGTCAGAGTAGTTAAGCACTGGAATAAATTGCCTAGGGAAGTTGCAGAATCTCCGTCATTAGACATTTTTAAGAACAGGTTAGACAAACGCCTGTCAGGGATGGTCTAGATAATACTCAGTCCCTTCCATGAGTGCAGGGGACTGGACTAGATGACCTCAGGAGGTCCCTTCCAGACTTACAATTTTGTGATTCTGGCTGCCCATGAGACCCCGACCCACCCATTCTGACTGCATTCTATGGTGTGTAAGTATCTCCACAGGGAGAAAATACCAGGTATTAAAAGTCTCTTTTAACCTAGCTGAGAAAGGCATAACAAGAACTAGTGCCTGGAATTTAAAGCCAGACAACTTCAAATTAGTGCTAAATACAAATTTATAACAGTGAGATGATTATCTATTGGAACAAACTACCAAAAGCAGTGAAGGATTCCCCAGCTCTTGAAATCTTCACATCAAGACTTGATGCCATTCTGAAAGTTACGCCATAGTCAAACACAAGTAAATGGGCTCAGTACAGGAGTAATTGGGTGAAATTCCCTGGCTTGTGTTATACAGGAGGCCAGATTTGAAGATGTAATGGCCTTCTGGCTTTAAGATGTATGAATTAATCTATATATTTACCTGCCCAAAGATAGAGCCTTTAAATAGACCCTATATGAAACAATGAGCATTGACACAGCAATTTAATATTATATACACTTAAGTATTATTCCTGAAATTTGTCAGCTTGCTAATGCTGGAAGGAGGAGTTCTGTTTGGACACAAGCAATGATAATACAACAATATTACTGTGCTGCCCAACAAAATTATCAACCCTGGTCTGTCAGGACCGCCTCTAGGTGGCCTCAAAGTCCTTCATTCTCCACATTTCGTCCATTATTGCCTTCTAAGCTGAGACTACCAGTGAGATCACCAGCTCCTACCAATTAAAGGGCTGACTTTATGGCAGGGGCATCAGTTCACTAAGAACTAGCCTGAGACCACTAACTCATTTCTGATAGGTCTCCACATAGCAGTCATGCTTATCAGTCAGTTTATCAGCACTCGTTTGCAATGATCTGCATAACTCACTCAGTGCTTCAGCATTTGTGGGTAATGTGACCCCCCCAAACTCATGTCAGTACATATTTATCCAGCACCCTCATGTTCTCTCTCTCTAAAGATTCCGTTTTCTAGAGGTACAACTCAATTTCACTTAAAAATCCCATAAGGGTCCTTCTTTGGATGACAGTATATTACTATTACTCATTTCTTCTTCAAGATAAATTTGCCCTTTTGGTTAAATTTAAGAGGGCCAGACCTGCAATCCTTACTTACGCAAGAAATTTGGTTGAAGACTGCTGAGTTGTATCATTAAGCCCTATATGCATTATCAGCTGATGCCTCCACTATTTGAGGAGCTCTGTCTATTTTGGAGGTTGAACTCAATGGGTTGATCATTTTTTGCAGCCACAGATCTTTCCAAAGAGCTGGTCAGCAATGCCTCTGAATTGGGACCTTTCAAATGCAAATATCCTCCTGGGCTGTTTCAAAACAGAGACTTCTGTCAGATCTCTTTGTGGTATTCCATGGATACCTTCATTATATTTGGGAGGAATTTAACTTCATCCTGAAGCAAATCCTCAAATCTATTGAATTGACAACTACATAGGGTTTTTTAAACACGTAGCTATTGCGTTACTATGGTATCAAAAACAGAAGTGAACTTGAATACAACAGTTCTAGATTAAAAAGCCCATGTATATTGTAGGCATGATTTAGTTGACAAAAATTACCTGTGAAGGCTTAAGGGCTTTCTGGTCTGTAGTCAGTGCTTGAGAATTCATAGAATTTTTAATGTGCAAACAGAGTGAATTGGTTAACATGAATGAAATAATGTGCCGGTTGAAAGAGAAATTATACATGTACAAAAAATGTATTGAAGGAGGCAAGGGTAGGATTGAAAGAAAATGAAGATTGTGTTCCCTTTCATTATTACCTTCTGTTTATCTTTAATTCCCATATTTGAATATTACATTAAAACGCTAACTACCACCACATCCTTTCAATGGATATTTTTCAGTGTTCACACAATTACTTTGGATGGCGCATAGAGCCCAAGACTGGGAGTATTTTGGTGCACTCCAATTCTGTTTCTTACCTGGGACATGTACAGATAGCTATCTGGCATAGTGCTACAAAAAAGCTAGGTGCTGAATTGTGCACAATTTATAAATCTAAATACCCACAGGATGGGCTAAATCATGACTATGGGATCTGTCCTGAGCCAGGGGCAACATCCTATTGTGCTGCCACTGAAGCAGCCCGCTAAGGAGAGTGCACAGTGTTCCTCCCACTTTCCAGGCTGCTCCAGGGAAGGAATAAACCATACGAGGTCTATACCCATTGTAGCTTTGCCAGTAAGAACATCTCCACACTGTCCCACCCACCTGCACTGGGTAAGAGACAGAGCAGCTCTGCGCTGCCCACTTCCCTTCCTGCACTGCTACCTGTAGCATAAATTGCCCACGGAAGAGAGTAAGGGTCTTCTTTCTCCCCACTCACTCCCTTGCATAACTGTACAAGCAGGGCCATGATTCAGCCCTGAAGAAGGAAAGAATTGTTATGCATAGGAATAGATTATCTGAAGCCAGAACTCACTGAAATCAATGGAAAGATTCCATTGTCTTCCGTATGCTTTGGATCAGGCCCCTAGTCCTTTTCCATGATAATTAGAACAATTTATCCTGTTCTCTCTCCCTTTATGTCAGTTGTTCTGCATCCCAGAAACGTTCCCTTCCACCATCTCCAATAACCTCTTTCACCAATTTGCACCTATTTAATTGCTTTAACCTTTTCTGAGTCCATCCCTTCTAACCCTATCATCCTATAGTAGTTGCTCTCCCTGCAATTCCTCTAGGCTTCTCTCTTGCCTTCCTTCAACATATTGTACCCAAATTTCATGCACTATTCCAATACATTATGGATTAATGACCTGGAAAATTATAGGTTTTAAATCAAAACCATTTCTGAGTTATAGTTTAAAAAATGCTCAGCTTGAGAACTCATCTACCAAGTTTCTGCCCAAGGGAAATTTTTATGGGTTTATATTTGAAACATGGAGATTGGGTATATATTAAAAACATGGTCAGATTCCTAGCTATGCAGTTGCTAGCATACAGATCTTCTATAATTAGACAATGGTTTAACCACCAAGTATGTAATCTAAATTGATTTTACAATCAAAGGCTTTTTCTATCACTCCTTTGTGATCATGTTAGTGTGTGGCTTACGTGGTGATTTCTTGGGTACTAATGTTTTCTTGATGGTTGTGCATAATTGATAAGTACTATGGCCATATTTGAAACTTTACTTCCAATAAATAGTTGCTTTCAGATTGGATCATGAAATCTCATTAGTAACTGAGCTCAATTTTAAAACAGGGCAATAAAACAGTCATGTTAAATATCAGGTAATTCAACAAACAGAAACATGATTAGATTAAATTATCTTTATTTTAATAAAATAGTCACCCATTCTTGTTTCTATTGATTTTAGAATAAGATTCACAATAGATATTTGCTAATTGGAATGAGATCAATGCAGTCCTTATTAACATGAATGTAGAGCTTTTTTTTTTTTTTTGGTTAAAAATAGTGTATTTTATTGCTACACAAATAATGTATGACTATTACAAGTTTGTGCCTTGATATGAAGTCTTTGGTTGGTCAGTTTGTAGTCAGCGGTATCCAGATGCTTTTAGCTATCTTCATAAAGGATTTCATCTATTTGGATATCATTTTCTGCCACTGGCACTGAGTCACAGATCTGTTCCTTGTAAGCCAAGGCAATGGTGTAAGGTTTTCCTTTGGGATGATGCATGCATCGTTCAAGGTAGGTATCATAGTATCCTTTCCCTCTTCCCAATCTGTTGCCGCTTTTATCAAACCCAAGGCCTGGCATGAGGATGAGGTCAAGGCCTCCTGTTGGAAAAGATACATCAAATGAAATAAAGATTAGTGGATTAACAAACCAGTGCCGTGGATTTCCTTATGGCTTAAATATTTACACATATCTGCCGATATTAAGCTAAAATGCTGGTTTTAGATTTTGCTAAATGCCTCCTTTTTCTTGCACAGATGAAAAATACCTTGAATATTAAATCTGCAACTTTACATAGTCACCTTATCAAGTACCTATTAGATCAGCAGCAAAATAATTAGACCTATGAAAAGCCTGAAGGGAAAAAACACCTACCTTCAAACAAACCCTAGTAAATGTGGGAAGAAGCAGAAAAGCAACCCACAGTACCAGCCACAAAATGGAGAAGAAAAAGAAATTAAAATAAAAGATATAGAGGCAGGAAACTTCTTAACACAGCGGTAGAATTTCCTGTAATTGAACCTCCCCCGGCTCCCCATAAACCAAGCAAGTGAGATGTGGTATGTTCTAAACATAGGCCACTGTGACAAACTTGCTACCTTATATCTAGGACACACTGTATGCTCGTTAGCTAGGTCGGGTTTTTTTAAATGATTACTTACAGTTATTGGGTTGGGGGGAAAAACACTGGTACTAGTAATAATCTTGCTTGAGCCATCGCTGTCACTCCCATGGTAAGTCCCTCTTACTCCCAGTCTCCTTGATTCATAAACTTTGGCTTCTATGCTACAGTTCTGTTCTGTGGTGGGGAGCAGAGGCCAAAGAGGGGCTGAGCTGTGGAAATGGATGCATGCTTCACCACCTTCCCCAAGGGTATCTGAGTTTGTGTGGAAGGGGGCACCATCGTGGAGCCATGGAGCAGCCACTCTGTATGGCATGTTACCCAAGGTTCAAAGGATTTTCAAGCAGAAATGTACAGAGGACGCAACGCTACTGTAAGCAGTATTAATTCCTCCCTTTGGCCTCTCCCTTTCTGGGAGGCAGTGTGGTGGGCAACAGTGAGCAGCTGCTAGGGGCTTCAGGCAGCAGCACAAAGATGTTGACTCTCCTTGTGGTTGCATCAGGATCTGTCAGCTTTAGTACTGAATTCCCCAGAGCCTGAGGGTTTCAAGGCCAGGCCCCTGCCCCTCTGTGATGCTCACATTCCTCCCCAGTGAGGGCATCAGTCTTCTGAAACCCCAGAAGTTCAGCCTCTTGAAATTCTACAAGAGCTTTTTTCTCTACATGTTTTTCCCACAGGAGGGGAGAGTTTATCCTTTTATGACTGAGCTTCTAATCCCAAGTGGGTTAGCAGTTAGCTTGGATAGGAGAGAAACCAACCTTCTGTTGGCTAAGAAGTCATTCTCCTAAACAAAACAGATATGTGTTCTAATGTATAAATGGTAAAACCTTTACAGGTGATCCACCCAACCAGACTAGAAAAAAAAAAAAAGCACAGTACATTCAGGATCAGATTAACCATTTTTTCCAGCATTAGTAATACTTTGGAAACTGATGTGGTCTGGGGTCAAACCAGTAGGGCAACCAGAATTTAGAGTCTGCTGCCCACCTTGTTTTGACAGATGATTCACATCTCTGCCAAGCAGAAAAAGGAAACAGACTATGCTGAACTGCTGCCAAGTTTAGAGGCAGACAACATGTAGAGAACCACTGCTTGTCCTGGGAGTATGAAAAGTCCTGCAAAGGTATCTTCTGAACAAATAAGCCTGGCTAAGCTAGTGCAGCTCTTTGGAACCATGAGCATCACACTTATTGTTTCACAGTGTAAGGAAACAGCGTTCCGTCCGATGCTGCTGTGGCAGGAAAAAAGATTAAAATGAGGAAGACAGAAATATATGGTGAAGCCTAGAAAACACAGCAGAACTGAAAGAATCTGGAGAGGGCATTCATTAACATCCTGCTTACTGTTCCTTATTTGCATTCCAATAATGGTGTTTCAGCAGTGGTGTTTTATTAAAGTTACTTTGATTACTTTACTTCTTCCAGGTATTTTTACAGCTTGCCCTAACTGCAAACCAGCATCTGCCACCATCTTGAATTGCATTGTTCTCATCACAAACCAACATCAAAACGGGACACCTAGTTGACAGATAACGCACTATGAGTCAGGGATGAGGCTCAACACACAAGGCGGTGTAGGGAAGGTTACACTGGAAGTGCTACAGCTGAGAAGGGATGTTTCCAGGGTCTCCACCTGATGCCATGTACAAGTATTAAACTCTGGAAAGTAAGTTAAAAAATACACTCAGGCCAACTCATTTGCACATATAGAGCAGACTGTCAGATTTCCTTTCACTGCTCATCATTCTCGAAAGAATTACCGGTGTGAATGTCCATCCATTCTACCCTTCTGACTAATTAGAATATAAAAAATGCAAAGTGAGATAGTGGAAGTTGTATCTTGCAAATATGGCTTGGGCCAATTTAGTCAACTTGCTTTCAAAAAAGCCCAGGGAGGAACAGCAGGGAATTGGCCAATGGGAGGGCTGTGAAATGTTTACTGGTTCCCTCCTACCTGAAATAAAAGGGGAAGTGAGAGCACAGTAGTGGTCTGAACGTTTTGATTTAAAAGGGGAGACAAATGGCAAATAGGAGTAAAATAGGAAAACAGAAGAGCTGGGCAGGAGGTCTTAAAATGCAGTTGTACCTTAAAAAGTGACACTGTAAAAACAGCATCACGAGGTTCCATGTTTATGGTGTCTCAGCCACTGGAGATCATATGTGCTCAGTTTACAAGTCAAAAGATACATTTGCTGACAAGCCTGCAAACTCAGTCTGGGATCTAGGGGTACGTCTACATGGCAATTAAAAACCTACGGCTGGACCATGCCAGCTGACTTGGGCTAGCGGGGCTCAGGCTAAGGGGCTGTTTAATTGCAATGTAGACATTTGGGCTCGGGCTGGAGCCCGGGCTCTAGCGATCTGAGCTGGGACGATCCCAGAGCTTGGGTTGTAGCCCAAGTGTCTACATCATAATTAAACAGCCCCGTGAGCTTGAGTCAGCAGGCACAGGTCAGCTGCAGATGTCTAACTGCAGTGTATACATACTCCAAAAGTCAAGTGATCTCTTTCCTTCTTAGCATTGTCACCAGTAATAAAGGTCAAATTCTCCACCCAGTTACCCATGTACAGCCCCATTCCCTTCAAATTATGCCTCTGCTAACTCTTGCCTTTCATTGGGGCTGCATGAGTATATTTGACTGGCCCTGCGACTGGAACTTAGAAAACAATTCTGCTGATGATGCACAAGGAATAGCCTCGAGCACACTCTCTCTCAGCTCTGTTGAGCTCATAGGGTAAAGAGCAGTAAAAACTTGTTTTAGTCACTGAAGTCAGCAGATATGAATATATGCAAGGGGCAGATCTCCAGAGTAAGAAGGTGCATTTTACACAGTCACTTTCATTTTACTTTATATGTATATTGCAAGCAGGAACAAGGCAAGCGAGTGGGAGTGCTATGGAAAGAGGGAATTGGCAGGGACAATGCTGCGAAGAAATAAATTTTCTGTATCACTTCACTGATGGCACAAGCCACACTTCAATGAATTTAGATATATTAGTTTAAGAAACTGTTGGGTTTTTTTTTCTGGGATCTCTAGAGAACCAGAATCTGTTCTAATGAGCGTGCCCCTCTGCAATCATTGATTTTATGCTGAGTAACTCAAACAAGCTTGTGCAAATCTTCAATATGAAAAATGATGCTGTAAATATTGTAATAGGCACCCTCACACTTTTTAATATGCCAGAGTGCTGTAGAATCTCTTTGCCTTGACTCACAATGTAGTGTCTGATTTCAAAACAACTCACACAGCACAAAATTAAAGTAAAATACCAAACAGGATTTCAGTAGAAAGATGACATGCCATAGGTGCTACCCTACAAGGAAACTAAAGTCAGTTCAGGTAGCATTAGCCCCAAATCCTGCCCCCAGACCCTAATCTCTGTAATTTGGCTGAGTGCTGGAGAGCTCCATCGGAGAAGACTCCTCCGATCCTCAGGCTGCAGGGGAGCAGTGAAGCTCCTTATGACAGGGGTTGGGGACTAACTATAGTGGGATCAGAGGTGCAACCATATAATAATTCACACAGGAGTACCAGGAATGAAGATGCATAAGACCAGCATCTGCACTGAACAGGGCCTCGACAGGATAGTACAAGGTTGGGGAGGGAAAGTCCCTCTCAACCCCATAACGCTTGCCCCCATACATAGGATCCTTGCGGTAATAGTGACACGTCCAGCCCTGCCACCCAAGTAGCTGTCAGTCATGGACATGCTAGCACCTCCTACCCCCATAGAACCATGCTCCACCCAGTATGGACCCTTGCATCCTATTTTCCTTTTCTCCACACACAGCTGGGTCCATGTCCACTGAGGGACAGGGTGGCGATTTGGGCTGTACTATGTAAACAATGGTTTATTTTTATTATCTTTCAAAATCTAAGTGCAGTTTAAACTGGAAAGGAGAGAATGGCTGCATGCCCCATTCATTTGCCTTTCCATATAGGCTTTTTCCTTCTTCTCTGCAATGTCCACAAAAAAGACCATTATCAATGTCAAATATGAGGCTGCCAAAGTATGATTAAAAAAAATCAGTGAAAAAAAAATGAAAATCATGATCTTTGAAAGAGGAATCAGCAATTATGGTGCGTATGTGATTGAGAGCAAAGAATACAGCAGAGTTAACAAGTCTGTATATCTTGGAAGCATAAGCAGTGCTGATGGCCATCTCCATAAGGAGGTGAAAGCAAGAACTGGAAAGGCAAGTGGAATTTTTCAAAACTGGCAAATATTTGGAAAAATAAGGAAATTCATAGAAGAACCAAGATAAAGTTATACAGTGTTATTGTGATCCCCACATTGTTACATGCTTTTGAAACTTGGCAAAGAGATGCTTGTGAAGAATACTTGGTGTCAGCTGGTGGGATACAGCAGAACCTCAGAGTTACAAACATCTCGGGAATGGAAGATGTTCATAACTCTGAACAAAATGTTATGGTTGTTCTTTCAAAAGTTTACAAGTGAACATTGATTTAATACAGCTTTGAAAATTTACTATGAAGAAGAAAAATGCTGCTCTCCCTTTATTTTTTTAGTAGTTTATGTTTAACAAAGTACTGTACTGTATTTGCTTTTTTTTTTTTTTTTTTGGTCTCTGCTGCTGCCTGATGGTGTACTTCCAGTTCCAAATGAGGTGTGTAGTTGACTGGTCAGTTCGTAACTCTGAAGTTCTACTGTAACGCTGACATGTTACAAAGGACTGGCCAACAGACTATAGTGACAATGATCCGAGAAAGAAGGATAAAGCGGTTTGGCCATGTTGTATTGATGTTAAAAAACAAAACAAAACAAAAAAAAAAAACCTGTATTCCTAGACAAAACCTTGATTGGATACCACTTGGAGGAAGAGGGAAAAGAGGAGGACAACAGATGACATATGAGAACACCCTTGAGAAAGATGTTGCTGTCATGGAAACAGACTACAAGGAAGCAAGAAACATGGCATTAGACATACGGAGGAGGAAACACTGGGTTGCCTCATATGTCACAAGGCATGAGAACATTTAATAATAAAATAATACATAACATATATAATCTGCAGTATTCACTGCTTACTTATACACTAATACATTGCACTGATACAGCATCTTCCTTTCAAGGACTTTATACTTTACAAACATTAAACAAGCTTCACAGCATCCCGTGGGTTTGGAAAGTACAATTCACAAAGGGGTGAAGTGACTTGCCCAAGGATTTGACAAATCAGTGGTAAAGCCAGAAACAGAAACCATGTAGGCAGGTTTCCAGTCCCCTGTCCTAATCACGGTTAGCTCACAGTCACTGCCAGTGGTGGGTTGAAACAGGGATACCATTCTAAGCTGATTTAAACAGTGATAAATGAGGCTTCACTTCCTCTTACTGCTGTGGTGGATTTGCCCTCATTAGGCTGTGTGAAGCCATGATCTCACCTCCTCCCACCCTTCCTGTCCCCTTTGGGGCTTCATAGATGCCATAAGAATCAGGGAAAGAGCAGCCCCTCTACTTCCCAAAGCACAAGGCCTGCAATTCTGTTTGTCCCTAACATGGGCCATGCAAAGTGCAAGGGAAGACTCCTTAGGCCCCCGCCCCATTGCATCCACACAATGCCAAGGCAGAATCTGGGCCTCGGTAGTCAGAAGTAGAATCACAGTGTTTCCTATGTGCCTGCAAGGGTGTGGCAATGTATGTCAAAAATACATGCTCTCAGCACAGAAGCCTGCTGAGCTTAGGATCACAAAAGGTCAGATAGTAACCAGCTCTATATACCTCAGTCTCCCCCTTTCACAGCAGCCATTTGGCATTTTAAGCATTTTCCTGAAGTACAGCGTTTGTGCTGCTTATATTCTCATTAGGGCTGTCAAGCGATTAAAAAAATTAATCACGCGATTAATCGCACTGTTAAACCATAATAGAATACCATTTATTTAAATATTTATGGATTTTTTCTACATTTTCAAATATATTGATTTCAATTACAACACAGCATACAAAGTGTATAGTGCTCACTTTATATTTATTTTTGATTACTATTTCTTTTTTTTCCCCCTCAGTGCAAATACTTGTATTTTTCAATTCACCTAATACAAGTACTGTAGTACAATCTCTTTATCATGAAAGTTGAACTTATAAATGTAGAATTATGTACAAAAAACTGCATTCAAACATAAAACAAACAATGTAAAACCGGGGTCAGTAAGCACCCTTGCGGGCCGGGCCAGTTTGTTTACCTGCCGCATCCACAGGTTCAGCTGATCGCAGCTCCCACTGGCCGCAGTTCGCCGCTCCAGGCCAATGGGGGCGGTGGGAAGCGGCGCGGGCCGAGGGATGTGCTGGCCACCACCCCCATTGACCTGGGACAGTGAACCACGGCCAGTGGGAGCCGCGATTGGCCGAACCTGTGGACGCGGCAAGTAAACAAACCGGCCCGACCCCCCAGGGTGCTTACCCTGGCGAGCTGCGTGCCAAAGGTTGCCGACCCCGATGTAAAATTTTAGAGCCTGCAAGTCCACTCTGTCCTACTTCTTGTTCAGCCAATCGCTCAGACAAACAAGTTTGTTCATATTTGCAGGCGATAACGCTGCCCACTTCTTGTTTACAATGTCACCTGAAAGTGAGAAGAGGTGTTCTCATGGCATTGTTGTAGCCGGCATTGCAAGGTATTTACGTGCCAGATGCGCTAAAAATTCATATGTCCTTCATGCTTCAACCACCATTGCAGGGGACATGTGTACATGATGATGATGGGTTCTGCTCGATAACAATCCAAAGCAATGTAGACCAATGAATATTCATTTTCATTATCTGAGTCAGATGCCACCAGAAGAAGGTTGATTTTATTTTTTGGTGGTTCAGGTTTTGTAGTTTCCACATCGGGGGTCGGTCTTTTAAGACTTTTGAAAGCATGATCCACACCTTGTCCCTCTCAGATTTTGGAAGGCACTTCAGATTCTTAAACCTTGGGTCGAGTGCTATAGCTACCTTTAGAAATCTCACATTGGTACCTTCTTTGTGTTTTGTCAAATCTGCAGTAAAAGCGTTCTTAAAATGAACAACATGTACTGGGTCATCATTGGAAATTGCTATAACATGAAATATACAGCAGAATGTGGGTAAAACAGAGCAGGGGACATACAATTGTCCCCGAAGGAGTTCAGTCACAAATTTAACTCACTTTTTTTTTTTTTTTTTAAACAAGCGTCATCAGCATGGAAGCATGTCCTCTGGAATGATGGCCGAAGCATGAAGGGGCATATGAATGTTTACCGTATCTGGCATGTAAATACCTTGCAGTGCCAACTACAAAAGTGTCATGCAAATGCCTGTTCTCACTTTCTCGTGACATTGTAAATAATAAGAAGGCAGCATTATCTCCTGTAAATGTAAACAAACTTGTTTCTCTTAGCAATTGGCTGAACAAGAAGTAGGACTCGGTGGACTTGTAGGCTCTGAAGTTTTACATTGTTTTGTTTTTGCGTGCATTTATGTAACAACAACAACAAAATCTACATTTGTAAGTTACACTTTCATGGCAAAGAGATTGCACTACAGTATTTATATGAGGTGAATTGAAAAATACTATCTCTTTTATCATTTTTACAGTGCAAATATTTATAATAAAAAATAATATACAATTTGATTTCAATTACAACACAGAATACAATATATATGAAAATGTAGAAAAACATCCAATATATTTAATAAATTTCAATTGGTATTCTATTGTTTAACACTGTGATTACAACTGTGATTAATTGCGATTAATTTTTTTAATCGAGATTAATTTTTTTGAGATAATTGCATGAGTTAACTGCAATTAATTGACAGCCCTAATTCTTGTAACCGCACAGATGGCCTTGCAGCTTGTGTAATATTTATTTGTTATACAGTGCTTTCAATCCCTAGATCACACATTGATTTGGTAGCATTTGCCACCCACTTTCATAGCTGTGAATGATTGCAGATCAATGGAGAATTGAGCCCAGAGAGCATAATTTACTTTTGTGTTTAAGCCATCCTCCTGAAAAAGATATTCTCTCTCCATAGAATGGACACCATAAGCAACAGGAGACTGGTATATGCACCTGCCTTTTCAACACCACTCAATGCTGACTGCTTTTCAAAAGCTATCCAACATCATGGAATGAAAAGTTTCTCTGATCTCAGAGTTATGCAGCTCAGCTGGGTGACAGATCACAGAAATAAAAATATCTACATTTTATTTTTTTGTAAAGCTTCACTTTTCAAACAGGGAAAAAACTCTAACTGCTTGCTGCCTACAGTTCTATTCTGATTGCATAGACACAAGTTAACACACTCGATTGCCTTCAACATTAAAGATATCCACCCTGGTGGCATACAAAGCACAGAAACATGTACCAGCAGCTGGAGACAGGGCTTGCTTAGCTTGGGAAAGTTCTAATACTAAAGGCTAAGTGCTTGCAAAGGATCTATGCACCTCATCACGTAATGAAATTCTTTATTTCCTTCTAAAAATAATCTCTCTCTACATTTTAGCACAAGATTCATTTAAACATGGGTAAAATTTTCAAAAACATGTAAGGCCCAGATCCTCAAAGATATTCAGTGGGTGTTAGGAAATATCTTTGAGGATCTGGGACTAAGTGACTTAGGGGACTATGACTGGATTTTCAGAAGTGCCATTGAAAGTCCATTGGAGTTAGGCACCTTACCTTGCTTAGGCACTTCTGAAAATCCCATTCTAAGACTCATTTTCAAAAATTACCTAGTCATTTAGGAGCCCATTAACTTGCAATGAAACTTTGGCTGCTAACTGCCTAAATCACTTTTGAAAATGAGACTTAGCCTCCTAAATCACCTATGTGCTGTTCAAAATTTTACTCAAGATAAACCCATTCAACAGCATCCCCAATTGTGACAAATGGATGGAGGTGGGAAATACACAAAGTGCTACACAGTCACTAGACATGGAGCCAAATTTCCAGTAGTACTTAGTAGCCGTCACTATGGCTCTTACAGACAAGATGCTGAACTCTTTAAAATCTATCTTCTCAAACCTGGCTGCTTATTTTGGTGCCTAAATGGAAGCAGAGCTCTTTTGAACACCTGACCCAAGACATCATTTGTACTGACATCCAGGGGATGAAGTTTAGACTATTTGTTATGGATTGGAGGATCCAGCCATGGGTACTAATGATGTGAATAATCTAGGAGTACCTTTTAATAGTGGGGTACTTCCTTTTGAGCCAATTAGGGCACACTCATGGTTATCACTTAACATCATTTCTCATTCACACACAAAGTTTACTGACATTTATTTGGAAGTTTCATTAGCTCCAAGACTCACTTATCTCCAGTGCTGTGCCTTCCCATGCTAGCTTACCCCAGACTACCTCTGGTATAAATTTTCCTTGCTCTGCCACTTGTTTGGTGGGGTTTTGGGGGAAGGACCCGGGTATGTTCCTGGGCATGACTGGGGGAAAGTGAGAGGCTTTTCTGGAGTGTTTGTACTTCCGTTGACTGAGGTAAATTACTACCTTTGATTAATGAAGTTAATTTATTTGTATATTAGTATTAATGCTTCTGGGTGGTTATTGCAAGTTTAATTATGGTCAGGGTGCTTGGGGCTTTTGTATGGGCATTCTTTTTTAATGTAAGGTCTTTAGGGCAGGGACTGTCTTTTTGTTCTGTGTTTGTACAGCAGCTAGCACAATGGTGCCCAGGTCCACAAGTGGGGCTGTTAGGCGCTACCCAGAGCCGGTTCTGAATTGGAGGGAAACCGCCCCTTAGAATCTGCCACTCCAAGCACGAGCTTGCTCGGCTGGTGCCTGGAGCTGGCCCTGGCGCTACCACAACATAGATAATAAATAGATAGATAAGAATAATGTTATATCTAAATAAATAAATAATTTGATAAGTAGCAGTGATGCTAAGCTGAGGGGCCTTTTCCCTGCCTGGTCTGGATGGGGCCAGCACAGCTGCTGCAGTTGTTAATAACGCTAATACTTCAGCTCTAAATTTCAGAAAAGTCCTGAGCTTTTGTGGAAATATTTGAATTCAAAAGCAGAGTCTTGGGTCATTGCAGAGGTTGCACTATCTGAAATGACAGATGTAAATGAGAAACTTCTCTTGATCAGTTTATTGGCACTTGATTTATTTATAATGTTAATCAGCATCCTGAGTTTTAAAGGGCTACAACCATAATTCTTCCTTAAGCACTGCAGTCCAGACCCTTCCTCCAGCACAAAAGCCCACATCACTGCACTGTATGCTGAGGAGTTCCTTGGAGCCTGGAGAAGAGCCCCTTACCACCACAGTGCCGGATGATTCTGCTGCTGCTTCGTAAACACTGCTCCAGACCTCAAGGCCAGAACAGCCTCTGTGGTGCCTGTGCACCACTCCTCCTGCAGAAGGAATGGCCAATTAATTCACATCACAGCAGGTCCACAGTCCTTGCTACAGCTGCTTCCTTGGCCCACCTCACCGTCAAGTTCCCACTGCACAGGGAGTTCTGATAGAGCTGGGCTCCATAGTTCACAAGAGGTGCTCCCTTGGAGCCCCTGCCCCCAGCAGTGGAACACACTGGTTACACTGCAGGCAGTGCCATGTGCATGTCCACAAGAGGTGGTGGTGACCTATGTTGACATTCTCTATGCCAGTGTTTCCCAAACTTGGGACGCTGCTTTGTGTAGGGAAAGCCCCGGGCGGGCCAGGCTGGTTTGTTTAATTGCTGCGTCCGCAGGTCCGGCCGATCGCGGCTCCCACTGGCCGCGGTTCGCTGCTCCAGGCCAATGGGAGCTGCTGGAAGTGGCATGGGCCGAGGGAAGTACTGGCCACTGCTTCCTGCAGCCCCCATTGGCCTGGAGCAGCGAACCACGGCCAGTGGGAGCTGCGATCGGCCGGACCTGCAGACGCGGCAGGTAAACAAACTGGCCCAACCCGCCAGGGGCTTTCCCTACACAAGCGGCATCCCAAGTTTGGGAAACACTGCTCTATGCAATACCATTCACTCAGAAAAATCCCAGTGGAATACTGTCCCTTTATATATTAAGATCCCCCAAAAGTATATCCATCCAATACGACTCAGAGTAAGTTAAATATTTTTTGTTATTACTTCAATAAAATATTTTGCAGAAAACAGAATCATCAGTGGACTTTACAAACAGGTATTGAGCAACTCAGCATTTATCCATCTACTCATTCATGTCAATGTTTTGTGTCAGCACTAAACATTAGTCTTCACAATTCACACTTGTCCTGCTGACCTATGGCTTAATAAAATATTTACACCTCTCCCTGAGAAACTACATGATTCCCATCAGTCATACAGGTTTAAAACAGATGAGTGGCAGTAATTCTTTCATTAGTAAAGTTGCAAAATACACTAATAATGCTCTTTGCTCAGCTTCTATTCCAATATGCTGAGATACAAATAAACATTCTCATTCCATTTTTAGTCCCTTTTTTAAAAATACATTCTTGTAAATTTAGTGCCCAAGAATGGGAGAGGCTTACAGCACTGTCTGGAGCCAGATACAGAGTACATGTCCGTATTGCACAGACATTCCTACTAGCTTCACCAATAAATATCCTTTCATTTACAGTCAGAGCCTCTAGTGCCATCATTTTAAGACTTGAGCCAAAACTGTAGCTGGTTTCACAATATGAAAAAGACTATGTTAGGGATCAGACTGAAACCATCACATGCTGCCTTTCACTTGTGATTTAAGTATATGTCAGCTCAGGTTTAAAAGTTTAGTACGTCCCCTTTTCAGAATTTGCTAGGAGAAATGCAAATTTAATTGGAGTGGTTCTTTGAAGTATTTTCATAAAGTACATTACGTAAGCAAAGCATGTAAGCCACATTCCTCACTTAAAGCCATTTAAAACACTTTCTGGTTTTGCGTGTCCAAAGTAAAAGAAATCATTGCTTAGAAATGCTCTGGTTATCTGCCTTAATATTTCCTTCTTTGATAGGTGAGTTATTTGCTCCCGTAATCCTGAGCAAAGAGGCTAGAACAGGGGTCGGCAACGTTCGGCACGCGGCTCGCCTGGGTAAGCACCCTAGCGGGCCGGGCCAGTTTATTTACCTGCTGACGCGGCAGGTACGGCCGATCGCGGCCTCCACTCGCCGCGGTTCGCCGTCCCGGTCCAATGGGGGCAGCGGGAAGCAGCGCGGGCTGAGGGGTGTGCTGGCCACGGCTTCCCACCATCCCCATTGGCCTGGGACGACGAACCGCGGCGAGTGGGGGCCGCGATCGGCCAAACCTGCCGCATCAGCAGGTAAATAAACTGGCCCGGCCCGCTAGGGTGCTTACCCTGGCGAGCCGCGTGCCGAACGTTGCCAACCCCTGGGCTAGAATAACTTGACTGGGAAAACACAGATAGTGAAAGCTTTCTGGCGCTAAAGGAGTTGCACCTGGGTAAATGCAAAGTTAAGACAGCAAAATACAGAGCACCTGCTAAGGAGCCAAAAGGAGGAGGAGAAATCTATGCAAGAGCAACTTTGCAACCTTTTGTTAGATCAGCAAATGCTAGTCACAAAGCTTCTGCTTTAAAGAAACTTGCAACAGCACTGGCATTTGAAGTGTTCATGCCAGGATGGACCTTACACTTGTAAAACAGTATAAAAATATGAGGATTTTAGGCTTGGTCTACACTGCAAACTTGTTTCTGTACTACTACGTCGTGCTCAGAGGTGTGAAAAATCCACACCCCCGAGCGACACAGTTATATCGACCGAACTCCTGGTCTAGACAGTGCTATGTAGCTAGGTGGTCTTCTCCTGTTGACATAGCTACCGCCTGTCAGGGAGGTGGAGTACCTACGCTGAGGGGAGAAGCTCTCCTGTCGGCATAGGTAGCATCTTCATTAAGCACTGCCGCTGCACCTCTGCAGTGCTGTACGTGGGGACAAGCCCTCAGTGTACATGACATTTTCAAACCTTATTATTCAGCTTCCCTGTATCGTTATCATCTGTACACTTTAAAATCAATAAAAATGACTACATCGAAATATGACAGATAAAAAAAAATCCCCAAACTATAAACTATTTATAACAGATTATGCTTTGTTACTATCAATATTTCTACTCCATTGCTGGAGCAACTAAATTGCCTGTGAAATATAAACCATTAAGATGTAAGCCATTAATTTCTTCTTTGATGCATAAACATAACTCCCATAAAGAGTTAGTCCACAGGATAGAAAGGTTAGGAATGTTTATATGGCAGGGTTTATTGTGCATGTAGTCAGCAGGTAACTGCACCACTGCCATCCGTGTCAGACATGTTTTATAATCACAGTGACTGAGAATGGCTGCTTTCTACCACTATATTTCTTACACACAAACCTTGTACAGATGATCAGCTTTATAAAAATGACCACACCTGGAATCCCAGCACCCACTCTGTGATTGCTCATTTTTTTAGACATTAGGTTGGAACGTTTGCTCTCCCCTGTGTGTGACTGCAATGCCTAAACAAGATTTTAATTATAGGAGACAGCAAAAATGACACTAGCTCGTGCTACTAAATCTGTAGAATCCTGACACCTGCTGGTAAAGGGAAATCATCGCATCACTTCAGAGCACAAAAGTGCTGGCTTGATGGGTCTAGTCCTCACATCACAAATACTCAAAATAATTACAGTCAGCACAAGCTGGAATTGTTGAACCAAAAGGTGATGCTGACGCTGAGTTACATCCTTACTCACATTATGAAGCAGCAGGAGAATCATCCCGCACTCTGGCGCTGAGGAGCCCTCCTTCTCCAGGCTCCAAGGTACTTCCCAGTGTACATGATGAGGAGGTGCTATGAGTTAATTGTATTACAAACTGGCCATTGCTAGTCATCTCAGCAATGAGGACAAGGATTAAATGGGCCAAGGAGGGAGATCTTCTCTCACTAGAGATGGTCCATCCAAGACCAGGCTGAAGCACACTCTTGGGCAGCCTGGAGACGTATCTACTCCTATTGCCCATACTGTCTCTACTCTGTGGACAAAGAGAGGGGTACAGGCTCCAATGCTGCCAATCCAGCTCTACATTTACTCCAAAAGTCATGAACAAAAATCATCTGTAAGAATAAAAGCAATGAAGATAAAATCTCTCTTTAAATTAGTCTCACTGAGGGAGAAAGTAATACTCGCATGTTCAAATTTTTCTCTTAAAACTCTGATATAGGTCTCAGGCCATAATCCAGAACAACCTGTTACTTGCTTTTGAAAGACTTCTGTATCTAGGAAACAGTACCAAGAAAACAACAGTGTTATTGTTCACACTGTAATAAAATTAGCCCTCTTTGAGGCAAAACACTTCAGAGCCACTTGCAGTGAATTTACAACCTTTTACAATGCCATTTCCATTTTCCTTTACACTTCAATTAATTACAGAAGAAGTAATATTTTCAGTTGTTTTGCTGAGTGAGAGAGATTAACAAGGACATTTTATGCACGGTGAATAGTGATACAACACTTAAGTGTGATTAAAAGGAACAGCAACCTTTTGAAGAGTTAATGAACTTTACAAAAGTGAACAGCTTTAATATTCCAAAGGATTTTAGAACTTCAACAACATGCTGTTGGTTAGATATGCCATTAGAATTAAGCCATATTTTGTTCATTTTCTACAAGCTACACCAGGGGTCGGCAACCTCTAGCACGCAGCTCGCCAGGGTAAGCACCCTGGCGAGCCGGGCCAGTTTTATTTACCTGCTGACGCGGCAGGTTCGGCCGATCGCGGCCCCCACTGGCCGCGGTTTGCCGTCCCGGGCCAATGGGGGCGGCAAGAAACCACGGCCAGCACATCGCTCGCCCGCGCCGCTTCTCGCCGCCCCCATTGGCCCGGGATGGCGAACCGCGGCCAGTGGGGGCCGCAATTGGCTGAACCTGCCGCGTCAACAGGTAAATAAAACTGACCCAGCCTGCCAGGGTGCTTACCCTGGCGAGCCGCGTGCCGAACGTTGCCGACCCCTGGGCTACACAAAAGGAGTTCACAGTAAAGAAGTTTAAAACATTACAAAATGATGCCAGTGAAATCCACCTGCTTTTGTACTTCAGCAGTTCGTTTATTTATTACATTCCAAAGAAAGGGAGAGCAGCAGTGGTAAGGGAAAAGGGATATGTTATGAAAAGAGACTGGAAAGATTGGGATGGTTTAGTTTAGAGAGGAAAAAAATACAAGGTGATATAACAGAGCTTTAAAAGAACAATTAATATTATAGAGAAGGTAAATCAGGTGGTCATAGTTACCCTCTCATAATACAAGGACAATAGGCCAGTTGATGAAATTGAAAGGTAGCAAATTTAAAATGGATACAAGGAAATATATTTTTATATTACACATAATTAACCTGTGGAATTAATTGCCACCAGGCAATATTAAGGCAAAAAGCTTAGCACAATTCCAGATAGGATTAGATTCTTATAATAATGATGAGAAAGAGAGAAAATATGGACACATTATTACATAGCTATACACTCAGGGGTTTCTCGAACCTTTCACTGAAGTATCCGACATTAGAAACGGTCAGAAACAGGATACTGAACAAGATGCAACACTGGGCTTATCTAGAATGACAATTCCTATGTTACAAGAGAGGAAGAATCATCTCTTCACCAAAAAACTCAACACCAGAATATTAACAACCCACTAGAACTGAACTGATTCTTCCTATGCAACAAAATACTATGGCTCATTGTCTTCAAGTAGAAGTTCAATCCAAACTTTAAATCATTTCATTAAAAAATAAATTACATTAAGAGCTAAGCCTCAATTTTCAATTTGGTTTCATGCCATGGTCTCAGTTTTTCTTTTTATGACCATTCAAAAGAAATTTCAAATTATAATCTATCCCCTGACATATATTGTACTGTAAATTTTAATCAAGTCTCCCCAAAGAGAAGACAACCTACTAGTACCCTCAATTACTTTAAAATCTTGTTTGGAGAATTCTGTTTTCCCACTATGCAGTAATATTTAACATCATTGCTTCCAACATATCCATTTATCCAACATTCAGAACATACTTTCTTTCAATCTGTCTCAGTAACCCCCAGAGTATTGTATGCAATGTGTCTTATTTCAGAATGCTTAACACAGTTTTATAAGCTACCATCATATTTTCATGTATAGCTATTGAACAACTAATGTATCTGAAGTGACATAAAAGACATTTACTTTGCTTTCAGTTATACTATTTTCCTCTTATATTGTTTTCTATTTCTAAACTCCTTTATATGCCTCATATTTCCAAGTTCTCTTATTCCTGGTGCACGGTTTTTAAAATTTCAGCCTCTTATCTTTTTTAAAATGCCATCTTTCTTTTGTAGCCATATGTTTCATGTGATCCTCTCAATAATATATTGCCAATCCATATGTCCCAACATTAAAGGCTCTATATATTTTTAAGTTGTTAAGAATTCTGAGCTGACTATCACTACCAAAGTCCTGTGTGCAGTGAGTGCAACATAAATAAATAGTAGGACTTTAAAGGTGGCTAAAACAGTGTATTTCCATCTAAAAATATTTCCTCCAGGTAGTTCCCAATGGCAAACTTTGAAATGGGGCTAATGCTCCCTCAATAACAATTTCAAAGTACTTACCAGTGGGTTGCTGCAATTGTAAACTGAAAGTATCCATTTTCCTTTCAATGGGATCATGCTAACTGGTGTAAGCAGCTCTACTCAACTCTACTCTAATGCATCCCCAGAGCAGGTCCATCCTGTGCACTGAATTAGACAGGAGTTTTGTGTTAAAAATAGTATGCTATCATGTAATTAAAGACTGACTCAAAACGCAGACTCACAAGGGGGCTGAACTTTGACTTTGTCACTGTTGCACATTTGCTCTTTTATTGCTTAGGCCTGGTCTACACTAGGCGTTTATGTCGAAGTTAGCGCCGTTACATCGAATTAACCCTGCACCCGTCCACACCGCGAAGGTATTTAGTTCGACATAGAGGTCTCTTTAATTCGACTTCTGTACTCCTCCCCGACGAGGGGAGTAGCGCTAAATTCGACATGGCCATGTCGAATTAGGCTAGGTGTGGATGGAAATCGACGCTAATAGCTCCAGGAGCTATCCCACAGTGCACCACTCTGTTGACGCTCTGGACAGCAGTAAGAGCTCGGATGTTCTGAACTGCCACACAGGAAAAGCCCCGGGAAAATTTGAATTTGAATTCCTTTTCCTGTCTGGCCAGTTTGAATCTCATTTCCTGTCTGGACATCGTGGCGAGCTCAGCAGCACTGGCAACGATGCAGAGCTCTCCAGCACTGATGGCAGTGCAAGCTCAGAATAGAAAGAGGGCCCCAGCATGGACTGATCGGGAAGTCTTGGATCTCATCGCTGTGTGGGGCGATGAGTCCGTGCTTTCCGAGCTGCGATCCAAAAGACGGAATGCAAAGATCTATGAGAAGATCTCTAAAGACATGGCAGAGAGAGGATACAGCCGGGATGTAACGCAGTGCCGCGTGAAAATCAAGGAGCTGAGGCAAGGCTACCAGAAGACCAAAGAGGCAAACGGACGCTCCGGATCCCATCCCCAGACATCCCGTTTCTACGAGGCACTGCATTCCATCCTCGGTGCGGCCGCCACCACTACCCCACCACTGACTGTGGACTCTGAGGATGGGATAGTGTCCACGGCCGGATCCTCGGACATGTTAGCGGACGGGGAAGATGAGGAAGGAGATGAGGAGGACGAGGCAGTCGACAGCGCTCACAACGCTGATTTCCCCGACAGCCAGGATCTCTTCATCACCCTTACAGAGATCCCCTACCAACCCTCCCCAGCCGTTACCCCAGACACAGAATCTGGTGAAGGATCATCCAGTAAGTGTTGTAAACATCTAAACATTTATTTGTAACAGAACATGATTATTAACAATTTAAAAAATGGGTTTCTCATGATTAGTTTGATTAACTTAACGGTTCAGTCATGGGCAGTGCAACTATTTGAAAAAAATCTAGCAATGTCCGGTTTTGCATGATTGTCCTGCCCAAGCCGCTCTACTGTTTAGTCCCTGCTACTGCAGCTACAGTAAGATGCGGTCTATATGTCCGGGGATGGAGCAGAAATCCTCCTGGGACATCTCAAGGAAGCTCTCCTGCAGGTAATTTGAAATCCGCTGCATTAGGTTCTTGGGGAGAGCGGCCTTATTGGGTCCTCCGTAGTAGGACACGTTGCCGCGCCACGAGACTAGCAAGTACTCTGGAATCATTGCTTGGCACAGCATGGCGGCATACGGCCCTGGTCTTTGAAGGCTTTCCCGGAGCATTCTCTGTCTGTCGCTCTCAGAGATCCTCATGAGGGTGATGTCGCTCATGATGACCTGCTTTGAATGAGGTAGGGGAATGTTAGTGTTGGGACTGCTTTACCGTTCCTTTACAGAACTGTAACCGCTGGTTTGCAGCCACGCGGTGGAGGCGGGAGAGGGTCAGCCGAAAGGGATCGTTCCCGGGGACAGCCGCGAGGGTGTGGGACAGGAGCAGACTTCCTGCTTGCCGGATTGCTGGCAGCAGGGACCGACATTGATTTCAATGTGAAATGAGGCCATTGCTAATATTAAAGTTTTAAGCTGCCACGAATCTACGGCTTACCATGTCTGCGTGCAAGAGCAATTCCGTTGTCCTGACAGGGTTCTCAAAAGTGCTCTGCAAAACCCCAGACACTGAATGCGAAGGCCGAGAATTCGACCTTGTGCTGAGTGCGCATGTGATAGGTGCTGTGCATGGTCCTGTTCACAGAGAAAGACTATGTTCTTTGTTCACAACTACATTTATCTTTCTGAGGAATTCACTCCCTTTTTCCCATTCCCACAGCCCCATCTGCGACTGTCTCACAACCTAGCCTGTCATCACACTCCCAGAGGCTAGGGAGGATTAGGCATAAGAAGAAGAGGACACGGGAGGACATGTTCTCAGAGCTTATAGCCTGCTCCCGAGCCCAGGCAGCACAGTGGCGGGAGAACTTGTCCCAAATGCACCAAGCCAACATGGATCGGGAGGAGAGGTGGCGTCAGGAAGACCAGCAGGCGACTCAAACCCTGCTTGGACTACTGAGGGAGCAAACGGACACGCTCCGGCGCCTTGTGGATGTTCTGCAGGAACGGAGGCAGGAGGACAGAGCCCCGCTGCAGTCCATCTCTAACCGCCCTCCCCCGCCACCAAGTCCCATACTCCCTTCACCCAAAGTGCACAGAAGGAGAGGCGGCAGAGTCCCTGCTAACTCTCACTCCACCCCTGCAGAGAGCTCGAGCAGCAGAAGGCTCTCATTCCCCAAAGTTTGACAAGTTCTTTCCTTCCCGCCTGACACAAGCCCCCGTCCAAGTTTCACTTCCCAGTCCCATGTGTAGTTGATAATAAAAAATATGTTTCTGTTAACTACTGTTTCCATCATGTTCTTTTGGAGGAGGGGGGGGAAAGGGGGTTGGTAATTGGACAGGACAGTCACCTTTGGCAGGGTACATAGTAGGGGGCAGGCACAGCAGCAGGGCACATACATAGTGCAGTGATGCAGTGACTACTTACCCTGGTTAGTCTGGGAGGTTCTTTTCATGTTATGTGGTGGGGGGTGGGTTGCTCTGTGACTTTGTGTCAGGGGAGGGCAGTTAGAGATCTTAAGCGGCGGTCCTTAGGCAGGATCACAGAGCCACACAGCAGGGGATCTGTAACCGTCCCACCCCTGCCACAAACTCACATAGACCCCCCATACACACAGTCCGTATCAGGAGGGGTGACAGGCTCCGTTGAAAGAACCATCCCACCGCAGCGGAGCCTGTCAGTCCTTGAGTTTAGAAGCTGCATTCGCGCGACTACACTACACCCGCTCCGCACCACAGTCTGCGTCCCAGTTTTAAAAAATTCCCGCGAAAACAGTATTAAAGAAAACGGTGTGCTTTAACAAAGTAGAACTATTTTTATTTTGAAACGTGTGTTGGAAGTGGGGTGAAGGCTTCTCTGTACACAAAATTAGAAAGTCACAGGTTACCCTGCTCACTCAGGAACTTTGCTTTCAAAGCCTCCCGGATGCACAGCGCTTCCCGCTGGTCTCTTCTAATCGCCCGGCTGTCTGGCTGTGAGTAATCAGCAGCCAGGCTAATTTCCTCAACCTCCCACCCCGCCATAAAGGTCTCCCCCTTGCTCTCACAGAGATTGTGGAGCACACAGCAAGCTGCTATAACAATGGGGATATTGGTTTCGCTGAGATCACAGCGAGTCAGCAAGCTTCTCCATCTCCCCTTGAGACGTCCAAAAGCACACTCCACCACCATTCTGCACTTGCTCAGCCGGTAGTTGAAGAGTTCTTTTTCAGTGTCCAGGGCACCTGTATAGGGCTTCATGAGCCAGGGCATTAGCGGGTAGGCTGGGTCCCCGAGGATGACTATAGGCATCTCCACATCCCCAACAGTTATTTTGTGGTCCGGGAAGTAAATACCTTGCTGCAGCCGTCTAAACAGACCAGAGTTCCTGAAAACACGAGCGTCATGAACCTTGCCCGGCCATCCGACATTGATGTTGGTAAAACGTCCCCTGTGGTCCACCAGTGCTTGCAGCACCATGGAAAAGTAGCCCTTTCTGTTAATGTACTGGCTGGCCTGGTGGTCCGGTGCCAGGATAGGGATGTGAGTTCCATCTATGGCCCCACCGCAGTTTGGGAATCCCATCGCTGCGAAGCCATCTATGATCGCCTCCAAGTTTCCCAGGGTCACTACCTTTGGCAGCAGTACATCAACGATTGCCTTGGCTACTTGCATCACAACAACCCCCACGGTAGATTTGCCCACCCCAAACTGGCTCGCGACTGACCGGTAGCTGTCAGGCGTTGCAAGCTTCCAGAGGGCTATGGCCACTCGCTTCTGGACAGTCAGGGCTGGTCGCATCCGGGTGTCATTGCGCTTCAGGGCAGGGGACAGCAACTCACAAAGTTCAAGGAAAGTTCCCTTCCGCATGCGGAAGTTTCGCAGCCACTGTGATTCATCCCAGACCTGCAGCACTATGCGGTCCCACCACTCAGTGCTTGTTTCCCGTGCCCAGAATCGCCGTTTCACAGCATCAACATGACCCATTGCCACCGTGATGTCCTCGGCGCTGGGTCCCCTGCTTTCTGAGAGGTCTGTGCTACTCTCAGACTTCAGGTCATCACCGCGTTGACGTAGCCTCCTCGCCTGACTTTTCTGCATCTGCCTCAGGGCAACCTGTATGATAAGCTGCGAGGCGTTGAGAGCGGCCACAACTGCAGCGATGGTTGCAGTGGGCTCCATGCTCACAGTGCTGTGGCGTCCGCGCTGTCAATGACTTGAAAAGTGCGCGAAATGATTTCCCGCCGGCGCTTTCAGGGAGGGAGGGAGGGCGGGAGTGATGGACGGATGACGACAGTTACCCAAAAGCACCCTGGCCCCTTTTTTTTTTACCCAGAAGGCATTTGCGGCTCCACCCAGAATTCCAATGGGCGGCGGGGACTCCGGGAACTGTGGGATAGCTGCCCTCAGTGCACCGCTTCCAATGTCGACGCTTTCCCCGTTAGTGTGGACTCACAAAGTCGAATTACTGTCCTTAGTGTGGACACACACGTTCGACTTTGCAATATCGATTCCAAATATTCGATTTAAGTAAAATCGAACTACTCTCGTAGTGTAGACAAGGCCTTAGTATCTAGAAAGGCCAACAGAAAGCAACATTTTAAACGACAAATGACCTGTGTCATTTTTACGTGGTAGAGAGGATGAAAGATTTCCTCTTAGAGAAATTGTCTTGATCTATTTTTACGTCAATAATGTGTGTAATGTTGTGCACTGCCAAGATGAAAAGGGACAATCCTGATCTAACAGAGAAAGACTATAATTAAAGGGAATATCTATCTGTTAGAACCTGGAATGCAAACCCAAGGTTTAACAACACAATTCATAGACTAGATAGTGAGCTATCCTCCTTAAGAGTCAGACTTGTGAGATGCAAAGAAGTTTTACAGATAAAACAGAAAACTCAGATCCAGATTGTCATGTATAAATGAATATAGTCCAGGGGTCAGCAACGTTCGGCACGTGGCTTGTCAGGGTAAGCACCCTGGCGGGCCAGGCCAGTTTTATTTACCTGCTGACGCGGCAGGTTCGGCCGATCGCAGCCCCCAATGGCCGTGGTTCGCCGTCCCGGGCCATTGGTGGTGGTGAGAAGCCGCAGCCAGCACATCGCTCGCCCGCGCCGCTTCTCGCCGCCCCCATTGGCCCGGGACGG
>NC_048307.1:70074044-70098184 GCF_013100865.1 Trachemys scripta elegans | reverse complement strand
CGGTCGGTCGAACCTGCCGCGTCAGCAGGTAAATAAACTGGCCCGGCCCGCCAGGGTGCTTACCCTGGCGAGCCGCGTGCCAGAGGTTGCCGACCCCTGAACTAAACTGATGCTGCTAAATGCATAATTTAAAACCAATGAGAAGCTATAGGTAGGCTCAGAAGGTTCATAACAGGCCTTTAAATGAATTTGGGCTGAGTTGTGAGGCCCTGATCATGCAAACACATGTGCATGTGCTCAACTTCTGGTCCTATTGGACTCAGTAGTAAAACTCCCATTGGTATCAGTGGGGGCAGAGCTATGGCAATGCTGAAAGGTTTTGAACATCCGACCCGGAAGTGATAAAGTTGGGTTCGCCTAAAGGGAAGATACTGGGCCACTGTCTAGTTTGCAGCAGAATACGTAAACAGACTAAGGCCTGATTCTGCAAACACACAAGTGTTTAACTTTACTGCTGTGAGTAGCCCATGTGTAAGAGTTTGCAAGGCCAGGGATTTAAATATTTGCAAAATATACAGTGAAAATCTAAATCCAAAGCTCTTTTCAAACAGATTGTCAGTGGTAAATTGAGATAAAGGAATTACCTTCATTATCAGGAGACTAGTGTAGTGGGCATCGAGAAATGTTTGAAAATGTTGAGAAAACATCTTGAGCAAAGGCTGAAAAATATCTTCATAACAGATGATAGGAATTGCAGTTGAGAAGGATAAAAGAGACTTGACTACTTTACTTAGATCTTGATGAATGCCTTTACGTAAATTCCCGTCTTGGAAAGATCTTAAATTCAAATGGGAATAGCTGCACTAGGCTGACCTTCTTACTAGTATTTAATTAGCTACTGCATGACTGTGCTTGCTTAATGTTTGTGTTCCTGATTAAAGTCATGCTGTTTGCATGCTCTGATTCTGCAATAATAGTCAACAGCTAATGTACAAAGGCCAAAGCGTTTTCTCTTTGGAAACTTCTGTGGTGTGACAGGAGCTACTGCCTGGGCCAGGGAGACATCTTCTGGCTGTTGGTACTAATGTGAATGACTGTCTGATTGTATTTGTCTTCAAGGGCACAATGTAACTGCACCATGCATTGATCACGCTATGAATTTTCCACACTGTGGAAGGGGAGGAGTAGGTGGAAGAGGAAACCTGAAGAGAGAGAGAGGAGAAGAGTGGGAATGGGATAATTATTTTTTTAAAAGGCAAGAGATACAATTGATTTGGTTTTTATATATTACGTACACACAAAGGGGGGAATAGCCAAACATCTATAGGCTTTTTAAATAAATGTAAGAGACTTAGTCAGAGGAGAGGGAGAAAAATTAAGTAAGGATTAAAAACAAGTGCAAGTAGAAAAAGGAATATAGGTGAGAATTAGATAACTATAAAAAAAGGAAAGTGACAAGGGTCAAAGCGTAGAAAGGGAGTTAGCCCAGGATTATACAGACACACAAAAGAGAATTCTAATTCTGGTCTGCATACTCCAGTCCCATTAAATAAGACTAAATTAATAAGCGTAGCTCCTATATTGCCCTGCACTTTGCATTTGCACCACTACAAAGTTGAATGTAAATCACTTTCAAATCAGAATGGAAGCATATTACACTTGCTTTGTACTGTTGTAAGTGATGACACAAGGTGCAGGGCAATCAGGACCCTGGCCTTAAAAACCCTTTTTTAAAATTTCATTGTGGTTCAGGAGGGTGTTGTGCAAGATCTGAAACTTTTTACATTTTATCACGCACACCACATATGCAATTTCTAATTCTCTTCCTAGGTTCCGCCCTTGTCCAGCTTTTTGGTCTAGAGGGCCTCTTTTAGATCAAACAAGTGCAAAGGCAATTTCTCCGACATTCCCTAGATCAGCTAGGAGAGTGGGCAGCAGTAAGACTGCCGGGCAGCAGTAAGACTGCCTATCAGCAGAAGCATTTGGGACCTCAAACTCCTGTACAAAGGTCAGTTTGGGCTAAAGAACTAAGGGCCTGATCTCGCAAGGCATTGAGCCTCAGCTTATTTTCCTAGGTAGGCAGGAGGAAACAACTCTTTGCCTGAGCTAAAGCTTTTAGCTAGCTTTTCCTTTTGAGTTTTGAACATTGACACTGTCATTGATGTACTTCTCACCTGCCAAGACCCAAGTGTGGGACAAAATGTATGACATAAATGAGGAATACAAACACTTTCTCTGCTCTGTGGACTAGGATCTCCCTGTCCCATGCACTTTTTTCTGCAGTGATGTTGATTGTCTGAACGTGCTTGCACTATACATTTTAAAAATGCATAAAGTACAAATGCTTATAGGATCAGTAAAATATACTGAACACTGGTCCTGTGCTAGTGACAAGAGGGAAATGTTCCATCCATGAGTTATTTCACAAATGCTGCTGTCCCAGAGCTATGTTGCTATATCCTCAATAATGCTAATATGGTTTATAAACTGAGTACACAAAATCATCTATGTTAATTTCACTTTTAGTAAACACCGGGGTGGGAGGAAAAAGTTTTCCTGATGTGAAACATAAACTCTCTCTTTAATATTTTCAACCTTTTCACAGAGAATATTGCTTAAACCTGATTTTTTATGTAAAAAGAATAAGTGGATCTTTTCATAAGCTTTTAAACCTCATTGCAATAATTTCCCATGTAGGTGATTGGGCATTCCAAGTACCAAGAGTCCCAAAGAATTGCAATCTTTCTGAGTATGCAAGACGAAATTGAGACAGAAGAAATCATTAAAGACATATTTCAGAGAGGGAAGGAGTGTTTCATTCCACAGTACAAGCCCCGGAGCAGTCACATGGATATGGTCAAGTTAACTTCCGCTGAAGAAATTTCTTCACTTCCTTTGACATCTTGGAACATTCATCAGCCTTGTGATAATGATGTAAGGGAAGAAGCTTTGTCTGGGGGTAAGTGTTTCCTTCTTTCTGATGCTGAATCTCAGGCGATGCCTACACTAGGGAGCTTACTCCAGCCCTCACAACTGACAATAGCTCTCCCGCTGACGTAGCGCTGTCCCCACTGGCACTTCAGTTGGCGTAAGTTAGGTTGCTGAAGGGGATAGCTAATTCAATCCCTGAGTGACCCAACTTATGATGACTTAAGTTGTAGTGTAGCCCCATCCTCAGACTCAATGAGTAGGAGTTGCCTGGGGTCAATAAGAAGCTATTAGAAGGGAAGGACAGTGTGTTAGAATGCAGTCTGGTTCCTGATATCCTAATTTCTGGAAGTTGTAAACTGGAATGTAGGAATTTTTATAGAATCCTGGATCCTAAATGTTGTTGTTGTTGTGTGGATGTATCCTAGTGTCTTCGCAGAGCCTGCAGAATAGCTTTTAGGATTGAGGTCTTAGACTGCAAAATAAAGGCACTTTCTACTAGAGCTGGGGGAATATTTCAATTTATTTTCTGTCATTATTCATTCACATTTTCATTTGTTTATTCATTTCAGCCTCTGGCTCTTGGCACTTTACAGGATATAAAACTAACAAACTTTTAGAAGTCATATAAAAATTCTAGTCTGTAGAAAACTAATTTTACTGCCATTTGACCTCCAAATCAAACCCCACCACATCCAGCTCTTCAGTACAACCCTCTCCAACTGCCCACAAATTATAAACAAACTTGCTTTGCCTTTGTTCACATTCCTTCTTTGTTTGCTTTCTGCAAATACTTCAGTGAACATCTTCACTTGCAGAAATATTTAAGAATATTAATGGAAAGCAAATGCTGAATTCATGTGGGAAACCTGATTCTGAGGGTATGTCTACGGTGGCGAGTTTCTGCGCAACAAGTTATACCACTTTAATAAAAGTGCTGGAATTAAACCACTGTTGCGTGTCCACACTGTGCTCCTTGTGACGGTGGAGCGCATCCACATTAGCAGCTCTTGCAATGGCAAAGAGAGCAGTGCATTGTGGTAGCTATCCCACTGTGCAACTGGCCGCAGGGTGCTTTGGGAAGGGTTTGCAATGCCTCATGGGGCAGGCACAGCATCACATGATGCAGGTTTCCCAATCACATTGTTCCATGGGCATCCTACTACATTGCCAGCTGCTTTTCAAGGGCATTTAGAAACTGAGCTTTGAAAGGGGAGGGGCACATGCCTTCAGGGCAGCCGTGGGAGGTCAAAACAATGAGCAGAGCAGCCACTTGAGGGATTATGGGACACTTCTGGAGGCCAATTGATTGCTTTCTGCGCTGTAATGTGTTTACACTGCCAATACAGTGCTGGAGCCTCTGTGCGGTAAGGCTTCCGACTCTTGTCGAGATGGTTTTTTTGCAACGCTCCAACTGAGCATCTGCGCACAGAATGGCTTGGCAGTGCGTACATTTCGGGAGTTACACCTCAGAAAGCTTATTTACTGTGCAGAAACTTGCCAGTGTAGACAAGGCCTGAGAGTTGCTCACCTATCCAGAGACTAACCAGATTGCACACATTGGGTGAAGTCGCCAACAGCTCCTGGAAGTTGGATACTGCAGCAATTCAAACCAATTCAGTTTAACTGGATTTTTAAATGTTTTTTATTAGCATGTTCTTTTCCCAGAAGCATTAGTTTTCTTTCATGGGAATTCTCTTTAGTCATTTAGTGTTATCAGCATAGCATCAGTACTAAGTCTCCATCTATCAGCATTTTCACTTTATTTTGTTTCAGTTGATTGACTTGTTAATTTATTCTCTTTTGTCCGTCTTTCTCACTTTAGAATTCTCTATATTCACATGTTAGATGGCAGGTGATTTCATTTGCCTCCTATGGTCATTCTTTCTTTCCCCCGTATTCAGCATTTTTTGTTGTTACTTCCTTTCCTGTTGTCTGTCTTACATGAAATTCTGTAAATCATTAATCAGCAGGTTTGAGGTCATTGGAACGTGGCTCTTAAAATGTCTTAGCGTTTTATTTAGTTAAGCTTAGTTCAGCCATACGAGGCAACTTACTATGTGTGATGAACTATAGTTAGTTGCATTTAACAAGCCTAAGTTAGAAATCAGAATGAGAAAACAAGAAAATCATAGGGTGAAACTCACCTACAGTTAGGGCGAGGAGACTGGGATAGCTCAGTGGTTTGAGCATTGGCCTGCTAAACCCAGGGTTGTGAGTTCAATCTTGAGGGAGCCACTTAGGGATCTGGGGCAAAATCAGTACTGCTGGTGAAGGCAGGGGGCTGGACTCGTATGACCTTTCAAAGTCCCTTCCAGTTCTAGGAGATAGGATATCAACATTAATTATTATTATAAGGAGGGGTAATGTAGGGACCACTGTAGCTCTTGTGCACTGTGGAAGGAGCCTGGCACAGAAGTCTGCAATAGGGCAGCCTGGGGAGGCATGTTTACATGGATCCTGTACCTCCCACTGCAAGTAGTGCCAGAGGGGCTGGAATAGCAGCTAAAGCTGGTCAGAGTTTTTCAAATGTCAATGTTTTGATGAAAGTTTGAATTTTAAAAAGAATTAGGAAAAAATGTTCCCCATTTTTCGGTTCTCTGTAATAACGACTGATGTGTGCGCGCGCGCCTGGCAACACATGTTTTGGTCCTGGGTTGAGGGGGTGGAGTTTTCCTCTTCAATCTTCTTGTATGGAACCTTATTATTATCAATTTGTGATATCTTTAGATGAGTTCAGGGGTTATCCTGTTCAGAGACTGGAAATGCAGACCTCCCTCCTCTTCCCCTGAATAGCTTTTGGAAGGTTAGAAAGTGCATTTAGGGTCTTTGAGGCTATTGCATGGTGAGACATGAAGTAGACAGACTATTCCTAACAGAAAAACATACAGAACCTGTGCAAAGAGTTGTTGCCATATTTTTATTATGGGTGTTGCAATATTTATTAAACTTTGGTATATATGCAGGAATGCCAAACTGCTTTGTTACCACCCTTATCATCCATTGTAATTATAAATGTCTGAATCCTTTATCTCCATGATGTTATCAAATACTGTAGTGATGAATGGTATTTACATTCTTATGAGTCGAGAAATTGGAAAGGGTCCAAAGAAGAGCAACAAGAATGATTAAAGGTCTTGAGAACATGACCTATGAAGGAAGGCTGAAAGAACTGGGTTTGTTTAGTTTGGAAAAGAGAAGACTGAGAGGGGACATGATAGCAGTTTTCAGGTATCTAAAAGGGTGTCATAAGGAGGAGGGAGAGAACTTGTTCACCTTAGCCTCTAAGGATAGAACCAGAAACAATGGGTTTAAACTGCAGCAAGGGAGGTCTAGGTTGGACATTAGGAAAAAGTTCCTGTCAGGGTGGTTAAACACTGGAATAAATTGCCTAGGGAGGTTGTGGAATCTCCATTTCTGGAGATATTTAAGAGTAGGTTAGATAAATGTCTATCAGGGATGGTCTAGACAGTATTTGGTCCTGCCATGCGGGCAGGGGACTGGACTCGATGACCTCTCGAGGTCCCTTCCAGTCCTATAATCTATGAATACTCCACTGCAAGGGAGGCTTGAAGAGACGTGTATATTGCTTGTTTCACCATTGGTAAGATATAGGGATCATTCAAACTGGCTCAGTGCTGAGTAAAAATCTGGAAAGGAAGGTGAGGGAGGGCTCGGGACAAAGCCATAGATAGAGGAACACTCCAGAACAGTGTCCCCTGGTTACCAACCATGCCAAGCTCCATCTCCCCATCTTAATGATGAATGTTGGTTCTGGGACCCAGTATGGTGCCATGTCTCACCTCATGATAATGAGGCTGAGTTTGGAGTTGCATTGTGGGTTAGGCTATGTATTGCTTAGTGGGAGGTAGCAGGCCCCTGGCCCTGGCCTCTTTATGCCATTCTAGTGGTGGAGAGAGGTTGCAAAGGGGACAGAGTGCAAAGGGGACCCGCACAAGAATTCTTTCTGTGCAGGGGCAGAATAGGAGCAGCATATGTAGCCTTACACTGCCCATCCTTAGTCTCTGGTGTATGGGCATGCTGAGAGCAGATGGATTGTTTCAGGGACGGGAGGGGGAATGGCTAGAGTGCTCAGCACCTGGCAATGGTGGGCTCCACTGAAGCCCAACGGCAGCTGTGCAGAAGTTACAAGTTAGAGGAGCCCCTCTATGTTGGGATCCACATTGACCTGCACATTATCCCAGAGTATGTGAGGGGCAAGCAAGAGTAGCTTGGTCTCACCCTAGCCCCACCCCTCGGGCTGTGCTATCTGTGCTTCATCTCGTGAGAGGTACAGCACGGATTCTGGCCCCAGCCCACAGCCTGGTGAATTGGTTCAACTGTCTTAAGAAGCTAAGAACTTCTACCCTACTGCAGCTATTTCCTCTTCTATTTCTCGGTCATGTAAAGATTAGGAGAAGAGAAAGCTTTTAAATTGAACGGGATGCACATCTCTATTTAAGGAGAGGAGCATCCCAAAACTTTGGACATGAAGTGTTTAAGGTTTCTAGACTGACTGAATACCCCGAGAAATGCAAAAAATAAAAATAAAATAAGAATAAAAAAATCACCTAATCATTTATACTGAGAGGCAGTGGGTGAGCACAAATACCATTGTGTTGCTGTTCCTCACTGTGCATACAAACAGACACAAGACACAGAAACCCTGAGCAGATAACTGCTGTGACATTATTTCCTATACTGCTGGAACATTTCTGCGCATGCAGGAATGCTTGCGGCGGGTAGGTGGCAGCACACCACTGAGCAAACCAAACCATCTTTTGCTTGACAATAACATAAATTAATCATTTATGCTCTCAGACAGGTTGGTTCTGAAGTATTAATAATTTTCATTAATTTAGAGGGGGGAGGTCATTTAGGCCCCTCAAAGGCCCATGGGTCACTTCTGCTCCAAGATCTCTCTCTTGAGTGGTAACAGCTAATTTAGACCCCATCATTTTGTATGTATAGTTGGGATTATGTTTTCCAATGTGCATTACTTTGCATTGATCAACATTGAATTTCAGCTGCCAGTTTGTTGCCAGTCACCCTGTTTAGTGAGATCCCTTTGTGACTCTCTGCAGTCAGTTTTGGACTTAACTATTTTGAGTAATTTTTTATTGTCTGCAAATTTTGCCACCCCCTTTTCCAGCTCACTTATGAATATGCTGATCCGCACAGATCCCACTACAGATCCTTGGGGGACCCTGGTATTTACCTCTCTCCATTGTGAAAACTGACCATTTATTCCTACCCTTTGTTTCCCAACTTTTAACCAGTTACTGATCCATGAGAGGCCCTTCCCTTTTACCCCATGACAGTTTACTCTGCTTAAGAGCCTTTGGTGAGGAACCTTGTCAAAGGCTTTCTGAAAGTTCAAGTACACTATATGAACTAAACCACCCTTGCCACATGGTTACTGGCCTTCTGTAATTGCCAGGAACTCCTCTGGAGCCGTTTTAAAAATTGGCATTACATTAGCTACCTTACAATCATTGGGTAGAGAAGCTGATTTAAATGCCAGAATACATACTATAGTTAATAGTTCTGCAATTTCATGAGTTCCTTCAGAACTAATTTATCAGTTGTTTCACAACTTCCTCTACTGACACCTCAATCTGGGAGAGTTCCTCAGATTTGTCATCTAAAACAAATCGCTCAAGTGTGGGGATCTGCCCCACATCTTCTGCAGTGAAGACTGATGCAAAGAATTCATTTAGCGTCTCCGCAATGGCCTTCTCTTGCTTGAGTACTCGATTGTACAGTGGTCCCCCTGACTGTTTGGCAGGCTTTCTGCTTCTGATGTACTTACATTTTGTTGCTGTTAGTTTCTGTGTCCTTAGCTAGTTGCTCTTCAGATTCATTCTTGGCCTGCCTTATACAGTACTTTTATATTTGATTTGCCAGAGTTTATGCTCCTTTCTATTTTCCTCACTAGGATTTGGCTTCTAATTTTTGAAGGATGTCTTTTTGGAAAAGTCAGAGGTAGAGGATGGTATTGTTGTTGGCCCCTACCATTCAGAGACCCTGCTCTTCTCTCCTTCCTCCCAAGCACCCTGTTGACACTGGGAGCACCAATACCTCTTTCTCAGCTGCTGCCAGGGCCGACTCCAGGCACCAGCTTACCAAGCAGGTGCTTGGGGCGGCCACTTCGGAGAGGGGCGGCACGTCCAGCTGTTCGGCGGCAATTCGGCGGGCGGTCCCTCACTCCTGCTCGGAGCGAAGGACCTCCCGCCGAATTGCCGCCGCAGATCGCGATCGCGGCTTTATTTTATTCTTTTTTGTTTGGCTGCTTGGGGCGGCCAAAACCCTGGAGAAGGCCCTGGCTGCTGCCCAGTAAACCCCCCTGTAATTTGTGTGTGTGTGTGTTCACAGTACAGTAGGCCATATCACTTAATGCTGACTGGATCAGTATTCTCTTATACCTGGATTCCCTGAGAGATGGAGGAGTTGTGTGTGGGAAGAACTTTGTCACAGTCAGTCACTCCATTCCAATCGTCAGAGCCTGATCTTCACTCACATGGGGGCTTTTGTGGGAATAAGGGCAGAAGTATAATCTTATAGAGCTGACACCCCCTTCTTCCATAGGCAAGAGGAAAGATATACCAGATTTTGGTTCCCTCTTATCACTAACTGTGAAGATTTAGTCACCATCTCCATGCAGTCCAGAGTGAAGCATTGGTCACTGCCAGTGGCAGAGTATTTCTCAAGAGTTGCCTGTTCCAGTAGTGTGCACTTTTCTTTTAAAAAGCAAAATGTGGCAGATCCTCAATGGGTGTAAATCAGCACAGGCCCGTTGAAGCGACACCAATTTACACAAGATGAGGATGTGGCCCCTACTAATGTATTCGTGTAAGGCCTCACTTCCTGCATCTACATCATTTAGGATTTTTTTTTTTCTACTCTTTGACCTCAGTCAGAATTTTTCTTTCATTTCTGAACTCATAGCCACAACCCACACATTCATTTAAGGAAGCTTTACAGGAACTTTCTGTGATGCAAGTGCCTAGCTTGTAGTTATTTAGTTCAGCTTTTAGAGTGGATTAGCAGTTTCACACTGGTCAAAGGCTGTGATTTGCTCTGAGCCTGCTTCTAAATGGAACGCTCTGAGTACTGCTATGTTTACCATTTAGTCCAAGATTATCTGAAATACATTCTTCAGGAACCACAGCTTGGACCAGCCCCAAGCAGAGTTGCTCATGTCTTAAGAAATACTGCATCCTTTCTGCAAAAGGAAAATGAAGAGAGTCTGAAACCATGTTTGGACACACTTGATATTACCTCTGTAGATGCTGCCAGAAGAATTTTCACTGAAGTCGTGGATAAAGAATTTGCTGATGGAAACACTAACTGGGGACGGATTTTGACAATATTTATGTTTGGAGGAATTCTTTCTAAGAGGCTTCAAGAACACAAAGTTCAGCTTACAGGAGATAATAAAGAGCAGATTTCTTATTTCATCACCGAGTACATTATAAACAACAAGGCTGAGTGGATAGAGGCAAATGGAGGTTGGGTAAGTTTCAGAGCTATATTTTATAACCATTTTTCACTGTTGTCTAGATCAGGCGAATTTTCCTTAATAAATTTAAAAAAAATGTTCTTTTAACTACTGTCAAAAAGAATTGTCAACTTAGCCAGGGCTTTATCATTTGCTTTATTTAAAACTTTTATATCTTGAATTCTTCCTTAAGACTTAAAGCAAATATCTTGCTTCAGATCTAAATTAGAGGAAAATACAAGATCTTTTTAAGGTGCTTGTGACAGTATAAACCACTAAAGTAAGCCCTGAATCATTTTTACAGTACACTTTCCAAACTGAAATTAAAGTGGAAGGATGCAATAATAATGCTATGACTGGAGTGATCCAAAACCTTTTGAAGTCAATGGAAAGGGAAATCTTTATAGGTGAAATCCTGTCCACATTGAAGTCAATGGGAGTTTTGCCACAGAGCTCCATACAGCCAGGTTTTCATCCCCTGTCAATTTAGTTGTACAGTCTGATAATTAAGTATAATTGGGATTAAATCCCTCTTGCCTTATTCATGCACTGAGACTACGTGTGTGAGTAGAAAAATTGGCTGAGATATTCCTAAGACTTCCCCATGGTTATTTTACAAATACGAGTAAAGTATTTGACAAACAGTAGGTCTCTTTTTCCAGCGTCATATATATGACCATTTAATGAAAGTTCCTGTGCTGATGCAGAGGAAAGTTGTAGGAAATTCCGCTCTTCTGCTTTGCAGGGTTTCATCACGCAAACTTGATTTTCTGTAGGTGTTTAGGGGAAGTTGATGGTAAATGCCATCAGACCCTGAGATCCCCTGGTATTTTGTGTGTGTGTCTGTATGCAAATGTCACATTCTCTTCATATCGCCTCTTTGGGCACGATTCTGCTCTCAGTGCAATTATTCTTGATTTATACCATTGTAGATGAGCTCAGAATCAGGCTTATTTTCTCTTTTCTCACCTGTCTCCCTTTACTACTGTCTTTATCCTTTCCCACACTTTTTTCTAGCTTGCTTTTGTCTATTTCTGTTGGATAACAGTTGCAGTGAGTTAGTGGTGCTTCATACATCATGTTTATAGAAGCTCCTTTGCCTGCCTCTTTCAGTCAAACCTGTTTAAGGTCACCATCTATTCCTGACATTTTTTTCTCACAGTATCTGGAATTTTCAATAAGTACCTCATAACACCAGAAAGAGAAGGTTTAAAGGGGGAATATTTATAAGCATATTAAAACTGAAACACAGACAGTTATGTTACTTGCAGAAATGAGCCCAAACCACAAAGTTTAAATCCAACCCAAATAATGAACCTTCCCCAGAAGGGAGTAGGCAGGGAGGGAGCAAATTTGGCCATGTTATGACCTGGAGATGAGACAGGCATTGCATGATTTGCAAATAGTTTCAGCTATTGTTTTTAAAGCCCAGTTCATCTTTTTCTGAGGTAGTTGTCTGTAAACCTGCCTCTATGGGAATAAAGGCTCAACAGCTCTATTGAACTGAAAGCCTCCTGCTATCACAAAACAATGGTGCATTTTTCACGAGCTCATTATTTGAAAGCTATAACCAGACTGTACATATTCTTCTCCACAGGAAAACGGCTTCCTACCTATGTTTGAGGAAAAACGATCATGGCTGTCCTTATTCAACATTAAAGCAAAAATCATGGATGCTTTTTCCTTCTTCAGTCAGTACTATTGACAAGATGGAGATCAGCCTTCCCATGTAAACTGGATGTTGCCACAAGACACATTGCAGTGGCTTTCTTCAAGCAAGAGGAAAATGAATCAGCCTTCTAGAATTAAGGACATGTTTTCTTGCTTATATTATATTTTAATTTATATATTTACTAGTAAATGTTTAGGTGCTGGCTTATTTGACAACAGTAAAGACTGAAGTCCTCCTGCTATCGAAGAGGTACAGAACTGACTCCCAATATGCCTCAACCCTGACCTGGAGAGAACTCTTCTAGGCGAGACAGCGAGCAGTTCAGTGTCTATCTTCTCTGATGCACCTTCAAAGACGTGCATTGTTTCACCTACACATAATCCAATGGGTTAGGAGCAGTATCAGTTTTAATTCTGAATTTTAAAAATTTTGTGAATTAAATTTCTTACTTTATTGCATTTTGTTGTTTACTTTATCAGCAGTAGACTTCTTAAATAAAGAGGCTAAAACACTCACTCATGAAAGTACATGCAAGTTCATGAGCTGGATCAAATGATCACTTGGGACCAGCAATTTAAAATGTGTGTATATATTTACTAATCAGTACGATGGCATCTGTTTAATAATTTCTTTTTTTTAAAAAAAAGGTTTTTCATATGCATGGAGTTCTTTCCACCTGCAATGACCACTTGATTTGTTTAAAGAGATGCTTTTAAATGGCCAAGTGCAAAAACTTTATTTGAAATCAATAAACTATTTGTATCTTCTATAATTAAAATGTGACCAATGGGTTTTTGGAAAAATATATTAAAATATAAACATATACTTAGGCTGAAAGTTTATTTTTACCAAGTTTCATCTCTGAAAAAACATTGTTTCTATTTAGCTGAGTTAGATACACCTGGTAAAGTAAGTGTGGGCATAGGTGCAAATCTAGGCAGTATGGGCCTGATCCAAAACCCATTGAAGTCAATACAAAGGTTTGTTTACAAGCCAGTCTGTAGCATTTTTGGTGTATTATCTGGCAACTTGTATGAGCAGCCTGTTAGATCTTGATGAAATAATATATATGGATTAGATTTGGATGGCGGTACAGTACTAGATATTTAGGGGATACATTTAGTGAATGAAGTACAGTAACTCCTCACGTAACATTGTAGTTATGTTCCGGAAAAATGCGACTTCAAGCGAAACGATGTTAAGTGAATCCAATTTCCCCATAAGAATTAATGTAAATGAGAGGGTTAGGGTCCAGGGAAATTTTTTTCATCAGACAAAAGACTATATTATATATATATATACACACACATAGTATAAGTTTTAAACAAACAATTTAATACTGGTACACAGTGATGATGATTGTGAAGCTTGGTTGAGGTGGAGGACTCAGAGGGTGAGATATTTCCCTTACTGCTAAATGATGAACTAGCAATTGGCTGAGCCCTCAAGGGTTCTCTCTCACTCTACAAGGCAGCAGGAATGGAGGGAGATATGCGCATTTCCCTTAAGTACACTGCCTTGTTAATTAGATCAGCTTGCTGAGACCTCAGCTGCTGCAAGCTCCCTCCATCCTAAGCCCTGCTTTATGGAAGATGGGGTAAGCGGGGTGCAGGAGCAGGGGGGAAGGAGACACCCTGACATTAGCCCCCCTTCTTCCTTCCCTCCCCTCTGGCACAGTAAGCAGGAGTCTCGGGGAGCAGCTCCAAGGCAAAGGGAGGGAAGGGGGAGGGACACAGTGCGGGGAGGGACGCAGCTGAACTGCAGGCAGCTGTTGCACAGGGAACTTAGGGGAGTGGGGAGTTGATAAGGGGAGCTGATGGGGGGCTGCCGGTCCACCCTGGTTCCAAGCCCCCACCAGCTAGCTGCAAGGGGCTGCTCTTCCTGCAAGCAGTTTAGACAAAGCAGGCGGCTGCCAAACGACGTTAGAAGGGAGCATTGCACAACTTTAAACGAGCATGTTCCCTAATTGATCAGCAACAGAACAACGAAACAATGTTAACCAGGATGACTTTAAGTGAAGAGTTACTGTAGGAGCCTCTGAAAAGTCACAGAACATCCTCTAATGGATTTCTTGGCTTCCCTTGTCAAAGGTGGACACATTTGTACTGACTCAAGTCTTACATTTGCTTTCTGACTTCATATAGTGATTGTTAAAGATTTCAACTTAGGCTAACTAAAAGACCTTTTCTTTAACTACTAGGACCCTAGGATTCTCTTGGAATAGCTAATGAGAGTTGGGACTCACTGGTCTCCTTCCCTTACAGGAATGGAGGGAGTGAACCAGGGTAGGAAACACCAAGTACATATGGGTGAGGAACAGTGGGTCTGTGCCATGCCACGTCTTCTCTGAGAGCCCTCTATATAAGCATGGTTCTGTGGTGTTGGATGTGCCATAGCAGGAAGGCAAGCAGTTGCTTTTGGAGGGCATGTTCTCTATGTGACGGGGTGGCTTTTTGATAGAAAATACTCCAGTGTTTAAAAAAAGTTACAAGCAGTATTAGCTCCCTCTACAGTTTCTCTTCTCACTTGAAGATGGGATATTGCAGAGCTGCAAGGGAATGGTTACTGACAGTACAGCTCCTGGTTAATCTAGCTGCTGTTAAGGAGAAGGACTCTTGAGAGCACAAAGAGGTGGAAAGCCATCTTCAAAGATAGCCCAGGATCTAGATCACGTGACATGCCTTCCATGTGGATCCTTGCCAACCCTGGGATGTGCAAATCCAGCGTCATGTGACGAACCTCATGGAGTTTCTGCAGCACATTGTCTCTTCCTACAGGAATCCTGGTCACTAAGTCACTGACCCTGCTCATTCACCTGCAGGGAGTGATGCCTAAGACCTAAGAGTCCAGGTAGTTGTATTCCTTACGCAGTCTTAGGTCAACAATTGTAGCAGGGAAAATCCAGAACCCCAAAAGCCTGGATTCAGGTCTCTTAACAGGTATATGTGTCTGCATATCACCACTATGAGTGCATTATGAATGCATTAGAGAGAAAATAGACAGATGTGAAGGAGGATAAGTGTCCATTATGGGATTTTACCTTTTCCTCTGAAGCACCTGATACTGGCCACTGTAAGAAGCAGAATATCGGACAAGGCAGTTCCTATGGCTTTTTAAAAATAAAAGCTTTAATATATTTATTTGTAATCTAACCCTTCATATATATGTTCTGTTAAGGATTAGGGATTTTAAAGCATGTCAGTTCACCTTCAGACACAATTCTCAATGTTTATTTTAGTTGTCATTATTATTACTATTGTACAGACACAGAACTTCAGTAATTCCTAGGGATTGTAGATCAGCAGCAGGGAATCAAAAATGACCTTACCGCTAATTGTGAACAAAACGGTTGTAAATTAAGTGTTTAAAGATTTGTAGTTAGCTCTCCTTGTGAACTTCCTCTGTCAACTAAATGACACATTCATTGAGATTCTTTGGGTATATTTTGCCCCAATGGAAAAATACAAGTTCATTTTTTGTCTAATAACTTAACTTGTATAACTTGTATATTAAATATACAAAGCCAGACTTGGCCTTTTATATAGACATAGAATGACAGATAGACAGTGAATGGTTTTAGCACTTGTCTTTCATCTCTAAAACATGGGTTTAAATAAGGGAAGCTAGGATTATCCACTAAATGATCCATTGGGACTATGGACTATCTTCACCAATAACAAAATCTATAGCTGCTCTGGATTTACAAAAAAGAACAGTGTATCTGGTACCTCTTTTTATTATTTTATTATTCATTCTTTGTACTATTGTAGTTTCCAGGAGCCTTAGGCCTGGAACAGGACTCCAGTGTGCTAGAAATGACAGACCCTGCCCCAAGGATCTTACAGTCTAAGTACAAGACAATAGACAGCAGCTGGATACAGACAGATGGGGAGTTCAGGGAAACAAAAATGAGACAATATTGGTCAGCCTGAGAGGCAGTAGTCTCAGAACCCCAACAGCCTAACCTTTGTCAAGTTTTTGTAGGCCTCACGGCAAGAGTTTTTAAGGAGGGTTTTGAATGAGGATAATGAGTTTGTTTTGCAGATGTTTACAGGGAACTTTTTCCAAGGCTGAGGGGAAGCATAGGAGAAAGCACAAAGATGCTTGTTTGGCCCATAATGCCCGCCTCTATTGACGACTTGTTAAATTTTCAATCAGAGGCAGGAGTCAACCTTTTGATACTGAATGAAAGATGATAGGTAGGGTGGAGATAGGTCGTGAAGGGCTTTGAAAGTGAACACAAGTAGCTAACATTTGATATAATAGAGAAGAAAGTCAGTGAAGGGATGCAGTTACGCTGGTATATCTTGATTTCTATGTGGTATCTAAGTATACTTGTAGTATATTTTAATGCTACTGCCTCAATCGTGTAGAACACTACTGACATTGTTTGGTTACTGACATCACATTATGCACCACCACATCTGCAGTGTATCTATACCACAGCCATTGAAGACATCCCTTCAACTGTCAGGTAAAATATTGGAGCAGCAGACAATGCTCTGTTTCTGGAGGAAAGGGCAGTCAAACGGCAGTGGAACAGCACAGAAGATGAATACATCAGTATAGTGGTCAGGTAGTATCAGGATGTCACTGCAGCACATGATGGCATTGAGACCTACCAGATCACCTAATCCCATTTTCTTACCAATGGAGCATTGGTCATTATTGTATTTACTAGTGTTTGGTCTGGTGTTTTAAATGCCCCAAGTGATGTGGCTTATGCCCCTTTTCTTGGGAGATTGTTGCACGGGTTAATACATGTTCCTGACAGGCATGATGCAAGACAGTGCAGGCCACAGAAACTGCTGAGACATACTGAAAGGGAGAAACCACATTGACAAAAAAAGCCATCGTCCATTCCTGTAACTCACAAAATTCCCCTAGCGTTCCAGACACTGTCTCCGACTCTCCACCAGTTGCCATTTAGTCAGTAGGAGGATGGGAAATCACTTGGTCAACGGCTGTTAAATTCTATTAAGTTGTACTCCCCCTTTGGATAGCAAAACCATGATGGGGGCGATTTCTTTATGATGTTCTGTTTACACTAGGCAAAAATGATTTGCAACCAAGTGTTGGATGGGATGCCTTTCTACAAACATAACAGTCAACTTCAGACTGCTCTAAATTATGGTGTGTGCGGGGGATAACATTAAACCATCTTTGCCACCTGCCTCTGGTCCTGTGCTGAGCACAGCTCAGGCAGGCCAGTGAATCTGGAGCAATATTTCTAACAGAGTAGCAAAAAACCCCAAAATACATTAAAAAGTACCTTTCAGGTCTCTTCATATATCAGAAAGAAGCAACACAGGCCCCCGACATCTTCCAAAGTATTTTTGACAGTCACTTTCAATTGGTTGATTTTAGTAGTAGATGCTAAAGTCTGAATCATTAAAAAAACCCTCACAGTAGTGAATCTCCAGGCATTCTAAAATCAGAAGTCAAATCATGAGATTGGCTTAAAAATCACAAGACTTTAATTAGTTGCCTGGCTTCTGACTCTTTAGGGTGCACTTGGCTCACATTTTCAAACTGTTCTTTGGAACTATGAGGATTAGAAGTTTCTGAAAGCAGAGACTGTTAGTCAGCACTCGACTCCAAAAGCTACAGGTTTAAGAACATCAACCACTGCACCTCTGGTGATAAAACCAGAAGAGCTGCCAAGGCTGATTTCAAGCTTACAAGGATTTGCAGTCAGAATGGGTGGGTCGGGGTCTCATGCGTGGCCAGAATCACAGGACTGGAAGGGACCTTGAGAGATCATCTAGTCCAGTGGTACTCAAACTTGGGCCGCTGCTTGTTCAGGGAAAGCCCCTGGTGGGCCGGGCCGGTTTGTTTACAGGCCGCATCCGCAGGTTCGGCCAATCGCGGCTCCCACTGGCCGCGGTTCACCGGCCAGGCCTGCCAGGGGCTTTCCCTGAACAAGCGGCGGCCCAAGTTTGAGAACCACTGATCTAGTCCAGTCCCCTGCACTCATGGCAGGACTAAGTATTATCTAGACCACGGGTGGGCAAACTTTTTGGCCTGAGGGCCACATCAGGGTTCCGAAACTGTATGGAGAGCCAGGTAGGGAAGGCTGTGCCTCCCCAAACAGCCTGGCCCCCACCCCCTCCCACTTCCCGCCCACTGACTGCTCCCCTCAGAATCTCCAATCCATCCAACCCCCCCCCGCTCCTTGTCCCCTGACCGCCCACTCCCGGGACCCCCTGCCCATAACCGACCCCCAGGGATTCCACCCCTTATCCAACTGCCCCTGGTCCCTGTCCCGTGACTGCCCCAACCCCTATCCACATCCCCGCCCCCTGACAGGCCCCCCAGGATTCCCATGCCTATCCAACTGCCCCCTACTCTCTGTCCCAACTGCCCCCTGGAACCTCCTGCCCCTTATCCAACCCCCCTGCTCCCCACTGCCTTACCATGCCACTCAGAGCACCAGGACTGGCAGCTGTGCTGCCCGGCCAGAGCCAGCCACGCCGCCATCCAGCCTAGAGCACCAGGGCAGGTTGGCCGCTCTCACAGCCCCGCCGCCCAGAGCACTGGCGGCACAGCAAACTGAGGCTGCGGGGGAGGGGGAACAGCAGGGGAGGGGCCAGGGGCTAGCTTCCCCAGCCGGGAGCTCAAGGGCCGGGCAGGACGGTCCCGTGGGCCGGATATGGCCCACGGGCTGTACTTTGCCCACCTCTGGTCTAGCTCCATCTCTGAACTAAATAGCACAATAGAGAACAGAACGTATGACCTTACTAGTTGAAACACTGGTCTCTAGCATTTCAGCTACAGAAGAATCCCCGGTACAGTGAAGTAATAGGGCTTATAGAGCATCCTGTTTGTAGGCTGTTTGTAGGGTCAGCCAGCTACAAAAACTTGGGCAAGTTTCAAATTCCATCCACTCAACGAAATGTTAAATGGGGCATAAGCAGACCTGCCTGGAGGCATTACACAACAGTGTAGGACATTTTCCATTTTTCTCCTCCCACATCTCAGGCAGACTCATTGAGCTAGTCAGGCACAGGACTTATAAGGATTCTGCAGAGAAACTGTAATGCAGGTTCCCTTGTTCTATGTGTGGTGCTGCCCCTAGTGTAAATTGGGTGGTCTTGCACTAGCCAGTGCGTGTGTGTACTTGTCATCACTGTCCTCTATGTTATGTTCATGACATACACTCCGAGAAGTTAGATAAAAACATAAAGTACTCTTGCGGGAAGGCTGCAACGTAACACAGCATTATTTCTTAGAATTCAGAAGAATAACACACAAGAACCCTCCCAAAAAATAGACAAAGCAGGCTACTCCCTAAAAGAGAGGCACAATTCACCCCACCTTACTCTGGGGTATCTTCAGACTGACTGCTGCTAGGGACAGATCCTAACCTGCAAGCAAGGCCAGGGGAAAACCTCCAAAATTTAAAGGGACAGCCTACAATTGTAACACAGTTTTCAAAACACCACACGCTACAGAATAGAGTGTCAGGTGATTCAAGTTTCTGTGAAATATATAATCCTCTGTTGCCTTATCTGCAAATGGGCTAAAAGCCATATAATTGCTGATGGCAAACAGTGATTCTTCTTTAGCTCAATATTTCCATGCAGCGCAGAACAGCATCAGAGATACACAGTGCAGACTGGAGCGAAGACTTTCACCCTAGCATGTATTTAGTTGTGGTTTCTCCATATAAAAGAGAAAACAAGGCTGGCACTATCATTTGAGCAAATCCCTTTAAATGTCTGTGTCATTCAAACAACTGTATGACAAATTCCCAAGTTACTTCAGGTCAAACAATTCCACATTCTGTAACGGTTCACAGATCTGCTGAGGAGTTAGCTAATCATATGCAAAGTGCTAGGAAGGACTGAAGGCTTTCCGAGGACTGGGGCAATTCTGTGACATTTTTTGTGCTCTTCAAAAGCCAATTCTTTTCAAGGCAAACCTCGTGGCTGAACTTTGTCCTCACCCACAACTATTTCAGATATGGGGACAATTTATACCTTCAAGTCAGCGGGACTGCTATGGGTACCCACCTGGCCCCTCAGTATGCCAACATTTTTATGGCTGAGTTAGAACAACACTTCCTCAGCTCTCGTCCTCTTATGCCCCTACTCTACTTGCGCTACATTGATGACATCCTCATGCATCTGATGAAGCTGATTTAATGATGAAATTAAATAGAGTTATTCAGCACTTCCTAAGAGGTGGGGGAAATGAGAAGGTGCAAAAAAAGTAAGCCAATTGTCGTCTCGATTTTCTCATGAAAACAATGTGACATATGAATGTGACTTCCAAATTTCTAAACAATAAAACCCATTCTCCTAGTTTTGTACTCTCAACAGGTAGGGTCTTGGCCAGAGGTGGGCAAACTACGGCACGCAGGGCACATCAGGCCAAAAAGTTTGCCCAGCCCTGGTTTAGCTGGTAATTTGGCAGAGAAAGAAAAAGAGAGGAAGGAGATGATTGCACATACCTGACATTTAAACTAGAAAGCCACCCAAAGCTGCAAAGTTTGTCTCCAGATACAAACATCCCCATAATTAAGGGATCTTCACATCTAGATTTTAGTTTGACCTATATAAAGATGAGAGTCAGGGGATGTTTGGATCTAGGGATTTTGGTCTATCTCAGGGGTGGGCAAACTTTTTGGCCTGAGGGCCACACTGGGGTTCCGAAACTGTATGGAGGGCCGGGTAGGGAAGGCTGTGCCTCCCCAAACAGCCTGGCCCCTGCCCCCTATCCACCCCCTCCCACTTCCCACCCCCTGATGCCCCCCTCAGAACCCCTGACCCATCCAACCCCTCCTGCTCCTTGTCTCGACTGCCCCCACCCAGGACCCCTGCCCCTAACCACTCCCCCGGGACCCCACCCCCTATCCAACCTCCGCTGGTCCCTGTCCCGACTGCCCCGACCCTTGTCCACACCCCCGCATCCTGACAGGCCCCCGAAGACCCCCACGCCTACCCAACCTCCCCTGTTTCCTGTCCCCTGGCTGCCCCCCGGGACCCCCTCCGCCTTACCATGCCATTCAGAGCACCAGGACTGGCAGCCGTGCTGCCCAGCCAGAGCCAGCCATGCCGCCACGCAGTCTAGAGCACCGGGGCAGGCCAGTGGCTCTCACAGCTGCACTGCCCGGCAGGAGGTCGCAGTCCCGCTGCCCAGAGAGCTGGCAGCATGGCGAGCTGAGGGTGTGGGGGGACAGCAGGGGAGGGGCCAGGGGCTAGCCTCCCCAGCTGGGAGCTCAAGGGCCGGGCAGGATGGTCGTGCGGGCCAGATGTGGCCCGCGGGCCACAGTTTGTCCACCTCTGATCTAGGCCATCCCTGACAGGTGTTTGTCTAGCCTGCTCTTAAAAATCTCCAGTGATGGAGATTCCACAACCTCCCTAGGCAATTTATTATAGTTCTTAACCACCCTGACAGTTAGGAAGTTTTTTCCTAATGTCCAACCTCAACTGCCCTTGCTGCAATTTCAGCCCATTGCTTCTTGTCCTATCCTCAGAGGTTAAGGAGAACAATTTTTCTCTCTCTTATTTGTAATAACCTTTCAAGTACTTTAAAATTGTTTTCATCACCCCTCTCTGTCTTCTCTTCTCCAGACTAAACAAACCAATTTTTTCAATTTTCCCTCATAGGTCATGTTTTCTAGACCTTTAATCATTTTTGTTCCAGAAGGGTCCTGTGCAAGAACTTCAGTTTTTTAAAGACGGTAATACACATTAAAAACACCTAGGAAGAGTTTACATTACAAAACCACACTGGACCCATGTATGGCCTTGCCATTGGGTCTCTGTCCTGCAAACACTTCCAGGGGCTTAACCCTCAGCTTGTGGGCCGTGGGTGCCAGGCCCCTGGAGTCAGAAACCCCCTGGGCAGCAGGAGTGTGGGCACTGGGGATCCCCCTGGCACAAGGAACCTAACGGAACCCCCCTGGGCAGCAGGGGCCTGGGCGCTGGGGATCCCCTTGGGCAGTGGGGGCCTGCGGACGCTGTGGATCCCCCTGGGCACGGGGAACCAGAAACCAATCGGGCAGCAGGGACCTGGGTAGGATGACCAGACAGCAAATGTGAAAAATCAGGACAGGGGTTGGGGGTAATAGGAGCCTATATAAGAAAAAGACCCAAAAATCGGGACTGTCCCTATAAAATCGGGACATCTGGTCACCCTAGACCTGGGTGCTGTGGATCCCCCTGGGCAGCGAGGGCCTGTGGACGCGTGGATCCCCCTGGGCACGGGGAACCAGAAACCAATCGGGCACCGGGGGCTGGGCACTGGGGATCCCCCTGGGCACGGGGACCAGAAACCAATCGGGCAGCGGGGGCTGGGCACTGGGGGATGCCCCTGGGCACGGGGACCAGAAACCAATCGGGCAGCGGGGGCTGGGCGCTGGGGGATCCCCCTGGGCAGTGGGGGCCTGTGGACGCTATGGATCCCCCTGGGCACGGGGAACCAGAAACCAATGGGGCAGCGGGGGCTGGCCACTGGGGGATCCCCCACGACCCGGGGAACCAGAAACTAATCGGGCAGCAGGGACCTGGGTGCTGTGGATCCCCCTGGGCAGTGGGGGCCTGTGGACGCTATGGATCCCCCTAGGCACAGGGAACCAGAAACCAATCGGGCAGCGGGGGCTGGGCGCTGGGGGATCCCCCAGGGCACGGGGAACCAGAAACCAATCGGGCAGCGGGGGGCTGGGCACTGGGGGATGCCCCAGGGCAGTGGGGGGCCTGTGGACGCCATGCATCCCCCTGGGCACGGGGAACCAGAAACCAATGGGGCAGCGGGGACCTGGGCCGCGGCGCTGGGGATCCCTATGAGATCTCTAGCGCTCAGGGCCCGAGCGCGGCAGCTCGCTGGGAAGCAGGCCTCGGGGAGGGGGCGGTGCGCGGTACACGGGTCGCAGAGCAGCGAACAGCCGGGGGCTCATTCTGCGCATGGAGAGCCGAGGGGAGGGACCCGGCCCGGCTGGCGAGTCCAGCGAGATGGCAGCGGCGCTGCGAGCCGCCAAACAAGCGCTGCGCGCGGAGCTGAAGCGGCGGCTGAGGGCGCTGAGCGAGGCGGAGAAGCAGCGCCAGTCCCGCCTGCTGAGCCGCAAGGTGGGTGCCCGGCGGCCGGGCTGAGGAGCGGCCCGGGGCTAGGACCCCGCCTGGCTGCCCTGTAGCTGGGCTTCCTCCGGCCTTTCCCCCGCCCTGGGACTAGCAGCAGCTAGTAGAGGTCGGTGACTCACGGGCTTCCCGCGTTTGCGGGGCAGGGACGGAGACCCCGCCTGCGCCCTTCTCCCCGCTCAGCCCTGATCGCCTTGGAGGCCGGAGCCCTCCCGCGGGGAGTCCCGCGGGCTCCAGCGTGCCCCGAATACCAGCCGCAGGCCCTATCCGCGGCTCTGCCCTGAGCGGGCCCCGCCAGTCCTCTAGGGCCAGGCCGCCCTGCCCCTAAGTTGGGGCTCTGGGCCAGCCTTGATTTGGGGGTGCTTCCCCCGCCCCAGGTGCAGATGAGCCTCCAGCTGCCTGAATCTGCTGCAGAACTCTCCCTACCGCTCCCTTAAACCTCTGCTCTGCTCTCCACTCCGGCCTCCAGACCCATGCCCCACAGGTGGACTGATCTCTGGGGTTGTGTGCCAGACCCCCGTTCATATCCCACCCAAAATACATATTGCTTCCTCCAGGGCTGCACGTTCATAATATTAAAACAATGAATAACCTTTAAATCAGCTCTGGATTTTCCAGTGTAGCCTGTTAACTAGGGGCCTGGCCACACTAGGATAATGAAGTATTTCTTTAAAAGAAAAGGGGGTGGGAGGAGGGTAGCTAAACTAGCATATGTGTTCCAACATGTTTTTAAACACTAGTGTAGTTAGGGTAGCGGCGCATAGAGTTCACCTCAACTAATTAACACATGTTAAAATACAACTTGCTCTGTCTCCCTGTCAGCTACCATATTATAAATATACACCTTTTATTCCAGTGTGGACAAGCCCATAGCCTGTCTTCTACTGAGAGCTCTTTGGACTGGCTGCTGTTTGTGTCTTGAACAGCACCAACTAAACCAGGGGTCGGCAACGTTTGGCACGCGGCTCGCCAGGGTAAGCACCCTGGCGGGCCGGGCCAGTTTATTTACTTGCTGACG
>NC_048307.1:70004744-70059109 GCF_013100865.1 Trachemys scripta elegans | reverse complement strand
TACTTGTGGCACCTTAGAGACTAACAAATTTATTAGAGCATAAGCTTTCGTGGACTACAGCCCACTTCTTCGGATGCATATAGAATGGAACATATATTGAGGAGATATATATACACACATACAGAGAGCATCCCACCTGTTTATGCTCTCTGTATGTGTGTATATATATCTCCTCAATATATGTTCCATTCTATATGCATCCGAAGAAGTGGGCTGTAGTCCACGAAAGCTTATGCTCTAATAAATTTGTTAGTCTCTAAGGTGCCACAAGTCCTCCTGATTTTATAGGGACAGTCCTGATTTTGGGGTCTTTTTCTTATATAGGCTCCTATTACCCCCCACCCCCGTCTTGATTTTTCACATTTGCTGTCTAGTCACCCTAACATCACATCATAGCACAATATTATACTCAGCAGCCCTGATGAATAACATGTTCAGTGTTATCTGGTTTATTACAGCACAATCTGAAAGAACATGAATTATTGAACCAAACAGGCTTTTTTGCTATCTGTATTGGACAGCTGTTAATCATCCAGTGAGAAAAGACAGGTCTGATGTGCAACTACTCAAATAACTTATATAATAGCATCATCCTTGTTTCTTCTTTAGATTTAATTTTCCTTTGGAGATTTTACAATAAATGATAAATCTGCTTTGAAATGGAGATCTCTGATAAAAAAACCCTTAATTAGTTGGCTTGACATTTATCCTCTACATATTCTTGAGCAAATAAATAAGCAGTGGAGTTTGGAGGGAAGTTCTCTAGTTGTCTAAAGAGGATGGAAAGTCTGATCTCAATTCTATACAATTCAGTGGGTAGGCTGAAGGTACTGGAAGAGGCTTGTGGTCTGAACAAAAGCTGGGCAGCCAGGAAATCTTGAGTTCTCATATCACACAATTGACTCAGGACATCTGGATTCATTCAACTGTCAGATTTCCTGCATGACTTTGAGCAAATCATTTGATCTCTCTCTGCAAAATGAAAATACTAATATTTCTTTTCTTCCACCTTTAGCTGAAGTCAGTGAGGCTCCATGCGGAGCTGGGGTGTGCCCACAGGCCATCAGTTACAGAGTTGGGGCCTTGAAACTTCAGATCTTCCAGGCAGAGACTGTCCTTTACTATGTTTGTCCATCCAGAACCTGACACTATGGGGCCCCAACCTCGCTGGGGCCTCTAGGTGCTACTATAAATATATAGAATAGACATTTCACTGAAGATGAAAGTGATATTCTTGGCATTTTTTCATATGTGTACATTAAATCTCAATTTTCACCTCTGACACTGCATAGATTGCATGTTGCTTTGCCACAGTAATGATGCAGAATTCCTCAAGGTTTCTTAGAGCGGTGGTTCTCAACCCGGGGTATGCGTACTCCTGGGGGTATGCAGAGGTCTTCCAGGGTACCTCAGCTCATCTAGATATTTGCCGAGTTTTACAACAGGCTACATAAATAGCACTAGCAAAGTCAGTACAAACTAACATTTCATACAGTGACTTGTTTATACTGCTTTATATACTATACACTGAAATATAAGTTCAAATATTTATATTCCAATTGATTTATTTTATAATTATATGGTAAAAATGAGAGCCATTTTTCAGTAATAGTGTACTGTGATACTTTTGTATTTTTACGTCTGATTTTGTAAGCAACTAGCTTTTAAGTTAAGTGAAACCTGGTGTATGCAAGACAAATCAGACTCCTGAAAGGGATACAGTAGTCTGGAAAGGTTGAGAGCCAGTCTTAGAACATATGTTTTGGTTAAGACACCAAAGAAGACTGAACATTTAGAGGCACTCTGTAAGACAACCTTAACAAGCCCATCTTTTAAAATCACATTTCTTCCCTACTAAGGTTTACCAGCTGTAAAATTATTCTGTTAAACTGTGTTACAGCACTTTGAGGTGATTCATTCTCTTACATATTGAACATTGCTCCAAGATACTTGTTCCTATATAATAGCTACAACTATTCTTCTTCTGTTTAACCACTTATGGTTAACACAGTTTTGTATAATCTGGAAATCTTTGTGGACCAATTTGTCCAGTGTAGCAACATCTGTTTTTGGTGCTACTTGGTAATCATGCCTTTTGCACAATAATGGTTCATATTCATTCAAGGTCAATTTATTTAATGGACAGCTCAATTGCTGTTGTTACCAAATTAATGTCTTGGATAGCTTCCCAAGTTCAGTGAGAAAGTGAGGTTTAATAAATGACAGCAATCTTGACCAAAAAAGTGCACTGAACTAGGTACAAAGAGGACAGATGAAGGCCCAAAGTTCAGTATTAAAAAAAAAAAGTGACTTTGACAGAGGGCTGGATGTTTGAGGGAGGAGAAGAGGAGGAATGGAAAATTAAAATAGAGACATATGAGTAACAAGAGGGAAAACAGTGGGGGAATCTGCTCCATATCTTAGATGTCTATGCACAAATGCACCAAAAAATCTGTTGGGAAAATAACACAAAACACAGTATGTCCAATAAGTTCTTGGAATGTGATGGGACAACTTGTTTCAGATGGTGGAGAAAGTAACCAGGGGAGGGTACAGCCATTTTAGACTGGATTTTGACTAACAGGGAAGGGATTAGTTGTGAATCTGAAGGTGGAAGGAAACTTGGGTGAAAGTGATCATGAAACAATAGGCTTCATGATAATCTAAGGCAAAAAAGGAGTGAAAGCGGAAGAGTAAGGACAAGGGAATTCAAAAAAAGACTACTTTTACAAACTTGGAGTAGATTGGGTAGGTAAAACCCATGGGAAGAAAATCTAAGGGAAAAAGGAGTTCAGGAGAACTGACAGTTTCTCAGAGACAATATTAGAGGCACAACAGCAAACTATCTGGATGCAAAGGAAAGATGGGAAGAATAGCAAGAAACCAATATGACTACATCAGGAGCTCTTGAATGCCCTGAAAATCAAAAAGGAATCTTTTAAAAAGTGGAAAGATGGACGAATTGCTAAGGATGAGTACAAAAAAATAGCACAAACATGTAGGGACAAAATCAGAAAGGTTAAGGCACAAAATGAATTATACCTAGCGAAGGACATAAAAAGCAATAAGAAGAGGTTCTATAAATACATTAGGAACAAGAGAAAGATGAATGAAAGTGTAGGTCCACTATTTAGCAGGGAAGGAGAGCTAATAAAAGATGACCCCAAGAAAGCTGAGGCGTTTAATGACTATTTTGCTTCAGTGTTCTCGTAAAACATTAATTGTGAATGGATGCTTAAAACAATTAATATTAACAAGAAGCAGAAAGGAACACAAGTCAGAATAGGGAAAGAACAGGTTAAAGAATATTTAGGTAACTTAGATGTATTCAAGTTGGCATGGCCTGATGAAATTCATCTTAAGGCATTTAAGGAACTAGCTGAAGCAATCTCAGAAACATTAGTGATTATCTTCAAGAACTCACGGAGGATGGGTGAGGTCCTAGAGGAGTGGAGAAGGACAAGCATAGTACATATATTTCAAAAGAAGAACAAAGATAATCCAGGGAATCGCAGATCAATCAGTCTAACTTTGAAATCTGGAAAGATAATGGAGCAAATTATTAAACAACCAATTTGTAAGCATCTTGTAATACTTTGATAAGTAGTAGCCAATATGGATGTGTCAAGAACAAAGCATGCCAAACCTACCTAAGTCGTCTTCTTTGACAAGGAGACTGGCCTAGCGGGAGCGGGGATGAGGAAGCAGGAGATATGATATATCTTGATTTTAGTAAGGCTTTTGACAGTCCAACTTGACTCTTTCGTAAGCAAACTAGGAAAATGTGCTCTAGATTAAATTACTATAAGGTGAGTGCACAACTGGTTGAAAACTATACTCAAAGAATAGCTATCAATGGTTTGCTTTCAAACTGGGAGTCCTTCTGGGTCTAGTACTATTCAATATTTTCATTAATGACTTGAATAATGGAGTCGAGAGTATGCTTATAAAGTTTGTGGATGACACCAAGATGAGAGGTGTTGCAAGCATTTTGGAAGGCAGAATCAGAATGACCTTGATAAATTGAGAACTGGTCTGAAATCAACAGGACAAAATTCAATAAAGACAAGTGCAAAGTACTATACTTGGGAAGGAAAAATCAAATTCACAAATTAGGGCTCTCAAACAATTAAAAAAATTAATCTCGATTAATCCCATGATTAAAAAATTAATCTCAATTAATCGCACTGTTAAACAATAATAGAATAGCATATATTTAAATATTTTTGGATTTTTTCTACATTTTCAAATATTGATTTCAATTACAACACAGGATATGAAGTATACAGTGCTCACTTTATTTTTTATTATAAATATTTGCACTGTAAAAAGCAAAAGAAATACTATTTTTCAATTCACCTAACATGAGTACTGTAGTGCAATCTCTTTATCATGAAAGTTGAACTTACAAATGTAGAATTATGTACAAAAAAATAAATGCACTCAAAAATAAAACAATGTAAAACTTTACAGCCTACAAGTCTACTCAGTCCTACTTCACTCAATCGCTCAGACAAACAAATTTGGTTACAATTTGCAGGAGATAATGCTGCCCACTTCTTGTTTACAATGTCACCTGAAAGTAAGTACAGGCATTCGCATGGCACTGTTGTAGCCGGTGTCACAAGATTTTTACATGTCAGATGTGCTAGAGATTCATATGTCCTTTCATGCTTCAATCACCATTCCAGAGGACATATGTCCGTGCTGATTACGGGTTCTGCTCGATAACGATTCAAAGCAGAGTGGACCGATGCATGTTCATTTTCATCATCTGAATCAGATGCCACCAGCAGAAGGTTGATTTTCATTTTTGGTGGTTCGGGGTCTGTAGTTTCCACATCGGAGTGTTGCTTTTTTAAGACTTCTGAAAGCACACTCCATACCTCGTCCCTCTCACATTTTGGACGGCGCTTCAAATTCTTAAACCTTGGGTCGAGTGCTGTAGCTATTTTTAGAAAGCTCACATGCTACCTTCTTTGTGTTTTGTGAAATCTGCTGTGAAAGTGTTCTTAAAATGAACATGTGCAGGGCCATCACTGGAGATTGCTATAACATTAAGTATATGGCAGAATGCAGGTAAAACAGAACAGGAGACGTACAATTCTCCACCAAGGAGCTCAGTCACAAATTTAATTAACACATTATTTTTTTAATAAGCATCCTCAGCATGGAAGCATGTCCTCTGGAATGGTGGCCAAAACACGAAGAGGCATATGAATGTTTAGCATATCCGGCACATAGATACCTTGCAATGGCGGCTACAACCGTGAAAATAAACTTGTTTCTCGATTCGCTGAACAAGAAGTAAGACTGAGTGGACTTGTAAGCTCTGAAGTTTTACATTGGTTTGTTTTTGAGTTCAGTTATGTAACAAAAAGGCCTACATTTGTAAGTTACATTTTCATGATAAAGAGATTGCACAACTACAGTACTTGTAGAGGTGAATTGAAAAATAATATTTCTTTTGTTTATCATTTTTACAGTGCAAATATTTGTAATAAAAATAATATAAAGTGAGCACTGTACACTTTGTATTCTGTGTTGTAATAGAAATCAATATATTTGAAAATGTAGAAAAACATCCAAAATATTTAATACATTTCAATTGGTATTCTGTTGTTTAACAGTACAATTAATCGTGATTCATTTTTGAGTTAATTGCATGAGTTAGCTGCGATTAATCAACAGGCCTAGCACAAATACAAAATGGACAATAACTGGCTAGGCAGTAGTACTTCAGAACAAGATTTGGGGGTTATAGTGGATCAAAAATTGAATATGTGCCAATAATGTGATGCAGTTGTGAAAAAGGCTACTATCATTTGGGGGTGTATTTGTATGTAAGAAACGGGAGATAATTGTTCCATTCTATTCAGGACTGGTGAGGCTTCAGCTGGAGTATTGTGTCCAGTTTTGGGCACTACACTTTAAGAAAGATGTTGACAAATTGTGAAGAGTCCAGATGAGAGCAACAAAAATGATAAAAGGTTTAGAAAGTCTGATCTATGAAGAAAGGTTAAACAGAGCATATTTAGTCTTGAGAAAAAGACTGCAGGGTGGTGTGGGGACCTGAGGACAAATCTGTTAAGGCCTGTTATAAAGAGGATGATGATCAATGTTCTCCACGTCCACTGAAGGTAGGATAACAAGTAATGGGCTTCATCTACAGCAAGGGAGATTTAGATTAGATATTAAGGAAAACTGTAAATATAAGCGTGAGGACTCAAACCCAGATCTATGGGTTCCCAGACCATAGCTATCACCTAGCAATTCACTGGTACTAGCAGGAGGTATGGGCTTGTGGATGCTATCGCACCATAGGCTCTGCCCACAAAGCTCCTAGTTGGATTAGACATCTGGCCTTGCCAATTGGCTCAGATTCACTCTTTAAGCCAGAAGGAGGCAAGGGAAATTGAGCAACTATATGAATCCTTGGCTGGCTGCCACATTAGACTCCCTTTTTGCCTGACTTCTGAGCCCTGCTTCATTCCTGTCCTGTTCAGTTCCAGATTCCTGCTTTCATGCCCCCACCCTACTGACTGACTCTGAACCTTGCCCTGTCTCTGACCTCTGGTTTCTGACTCCTTCTCTGACTATGAGGCCTAATGGCCTCTGCTTTGACCACTAGCTATGCCTGCCTACATCCAGGTCTATGAGAATAAGGGGAGTTAAGTACTAGAATAGGTTACCAAAGGAGGTTGTGGAATCCCTGTTATTGGAGGCTTTTAAGAACAGGTAAGACAAATACCCATCAAGGATGGTCCAGGTGTGCTTGGTCCTGCCTCAGGGCAGAGGGCTGGACTTGATCTCTTGAGATCCCTTCCAGCCCTGCAAACACTGTTAAAAATATACTGAATTCATTGTAAATATATTTTTCACGAGTTGATTAAAAATATAACTATGGTACTACATGGTTGACAATCATGAGATCACTGAAAGCTTCAGTAGTGCAACAGGATTGACAGGGATGGACACAGCCTGAACATCCAGCCAGTCCATCTTAAGGGCATAGCTAGAGATCGATCTGGGTGGCTCTTGATTTGCAAGGAGGCTGTGTCCCTTTGGGATTTGCCTTACTGATGTAATGTAACTATAAACTATTCTTCCTTGGCAGGTAAGTTGCACAGAGTTTGTGCATGATGTATACAAGGTGGCTATTACTAATATGCAACTGGTTACTCTGCAAAGGAAATCTTGCTCTTTTGATTGTGATGCATTCATTCTCTGCAGATACAGAGCTGTACATCAACAACCTGTCTGATTGTCAGACCCAGCTCCGCCTTCAACTGAGTCCAAAGAAATATCTCTATGCGTTCCCTGTTCCTTACACCCTGCAAATTTAAGACCTAGTCCTGCAATCCCATACATACCCAACTAGACCTGACTCATGTGACAATTCCGACTGACCTCAAAGGGTACTTCTACACTACAGTAAAGGACCCATGGCTGGGCCAGTTCAGGTGAATGACACTCATGGGGCTTGGGCTACAGGGCTAACAATTGCCCATAGACATTTGGGCTGAGACTGGAGCCCAGGCTCTAAAACCCCATTGGAGGGGAGGGTCTCAGCCCGAGCCCCAGTCTGTTGACCCAGGCTCTGAGACTTGGTGCTGTGGGTTTTTTATTGCAGTGTAGACATAGACAAGGAGTCTTCTCCTTGCAGGGTGAGTAAGGGATTGCAGCATGAGGTCCTTATGTCATCCTCTGCATTATAAGTATCGCTACCATAGTCTAAGAAAAATCAGTCTGATTAAGAATCCAGAGGCCCACACTGGAGAAGTTTTTTAGCCATGACAAAGCTCTTCCATCATTTTAACAGGGTAGGCTTACAGTCTGGGTGGACAAACATTTTACAACCTAGTAACACTTAGTGTGGTGCTGCCATGAAGAGTTTCTCTGTAAAACTGTCATTGTCTGGCTGTAGGTTTATTATCAGATAAAATGTGCTCAGTTTACAAGGAGAATTTTTTTTCTAACTGCCAGCCATGCAAATGGCTTGTGCTCTCAGTGCCTGATTCTCCATTGCTTACACCTGGTGCAAAGTAGGTGTAAAATGTTATAATCCTGATTTTGTAGTGTTTTACATCCACTTTGCACTCACATTGCCCAGGTGTAAATGTCTACACATTAGACACTTGCAAGGCAGGAATCAGGCTCTGAGAGTCAAGCTGGGTTCTTTACTTTTCATTCATCATTACCCGTAATAGATTTTGAAGGCCAGATCATCTCATCTGATCTGCTGCATAACACAGGCCATAGAATTTCACTCACTAACTCCTGCTTCTAGCCCCTAATTTCTGGCTGAGTCAGGTTCCACAAGCCAAATGAGACTTCTTGTATTAATTTAAATGGAATAAATGGGCCAAAGGTGTTAGCATAACCCAGTCACTGTCCAACGTTAAACAGTGTTAAACAAGGTTTGTTATACAGAGACCTCAGCCTGCTTAGTACCCTGGCAAACACGCCACTAAAAATTCTTTTAGCTTTGTATTAAAGATACGGAAAAACAGTTAAAGCATTTGAAATGTAAAGTAGTAAGTAAGGCTTTAATTTTAACAAGATTTCTGGTTTCTGTGCCCGTTAGCTGGAGAGAATTTGAGAAGGAAAATCTCCCTCGCTTGACAGTCTCTTAGATGGTAATAACTGTCCTTTTGGGGACAAGAAGGAGTTAGTTGAGATGGGCTGGAGCTGTGGTTGTTGCTGCTCAATTCTGATCCACTTTCATCCTGAGTGGTGTTTGAGATTCAGCTGGAGCTGGTAGGGGTGGCAGTGTTATCTGGGTCTCTGTCTCTGGCCCTTACCAGTGAGGATTATTCCTCAGGATTAGAATGAAGAAGGTCATGGGCCCCAGGAGATGGTGGGTGTGGCAGCCATGATGGTGTAGCCCACTCCAGTAGCCTCTCTGCTCTTCCATATTCTCCCTCCAAAGTCTCTCTTTAAGGACCCAGGAAGGGAATGATGGGCGGACTAGCCCATCCCTTCATTATTTTGTCCACCAATTAGGCCTAATATCCAACACACCAGTTTTGATTCATTCATTTCTAGTTGCACATCTTCTGTTTTTACTAACCATGATTTTAACATAGTCCTTCAACCATATCAGTAGGTCTTTTTGTTTAGACTAATTTAGTTTTTCTGTCTCCTTGTCACAGGGTCCACTTGCTCCACCAAGTCCTCCAGCACCTTTGCCCCCAGGGTCTGAGTCCCCACTGTTTTGTGGTTCATCTCAGTGTTAGTCTCTACATTAATTACTTTCCTTCCTGGAGTCTCTCCTTCTCCCTCTGCCCCAGTCCCCCAGTTTCACCTCACACTTCTTACCTGCCTCTTGGGTTTCTCCACCATTCTTTTGGGCTCCTTACAGGCCTCTGGCTCTTCTTTTCTCTCTTGGCTTGGACGCTTGTGCTTTTCCTGGATCTCTCTTTTCCCTATGGGGACAATGTCTATTTATATGACCCTTTTCCACACACCAAAAGCAGGTCCTCCTCTGACCCAATTGCTTATTGAGTGGGACTCTCTGGGCCCTTGTCTCAGTCCTTGCCTCCTGGGAAGGCTCTTTCCTTCCCTCTAAATAGGGGCCCTCCCTCTTCAGGTGCTCCCTGTTCCTGCAGCTGTAGCCCCTTTGGGGTTGGTCCTCTGCCCCCCTAGTCCCAGAGCAACTTTCCCATTCCTGGCCCTTACATCTCCTCCTGCTTCTTTCCTGCAGGATTCTGTACAGCTGCTACCGTTGACCAGCTACCCACACCATATAGTTTTGTAAATACACATGGGATTCCCACAGTCTCTGCTGGTTCTCTGATATCTGTCCCCACATAGCACAGACCCACCCCTGTTGGTTCTCCACTCCCCTCTGTGAGAGCAACAACTCTGGTATCCACCTTCGTAGGAGACAACTTCCCTCAGCCAAGAAACTCTGTGCTGGAGGCATTTCCATTTTCATCTTCCCTTAGGGGTTCCTTCTTTATTATAGCCCCCTGTATCAGGGTTCAGCCTCCCCTTGTATCAGGGGCAACCATGTGTCCGTTTCTTTACCACTTGTGACAGGGTGCTCCAATCACCTCTGGGATGGCACCTCCTTCTGGTTGCTCTGACGATTAGCTCTTGAGGTGGACACCCCCTTCTATGGTTTGCATGCCATCACTCCAACTCCGGTCTGCAGTTCCTCTCACTCCAGGACCTTCACTGTCTCCTTTGCCTTCCAGCTAAGTCACTCAGCATTCCCTCTTCCTGGGTACAGTCCATCAGCAGTCCTAGGCAGTCTTCCCATTCACTATCTCATTTCTATGCCACACCTTCAGTGGCTGGTAGGGGAACCCAGGCCCACCCTCTTCTCCAGAGTCCAGTCCAGAGACCCACAGCTCAGCAGTTCTGGGCTTCCTCACTGCTCCATCCCTGTCTCTCTCTGGGTGTACCAGCTCCAAACCTTCCTCCCACTTTTCAGGGAGCAACTATTGCTTGCCTTCCTGCAGTCTTTCCCAGCAGCTCCCTTCTGCTCTCAGCTTCTGGGCTTTATAGGCCCCACCTATTCCTGCCCAGCTGAGCCTCATTTAATCAGCTCCCTGCTCCCTGGCTCTTCCTCCAGGTGCAGCCTGGGCAGTTAATGGGCCAATCTGGCTACCTTAATCCCTTCTAATCCTGTGTAAAGTGGACACCCCATCACACTCCTTTTCCCCAGCAACATTTGTTACTATACAGTATTGCAACATCTTATGAATTTACATATAGTTTTTACTTTGAAGCTTACAACTGGGGTACATTTTTAGGCCAAATTATTACAACAGACCCTCACTGACAACTGTGCAATCTCATTCTTCTTTGGACAAGTGTAACAAATTAGAATTTAGTAATCAGATCTTTGGCTCTTTGGATCTGGCTGACCTGTGCTGGACACAAGTCTCAAGGCAGAGGAGAGGATGACTGTACGCCACCTTTGCATTCTCCCTCCTGATCCAATGTGAATAAGGGCAGCAGCATCTGTCCCTTAGTATCTGAGACTCATTGAGGGTTTGATCTGCATCACTGAAGTCAATGAACATTTTGTGCTTGGCTGACTTCAATAGTGTCAGAACAAGGGTTATAGCAAAGAAATTCGCTGTAAAAGCTAAAACCCCAGGTTGATGCTGCCCTTTACTCTTGCCCCTCACCATTTGCACGCTTGTTTGAGTTGCAATGTGGTATCAAGATATTCTGTAACTTCTCACTCTGAATAACTTAGCTTTGGGGCATTTAGTCAGACTCATAAACTAATTTTAATATAGTTTTATGGTTTCAATTACTTGTAGGATATATATACATTATAGTTAGAGGAAAAAGGAAGAATGCTGACTCTTTGTAGGCCACAGCTCTTGGTCATGGATGATCTGATGGTATCAGGAAGCATTTCCTAAGGAATTTGTTCAGACTTATCTTGAAACAAACAGCTGAGCTATCAACCTAGGAAGTGTTGATCAATAACAATCAATTCTGGCTATTATTATGCTGGTAATTTGGTTCCATTATCCCTTTGACATGAAGTCATGATTTTTTTCTAATTTAATGAACTAGCACATTTTTCTTTAGTGTCAACAATGGGAGATCAGGACCACTAGCTCCCAGGTGATAAGAAGACCAAGCAGCTTTACAATCTGTTTTGTTATAACAATTCTGAAAAGCTTAAAGAATGATTGGAAGATGGAAAATCTATTAAGGGATAAAATTTCAGTGTAGGGGTTAGCCACACATCTCTTGGCAGTGTTAATGGGGCTCTCACTACTAGATTCATGTGCACCATGCTAAACACTTTTGCCTAATGATCTTTGTTAAACACAGAAAAACAAACACAATTTAAACTTGACATTCCCTGATTCAATTTTAAAACTAATCTGGGTTAATCATCTGGGGCCAGCTCCTTGGTACAGCCAAAGGGTGCACACTCAGGTCCAGGTGTGTGAGTTGCACAGGTAGTATAAAACTCACCTTTGCTCTTTCCCATTCCTGGATCTGTGCAGGGCTGGTCCTAAGGCAGAACTTAGAGCAGCCCTAAACTATTCAGTAAAACAGTAGCAATAGACTAATGATGTATCTCAGTCATGACAGCATCACATATTCTACTGTATTTAGGAAATATTAGCTCAGTCTTAGATGTACAATATTTTCACAACAACTCGAACATCAGCAAGGTGCTCACATTACACTGGCCAAGTACTGCTCTGTTGCTGCCTGTCACGCTCATTACAGGTACCTTGCTTTGTAAAATTTTCTGCAGCCACAGCTGATTAAGCTGTGAACTCTTTAGATCTCATAAACTAATTGGACTTCATTGGGGCTTGGATGGGAGATTCCCAAAGGAAAATACAGGAAGTGGTGCATTTTACTCTGTGGGCTGGTCCCCACTTAGTCCGGACTTCGGACTAAGGTACGCAAATTCAGCTACGTTAATAACGTAGCTGAATTCGAAGTACCTTAGTCCGGACTTACCGCGGTCCAGACGCGGCCGGAAGTCTCCCCCCGTCGACGCCGCGTACTCCTCTCGGTGAGCTGGAGTACCGGCGCCGACTGTGAGCACTTCCGGGATCGATCCCAGAACATCGATGGCGTGCCACCGGACCAGCCGGTAAGTGAAGACTAGGCCTGTGAGTGGCACTCCCTCCTCTGAGTCAGAATGGTGTGAAATCAATGCCCTGATCACTGTGATGGTGAGGAGAGTTACGCTTGTGGAAGTCCCATCTTTCACATGAGCTATGGAACTTGGTCCATGAATACTTTGTGACTCTTTTTTTCAAGAATAAGCCTGACAACACTCATGTCCTGGCCAAATCCTAGTGCGGATAATTATACTATAGTCTGACAATCTAAAATTCCCTGTAGTTTCAAATAGCCACATTGTTCTTTGCTTCCCTTCCTAACTATATTTTTGTAACATTGCTCGTGCAGAGCGGTCACCAGCTTTCCTAGCCATCATCAGTTACTTTTCAATGTGGGTAGCATGACCCCATTATCAATCTACACAGAACCTTGGGATCATTCAAGACAGATCATTCAAGACAGATAAATGTAAGGGATTCTTTAAAAACCTATTGTAAACACTTTGAGCATATTAGCCATAATAATAGTCTGATTGTTTTATCGGGCAGTAATCCCATTCCTTTGTCCATGATACATCACTTGGCTTTTGTCCTCATAGACTAACCACTTGGGAGCTGGATTATTGGGTCATAAAATAGCACAATGGCAAAATTATGAAGGAAAACAATAATATGTTTTATGTCACTGTAATTTATAGCTGTATAATAAAGGGGGGGAGACGAAATTCCTGAGCCCATAAGTATAAAGGTGAGAGTTTTATTGTGGCTGTAAGTTCGGAAATGTGTATTTAATATAGAATGATCTTTAACCACCTGGCATGCTTTTTGTGTCCTGGTGTAATGAAAATAAACGTGAACAAGATTTCAGTGGTGCTAAGAAAGTATAGCAAGCCAATGTTTTTGTCAAGGTCGCCAGCCGGAGGAAAGTAATGCAAAACATCCTTAGTTGAAAGCAAAAATCTAAGGGCTGCAAAGAATGATGGGGGTGCAAATAAAACACTAGCCCAAATTGTTCCCCATTCTAGTTTCTTTGAAGTCAAAGGAGTTGGCCTGGATATTAATTTGGCTCACTATATTTAAGGGGACCCTGCCAAGACAAGAACATATATATATTGGAATAATAATGATATCCAGCTCTTATATAGCACATTTCATTAGTAGATCTCGAAGTGTTTTACAAATAAGGTCAGCATCATTGTCCCCATTTTACAGAGTGGGAAACTGAGACATGGAGCAGTAAAGTACTTGGACCAAAAAGTGTGTTTATACGTAATACTAATTAGAGCTGGCCGAATAAAAAAGCATTGATATTCACATGTATTTGTCAAATAATTCCCCTCAGCTGCCTACAAATCTGACTGAATTTAAAAAAATATGTTTTGATAAATGATTTAAAATGGAGACATTCACACAATAATGCCTTTGTTGAATGACATTCTATCAGCTGCAATAATTAATAATAATATAACACAGGGGTCGGCAACCTCTGGCATGCGGCTCGCCAGGGTAAGCACCCTGGCGGGCTGAGCCAGTTTATTTACCTGCTGACATGGCAGGTTTGGCCGATCGCGTCCCCTACTGGCCGCGGTTCGCCGTCCCAGGCCAATAGGGACTGTGGGAAGCGGCGTGGGCGAGGGATGTGGAGAAGCTTAATAATATATCTAAATGAAAGCTGAAATTCTCGTGTAAAAATCTCTTGGTTCCAGCAGTTGGGGCTTGAGGAAAAACACCAAATATTGGGAGATTCATAATAGAATCACAAGACTTGACAATACTGATGCTGTCACTGAATTTAGATGGGTTACTTCCCCTTCCCATTTAAAGCGAGTTTCACTTTCCAGATTTATACATCTGTGCCTCTGTGTTTGGGTTTCTAAAACCATCAAAGGAAGTTTTAATCCAAAAATATAGACCGTTTTCGCTGATGTTTTTTTCAATTGTGTAAATATTTCCGTTCATGTTGGGTGAAATTCAGAACCATGCAGAGGCCAGCCATAGGCTGGAAGAACTGCCTCAAGAGGACAACACAACTGGTCTGCATCCTGGCCTTGGCTTGGGAGGTATTGATTTCAACTTTCCAACTGCCCTGTACTCCACCTACATACAGCCTTGTTAATTGGGCCTTTTGCCATTAGTCAATTTCACCCATTCAATTTTGGAATTATTCCTCTTCCCCTTTTCTTTTTTGAACCTCATTTTTGAACCCAACACTATTTATTGAGAAAGGCACTCAATGGCCTGGGCTTAAGATATTTAAATCCAGGACGAAGGCTCTGGTTGACCACTCTGTTCCTCTGGCACAATGGATCTCTCTACAATAAGGATAATGCTTGCCTGTGTAGGAGTCAGAGCTTTGTTGGGTGTCCCTGACTGTGGAAGGAACTCTCCCAGGAACTGAGGACCATCACAAACCTCACCACATTCCATGCCAAGTGCACGGTGCATTTCTTTGACCTGCCTTCCACAATATAAACACAGAACAGCATGTACATTTTAAAAAAAAAACAACAAAACACTCCACTGCACACACAATTCTTCCCCAGGGGAGAGGATGAGAGAACAAATTACACGTGACAGATATTAGTCATGCACTTCTGGAAGACACCCAGATACTACAGTGATGAGCAACAGATAAAAACCTATGCAGAAAACAGCGTTGCCAACTCTCACCATTTTATTGCCAACTCTTGCTGTGATTTTGTTTGTTTGTTTGTTTTTCTTAAAACTCCTAATTCTGGAATCATATTATTACTCAAGAATCTCAGCTTTAAAAAAAAAAGTTTCTAGCTTTCATGCTTGTAGAAAAAGGTTAGAAAATGTGACTCAAAAACCAGAAGCAAAATAAAAAGACCCTCAAACTGTACTATTTTTAAAATAATTTGTAAGCCAATCACATGGTTTTTGGGGTCTGACTCATTATTTTTGAATCCTCGGTGTCAGCAATCACGCAGTTTCCCTTTAACATCTGTATTTATGCTTGTGTACCTTGGCTTACAACTCCTGCAAGAAAACTACCATCATTATTCAGATATATATTAAACTTTGTTTATTTTTCTTCTCGTTCTCGAGTCACTAACTGGAGAGATAATGCTCTGCAAGGCAATTTCTCAGACAGAGCAAGATTAAAACATGGAATATATTTCCTGGAGAAAAAAATATTTACATACTATCTACTGCACAAATGAAAAAGGGATGAAAGCTTAAACACTTCCTGTTCTGAGTCCTTGCTACTCACAAAATAAAGTACACCTCTGCCCCAATATAACGCAATCTGATATAACACGAATTTGGATATAACGCGGTGAAGCAGTGCTCCGCGTGGGGGGCTGCGCATTCCGGCGGAGCAAAGCAAGTTCGATATAACACGGTTTCACCTATAACGCGGTACGATTTTTTGGCTCCCGAGGGCAGCGTTATATCGGAGTAGAGGTATATTTCTTTTGTTTTTCTTCCTTGAAAGCAGAAAAATTGTTGGAAGACAAGGATTCAAAACCGGGGAGAGGAACTCACTGAGTGAGTTGTGGGGAAAATGTTTGTCATTCCTCTACTGTACATAATGTCTCACTTCTATGAGGCTGTTGTATTGCAGGCAAAACATAATAACATGACAATGAATAAAATATTAAATACTGCTGAGTCTTTTATAGGGACTTTTTTATAGTTCTGTTTGGTATAGCAGCATTCTTCTAAGTACCCTGACACTGAGACAGCTACATGGTAAAGCATCAATTCAGTAGTATACATTTTTGCAATAAAAAAATACACAGTCACCTAGAGTAATTCAGCAGTAACTAAGGACTGTTAGAGCCTGGAGACTCTCTTCTCTGTACATAAATGTTCCTTGTGTTGTCCACCCTGATGTGTCCACAGCTATTACCCTGCTAACTTGCTGGAATACATTTTAAAAGTGTTAAAATCTGTGTGTACATCACATATTATCCTCTTTTGGGAAATGAGGATGTTGTTGATCTGGTAAACTTGGAAACTGCTGATCAGACTGATGTGACATTCAGACCAGCTGTAGAAAGACATGAATGCCAGAGTGGAACCACTAGTGCATAACAGGACTGATCACCAGAACAACCCACTGACTGCTGAGGTCGTCCCACTAGAGAGAGAAGAGCCCCACAGATACTGACATCTGAACAGTTAGGGACACTTATTAATCAGTATCTAAATCTAACTTTTGGACTGGTGGGTTGTCTTCATGTTTGTCCCTTGCTCTGTCAAGTGCCTATTCCTGTACTTTACCCTGCATTCTGTCCAAGTCTGAAGTAATATTGGTAAATGAAGGGTTTTATAGTTCTGGATAGTTTGTAATTATGTTAATTTAATACATTTTCTAAATAGCTTTCCATACACCCAGTGACTTGGAGTTTCATAGTTATAACATTGATCATATAGGAAATTTTATTTCATAAGATAAGAATGATTATCTTTGGGGATTTAAGGTGTTTAGATCCGACTCTTTAGTTGGATAGTGGAACTAAAATTGCCACAGAAACTTTCAGCTTCATATGAAATAAACTGAAGAGAGATGTAGAAAGCTTCCACCACCAATACAATCTGACAGAGGAGAGACTCAAAGACTCGAGGACTACTGTTATAAGCTGTGGAACTCATGGATGACTGCTAATAAGTCAAATAGATGAGCTGTGTGTTATATTTTGTTAATAGAAATGTCAGGTCAACATTACATTTATGAGGGGGAAGCGTACAACTCATAACGGAATGTCGGAGTTAGATTGACCTGTGCCCTGTTTCTTTAAGAATTGAAAGACTGCTGAAAGGCTCAAAGGAGATAGCTCTGGTTTCAGCAACAGAGTTGTGTGTATTCTAAAAGGACTACGCAGTAATGGGGCTTGTGCAAGATGTAGTTGTTTGAGTTTTATGATAATTTAATAACACTCCAGTTTTAAAACTGTCCTTGGTCTGGGAGGGAACACTAACATAACTTATTTACTTTAATGTATTGGATTGTGTGTGCCACTCAGCATCTCACAACACACCTGTCAGGTTAGGAAGAGAAAGAGAAATTAAGTGATTTGCCCAAGTTCACACAGAAAGTCTGCGCCAGAGCTGGAGGGAAAAATCCAGATTTCTTAGGTTCCAGTCTATTGCCTAAATTGCAAGACCATCCTTTTTCTATACCAGTGGAAAAGAGTTTATATAGGTTGTATTGTATGTGTATTTCAAGTGTCCTGGGGGAACATTAGTACATATTCTATATAGAGAAGACATAATTTTTCTTAGATCTAATTAAACTTAGACATGGACTAGTACAAGGACTGTCGGTTTTTATGGTTCTCTCTGATATAACATGACTAAATATTGATTTTTTTTTACTACACAAAGCTGTACTCTTAATGCACAGCTTGCTATTTTATGGGTGTATATCCCCACTCCTTTCTTCCAAGACCCAATATGTGCAACTGCATAATTAGGTACTTCAGCAAATTAATAGCAATGATACCAATCACTATATATATAGAGAGAGAGAGAATTTCTGGGTTTTTTTACAATCTCACAGTGTGTGTAAGTATCTAATCTAATCTATCTATATACACACATACATACACACACACTACTCTGCACAGCCAGTGAGTGAAAAATAGGGAAAATGAGCACTACTATGCAGTTCTGAGAGGAAAGTATTATAGAGGAGAGTAATGTATACCGCAAAGCATATTTTATGAAATAATGCTAGGGTTGTAGTATTTCCAAAAAACGTGATGTACTTAGATATCCCAAAGTTCCTTCTGACTGAATGGGACAGATACACTGGAATCTATGAGCTCGTCATTTAAGGTACACTGACTCCTAGTAGTAAAAAGATGTAGCTTTCAGAAAAATGGAAGTGATCATTGGTCAAGAAAATGCAAACCACCGTGTGAAGGTGTGTGCATGAGCTATGTGCCTGATAACTACTCTCATGCTATAAAATTTGCCACTTACAATTGTCACTCTACTAATTGGCAGTTTCCCAAAGCAGGGAAACTTTAGTAAGCCCATAAAATGTGCCCAGGCTTAGAACAAATGGCTCCTACTACGCAAATCACAAAGTCCTAGAACAGTACATTCATTTTGAAGATTGCCAGTCAAATTAAGGATTGGGAGGACATAATTATTCATCCACAGTCTCCAAAGATTTTTAAATGAAGGGATAAAGATGTGACCCTATATTAGTAAAGATAAACCTAATAAATAAAGAAAAAAGGAAAGAAAGAGGGAAAAAATGGTCAGTGCAAACTGTGGAGGCACAAATATGCACTTGCAAAACAACTTCTGATTGAGCAAATCAGGAAACAACATATGCTGTTTAAGACATGTGGGTTGTGTTACCATTTTGTTTGTGTTCATATCCCTGTTTATACAGCACACATTTCAACAAATAGATCTGCCGAATGCAAATAACTGAAGGAGAATGAAGCAGAAGAAACAATAGGAGAGAAGTAAGGGAGATGTGGCTTATTGCTAATGTCACAATCCTTCTCATCCTCTTGAGTAGAGGAGAAGATGAAAAGAGGTAGAGGGAGGCAAGTTGGGAGAGAGGATTGACTTGTCTCTCTGATGTCATAGTCCGATTGCTTATCAGTTATGTCACAATCTGCTGCTCAACAGTGAGTAGTTCATAAGGCAGTGGAAGAAAGGAGAGGAATGTGAAAAGAGGAGAGGGAGGAACGATGAAGAGGGGGAGGGAAAGAGGGGAAGGAAGGAGGGGCCAGAAAGGTCTGGCGTTCTAAGATGACTGACACACCTTATGAATCACTAGCTGTGCTATTTAGTGGTGGAGTTAAAACGTTTCATTGAGTGTGATGTTACGGAGAAGCCTATCTTCTACTACACAGTCTTCAGTAATCCTCTTCCATAGTCTTCCTCAACAGTTACTTATGAAGTCCAGCTTGGCATGTATTGTGGTGTAAGACTGGTAAGTGTTGCTGATATATATTATTATATTTTGGCATATTGGGTGAGATTTTCGAAGGCACCGAGGAGAGTTAGGCAGTTAAATCTGTGCTGCATTAGGATGTAGCTAACACCCATGCAGGGCCTTTTTCTCCGTTGTATACAAGGTGTAGCAGGAACAGGATTGGTACGAAGGTGCTCAGGGAGCCACTTATAGTTCCCTGATTCTCTGCCCAGCCATGGCCCTAGCACAGGTTAGAGTAGCCTGGGAGCTATTCTCACCAGCTGGCAATGGTCCCCAGGTGACTGGCCACCAGCAGAGAATAAGCCATCCTCATCCCTATCCTCCCTCTGCTTTCCCCACCCTCTGCCTTCTGCACTGGAGACTGCAGGGAGGGTGCTGTAAGATCTATTATCCACCAGCAGTTCCCTTAGGGGTGATAGGGCCAGATTCTGTGCCTCTTGCATTGTGGCTATAGCACACAGGTCCGTGTTGGTGGTAGAGTTAATGAATGGTTGTAAGCCTTTGAGATCGTTGGGTGAAAAGTGCTATTCACATCCACATATTGGTATTAATTTTCAAAATCCATGAATTTCTTTTCTGAGCCAGACAGTCAGGGCAGCATTCCCCTCTGTCAGATCAACTATACACTTAAGGTATGTATAAGAAAACCCAAAACAGAAGGGATGCGGAAAAATAGATGGCAATTGATGGGAAAAAATACACCATCATCTGGGTATATGAAAAGGCTTACCTCCAGACTTACTAATGAGCACTCAGAAGGTCTCAAAGGCATTATAAATATCCACGGACCCATAGATACGTTCTGTTTTATGATTTTTCTCTAGTAATTCACTTTACCCCCCAGTCTTCCGCCCCGCAAAACCTGATAAATTGTTCATAGTGCAGATTAATTGGATTGCTTATGGAGACACTGATCAGATCTATTTTGCTGTAAAACTTTTTATTATTTTATTTCAAGTCATTTCAACCCTCAATATTTTCTTATGGGGAGGAATTCAGGCAGTATAATTCACAAAAAGTAGATAACCGCCTGGAGATTTTTGAAGAACAAATAGTTTATTTTGTGAGCAATCAGAGGGATGTTTTCGCCTGCCTAATAACCCAGTTTCATCATGAAGCTGGAGATTCTGACACAAGATATTCCCTCGGTAGCTGCAGCAAACTCTTCTGCCATTGACAAATAGCATTTTTGAAACAGCAAGGTTAGAGGGACAGTCACAGAACAAATGAGGGACACAGATTTCCTGTGTACCCTTGGGCAAGTCATGTAGTGCCTTTGTGCTTCATTTCCCCATCTGTAAAATGGGCATAATAACAGTACCCTGGCTCACAGGGTTGAGGGAGGATAAATACATTAGAGATTTTGAGATGCTCAGATATTACCATGATGGGGGCCAGATAAGGACCTAGATAAGTGAGCAGGAATTTTCATCAAGGCCAACCCTTAGTGGGTTGAGCCTTTTTGTTAACAAACTTGAGGCAAAATGCCATGACTACTAAAGTGAAATTATGTGTAACAATAACTATCCCAATGTTAACCAAGCTCCAACCATCCCTATTGCTCTTGTGTCCTGCTGAGCTGCAATCTCAGAGCCTGTCCAACCTGTTATATACAGCAAGTAGAGATGGCAAGCACTGAATAGACAATGACATGACTGCACATTCTGATCGCAGTATTGAATAGACCAGTGTTTCTCAACGACCAGTCTGTGGACTGGCACTGGTCCCTGAGATCTCTCTGACACAGTTTAGGAAGGCAGCAAATTGGTTCCTGGTATCAAAAAGGTTGAGAAAACACTGGAATACACCATGTTATGTATGGTAGATGATTACTCCATTTCGTGGTAGCATTATATGGCTACATGAGGCAGGTCCAGAGACCTCTTTATGCTTACCAGATTTAGTAAGGAGCTGATTGTCTATATGTGACATAAGCTAAACAAACAAACATGCTAGCACTTTGAGGAAAACAATCAATGCTTTATATTCATATGACATAAAAGTCTCCCTTTCTGGCTCATAATAGTTTTAAAATGAAAACTGTTTGGAGAAAAGAAAAGAGCAGAAATGAAAGAGGCAAACTAGGAAGATGATAGCATGCAACAGGCTGGGACTGCAAATGAGTGTAACAGAAAAGCAAAACAGAAAGATCTCTCAGTTGGAACGAGTGAATGACAAGGAAAGAAGAGCGTGACAAGAAAGTCATACAGCAGTGATTCAGGGAATCTAGACAGAAAGCTACCAGCTGATGATGCCCAGGAAAGGGGCATTAGGGGAAGAGGGAAAGAAATCTAGAAAAGTCTCCATCTACCCTATTGAAAAAGCCATGTTTAAGCAACAAGACTCCAACATGCTCATCTCACATGTTTCTATGTGTCCACATAGCATTATTTATCCTGGTATATTTTTGTGCCAATTTTGTTGGCCAGTCCACGGCTACCATGCTGCACAGTGTGTTCGTGCATCCTGGGAAAATTTGTGCAAGTATCCCATAATGCCTCAGCTACTAGCGGCAGTGGGCACAGGATTTTAGATATTCATGATATAATGCAATCCATTTTGGGATAGCTTCCCATGCAGAGTTGGAAAGTAAAAGAACTGGTTAACCCAACTACTGTACACAATCATAGTTGTATGGTTCCGTATGCTGATCAGAAGAAACACGTTGCAACCCAGTTGCAGCCTAATTGTGTTACAGCCCAGATAATGAACAGGTTCAAAATACAGTAGATCCACACAGTTAGGAATCATGGATTAATATTTTGTGAGTACGTAGACACAAACCATGAGGGGAATCAATTGTATCACAACCTAGTTGCAAAATCAGTTAAAGTGTGCAGTGTAAAGTCTCATCTACATGTTAACTCTTCCCATGTTCAGGAAAGTTACAATACAGTAGTCTTCTGACAACACTGAAATACAGTTGTGTCGTGCAGGATAGATGCGACAGCACTGTATTTTAACTGTGTTCCCAAATAGTGCTTCAGCTCTTCAAAAGTTTGGGATTTCAGTCAATACATGTTAATACTGCAAGAGCAAATCATGCTTTAACCATGCCAATGGGCTATTGTTTTTGTAACCAGCTCAACTCTGGAAAATAAGCAGCAGTTGGCCCGTTAGGGCCAGATCCTGCTAGGTTCTCAACTCCTGCCAGGTGTTGTGGCTTTTTATTTCCATTGAAGTTAATGGGAGACAAGGGCACTCATCACCCGGCAGCAGGTGCTTAGTGCCACACAAGATCATGACTCCTAGTCCTAATTCACTAATGGTATTGGTTCCCTCACTGCTTGTTCTAAAATCCAGACTGTGACTAAATCCTTACCACGTCCTCAACACTTCTCCCGCTTTTGTTTTCTCCACCGAGCTCGTGGAGGAGCATGCTATGCTCTTCCTTTTGAAAACCAAACTTGCTACTTTACCTCACTCTTAGGAAAAAATAATAAAACAAAAAAAAAACAAAAAAAAAACCCCTCACTTGATATTTACCATCTCATCTTCTGTCTCTTGCTCCTCCTCAGCAATGTTTTAGAGAAAATAGATTTCTCTTTCCACCAGCTGTTTCAGTTGAGCCTTTGACCTTTTGCATCTTCACTAACTGATTTCTGACCCTTTCTCAGTATTGAGAGTAGAGGGCCCTTCTCTCAGTGTTTAACAGTTTATTCTTTCCTCTGATCACGGATTCCTCTCTTTTCTCATCCTACTTGACTTCAGGGCAGTTTTTTATACTACTGATGGCGCTTATCCTTCTTTAGTTCCTCCAGTGAGAAAACTGGGGTTTCCTCTCTTGCTTTCAATCTTCCTTCTTTAATCACATCTCTCCCTTTGTAGTGGACCAAGATTTACACCTAGCTTTTATCTCCTCCGTTACTGTAAGACGCTCTCCTTGGGCCTCTTCTCCATATAATTTCTCCCTTGAGGACAATTCACTACTAGCTTCAAATGCAGGCACTATCTATGAAGATGACACACAACTATGCATCTTCTATTCTTTCTCTATTTTCCATTTAGCTGCCTGTCTTGGCTCTGTCAGTTCCTAGCTACATGATAACTTCCTGAGTCTGAATGCTTCAAGGAGGAAAGTCCATGAGTCTTTGTCTCGTGTTTCTGGCTCCGCTATCAGTATTACTGTCCTTAACTCACACATTTCTCCACTGTCAAAGCAGTTCTCATTTTGGTGTGTATGCACTGAATGGTTGGGGCCAAACTTGGTACACAACTCCAGGAATGTGGCCTTCCAAACCTGAAAGTTCTGCATCATTCCAGGTTTCAGTGAATACCTACAGCAGCTGTCCAGTTTCATTCACTGCTGCCTGCATCATCGAATCCTCCTCACTATTCTCATTTTCCCTGCTGCATGACCAGACACTGTGGTGGTTCTGCAAATATAAAGAATCAGTCATCCTGTCTCTGAAATAGACACAAGAGCTCCACTAATCTGTTCAGCCTCCATATTTCTGATGGCGAGATGGTGAAGAGATTGAAAACCTGCATGGAGGAGAGTAGATTATGGGATGGACCAGAGAGAAACATGGGAATTTTAAAAACAGTATGAAAGAGAGAAGATTATGGGATGGAACAGAAGAAATGGTGGGAACTTGACCCAAACTCCCCCAGTTCCCTAAGTTGTGCTGGTATCCCACAGTACACCACAAAAATTTCCCACAACAGTATCCCTGATGAGGCCACAGCAAGCCTGGTGGCTGAGCTTTGTGACTTTGTCCTCACCCACAACCACTTCAGATTTGGGGACAACTTATACCTTCAAGTCAGTGGCACTGCTATGGGTACCCGCATGGCCCCACAGTATGCCAACATTTTTATGGCTGACTTAGAACAACGCTTCCTCAGCTCTCGTCCCCTAGTGCCCCTCCTCTACTTGCGCTACATTGATGACATCTTCATCATATGGACCCACGGAAAGGAGGCCCTTGAAGAATTCCACCTGGACTTCAACAATTTCCACCCCACCATCAACCTCAGCCTGGACCAGTCCACACAAGAGATCCACTTCCTGGACACTACAGTACAAATAAGTGATGGTCACATAAACACCACCCTATACCGGAAACCTACTGACCGCTATACGTACCTACATGCCTCCAGCTTCCATCCAAGACACATCATACGATCCATTGTCTACAGCCAAGCCCTAAGATACAACCGAATTTGCTCCAACCCCTCAGACAGAGACAAACACCTACAAGATCTTTATCAAGCATTCGTAAAACTACAATACCCACCTGGGGAAGTGAGGAAACAGATTGACAGAGCAAGACGGGTACCCAGAAATCACCTACTACAGGACAGGCCCAACAAGGACAATAACAGAACACCACTGGCCATCACATACAGCCCCCAGCTAAAACCTCTCCAGCGCATTATCCACGACCTACAACCTATCCTGGAAAATGATCCCTCACTCTCACAGACCTTGGGAGGCAGGCCAGTCCTTGCTTACAGACAACCCCCCAACCTGAAGCAAATACTCACCAGCAACTACACACCACACCACAGAAACACCAACCCAGGAACCTATCCCTGTAGCAAACCTCGTTGCCTACTCTGTCCCCATATCTAGTCTGGCAACAGCATCAGAGGACCCAACCACATCAGCCACACCATCAGGGGCTCATTCACCTGCACATCCACTAATGTCATATATGCCATCGTGTGCCAGCAATGCCCCTCTGCCATGTACATTGGCCAAACCGGACAGTCCCTCCGCAAAAGAATAAATGGACACAAATCGGACATCAAGAATGGTAACATACAAAAGCCAGTAAGTGAACACTTCAATCTCCCTGGTCATTCTATCACAGATTTAAAAGTCACTGTCATTGAACAAAAAAACTTCAGAAACAGACTTCAAAGAGAAACAGCAGAACTAAAATTCATTTGCAAATTCAACACCATTAATCTGGGCTTGAATAGGGATTGGGAGTGGCTGGCTCACTACAGAAGCAGCTTTTCCTCTCCTGGAATTGACACCTCCTCATCTATTATTGGGAGTGGACTACATCCACCCTGATTGAATTGGCCTTGTCAACACTGGTTCGCCACTTGTGAAGTAACTCCCTGCTCTCCATGTGTCTGTATATAATGCCTGCATCTGTAGCTTTCACTCTATGCATCCGAAGAAGTGAGGTTTTTACTCACGAAAGCTTATGCCCAAATAAATCTGTTAGTCTTTAAGGTGCCACCAGACTCTTTGTTGTTTTTGTAGATACAGACTAACACGGCTACCCCCTGATACTCCACAAAGTAGTGTGCCAGACAGTGGTTTAGGGGACACTGTGATGCCAACCCACAATACCACATATCTTCTGCCAATACAACCTGGCACTGTGAGGTAGCACTGCACTAGCAAAGGCCGACAAATGTGAATGCACTCTACAGCTATTTTGGCAGATACTTGCCAGCAGACATTTTACCAAGAAAGCTTTCTAGTGTAGACATGGTTTCAGATACCATGGCCAGAAACCTAGAAATCATCATTCACAAATCATCTTCTTGCTGAACCTTTTTCACTTGTTGTATCTCCTCTGTCTATAAGTCTATTACTGGACCATCCGTACCTTGATTTTATCTCTTGTGAAATCTTGATCTATGTCCTGTTGCAATCCTCTCTTCATGGTGTTCCCAAATTCCTATTATCTAAACTCAGAGATTCTAAAATGCAGCAACCTGGCTAAACTTTCCCTCCAAGAACTGGAAATATGTCCTATTCATAATCACCTTCCCTGGCTTCCCCTCCATTTCTGAATCTACTTCAAAATTGTTCTTTTTCCCCAAAAAAACTCCCAATAGGCTCACTTTACCTAACTTCTCTGACTCATCATCCAGCTATTCTCTTGTGTGTACCTCCAATCTTGACCTCTTCCCCTCAGTTTTCCACACTAAGGTTGTTTTTTTGCTTGTGCTGTTTCATCTATCTGGAATTTTCACCTCTCCTATCTGCCTTTAAGCCATTGAGTCATTCATGCTCTTTAAATCTCATTTTAAAACCTTCCTTTATGCTTTAATTTACAGCTGACTCTCTGTGTGGTTATGTGATACTGTGAACTGAAGACGCTATATAAAAATCACTATATAAAAATAAGATGTGGTATATTGTCTCAGCTCTCCATGGGAAAATAAAACTGGTGTGACATATTGCACAGAACTACAAGATATTCAAAATCTGGAGCTGACTTTTTATAGGGGAAATAAAGTAGCTAAACTAAACTAAAAGCAAGTGACCACGAATGTATTTGATTAACTGACTGACATGACTATATACTTTTAATGTCCATAGAACAATAAAAAAGACTACATAGTAAAATTTATCTCAGTTTAGTAAGCCAGAATCATTCTTGTTTTCTCTGTAAACTCCAAACATCTTCCTATACAGAAGTGGGTAGAGTGGAGCGCTGAAAAGATGAAATTGTGTAAAATCTTTGGAGCAGCAGTCAAATAAATAAATAATTAAAGGGAAAAATACTAACAGATCATGCTGGTTTCAATGAGCAAAATCTTTTAATCAGGCTGACTTTAAAGGGGATGCCACAGGAATTCTCCTCTCTCTCCATAGAGCGCTCAGCTGCAAAGTTGTTTGAATATAAGGTTGCATGCGTCAGTGATTTAGTTGTGAAATATTCCTGGAATGGGAAGAAGCCACACAAAGGTCTTGAAGCTCTGGTCCGAGGTAAATAATACGTCAGGAAACTTGTAACAAACAATGACACAAGCCACAGAGACGGACCTGTCAACTCTAATTTATTTGGAAGGTGGTTCCATCCCTTATTCTGGACCAAGGCAGCTTTTGAAGGTAGCTTTTAAAATGTGTGATTCTGCAATATGTAAGGTCCCTGACACATTTTAAAATAGAATCGCTTGTTTTTAATTTTCCCCATTTAGATCGTCACTGTTGGAGGCAGAGCACTGCAGATATATATAGAGAGGGGGGAGCATCGGTGCCCTGGCTGGGGAGTTACTGAACATTTAATGCATGGGAATGGGGGCGGGGGGGAGGAAGGGGGACATTTCCCTGACCTATCAATACATTTTTGTCTTGTGTTATTATGATTCATGTTACAGTTGCCACAAAACTGCTTCCTATTTGGCACTTTGCCCCTTGCCTTCTTCTTCCTCCTTATCCCTCCTCCCCCCATCTCCCCTTTCTCCTTCCTTCCTACCCATCAGCCCTACCCCCCGCCACCCATTCCACATCCCCGCTCTCCTTCCCAATCTCCGACCCCACCCTCTTCTCACCCACACTTGCCGCTCGCCTCCCCTAAGCCTCTGCCACTCTCCCCCCCCACCCCCTTACCTCACCTACTGCCCTACCCCCCTCTGCTCTGCCCCACATCCCCCGGCTGGGTCAGGCGGCAGCTGCGCACTGGGGCGCTGTCCCTTTAAATCCCTCTCTGTCCAGCTCTGTGGTTCACGTCGCCGCCGTCCCCTGTAATAATTAGTTGCGGGAGCCGGTGCCACCCTCCCTCCCTCCCGGCTCCGCCAATCAGCGCCCGCCCGCGTCACTCTCAGGGCAACGAAACAGGAAAAAAAAAGTTTAGTAAAGAGCTAGCGAGCGGGGCCAGCGGCGGCGGCCGGGCGGAGTGGGGGCTTCGGCGGGCCCTGGAGCCAGGTAAGGGCGGGTGCCAAGCTACGGGGGCCCGCTGGGCGGCTGTCTCGGAGGGGCGGCCCCCCAGCATGGTGATGAGGGGCAGGCTCCCCCCCTCAGGCACCGTGGCCTGGAGCGTAAGGGGACCAGCGGCCCCGGCCGGGGGCGCCCTGTCCGCAGAGGGGCGGGGGGCCCGGAGTGAGGGGGGGGCGCCCTGTCCGCAGAGGGGCGGGGGGCCCGGAGTGAGGGGGGGGCGCCCTGTCCGCAGAGGGGCGGGGGGCTCGGAGTGAGGGGGGGGCGTCCTGTCCGCAGAGGGGCCCGGAGTGAGGAGAGGGGCCGTGAGGGGTGGGGTTGGGTGAGGGAGGGGGGGCCGTAGCAGGAGGACCCCGGGAAGAGTAAAGGGAGGCGAGGGGGTGGCTAAGGAGGGGCCCCCCATAGGGGAGTAGGGGGGATACGGGGCAGGTGGTGCGCACCCCTCCCACACACAAACATAGGAAGTGAGTCTCACTCAAGGAAGCTGCTGTTGCCCCCACCCCAGTCCTGGATGTTTGTGTGGATGAGTCAGGTGAGCGTCCAGGAAGGAGCATCTGGCTGTGTGGCTCAGCCTCTAGGACTTCCTGTAATTTGTGGGGCACCGGGAGAGGGGGATCCATGGGACTCGGACTCAGCCCGTCAGGGACCTAGGGTTGAAGGAGTCAAAATTGAGTTCCACGCAGTGTGTTGTATTTAACTGTGGTTTCTCCCTTTTTTGGGTTGTTTCTTCTCCCGCCCAATACTAATAGCGAAAGCCCAAGAGCATCCTTATGAGAGTAGAATTTCTACTAGTGTCCTTCAGTGACAATTCCCCTTCCCTTGTTGTTACTCAACTTGTTTGCAGGTATGTTGGCTTCTACACAAGGGAGGCTGAATTTCAGAGGTGATAGGTTTCAGAGTTCAGAGTAGCAGCCGTGTTAGTCTGTATCCGCAAAAAGAACAGGAGGACTTGTAAAAAGAAGAACAGGAGTACTTGTGGCACCTTAGAGACTAACAAATTTATTAGAGCATAAGCTTTCGTGGACTACAGCCCACTTCTTCGGATGCATATAGAATGGAACATATAATGAGGAGATATATATACACACATACAGAGAGCATAAACAGGTGGGAGTTGTCTTACCAACTCTGAGAGGCCAATTAATTAAGAGAAAAAAAACTTTTGAAGTGATAATCAAGCTAGCCGAGTACCGACAGTGTGATAAGAAGTGTGAGAGTACTTACAAGGGGAGATAGAGTCAACGTTTGTAATGGCTCAGCCATTCCCAGTCCTTATTCAAACCGGAGTTGATTGTGTCTAGTTTGCATATCAATTCTAGCTCTGCAGTCTCTCTTTGCAGTCTGTTTTTGAAGTTTTTCTGTTGTAATATAGCCACCCGCAGGTCTGTCACTGAATGACCAGACAGGTTAAAGTGTTCTCCCACTGGTTTTTGAGTATTTTGATTCCTGATGTCAGATTTGTGTCCATTAATTCTTTTGCGTAGAGACTGTCCGGTTTGGCCAATGTACATGGCAGAGGGGCATTGCTGGCACATGATGGCATATATCACATTGGTAGATGTGCAGGTGAACGAGCCCCTGATGGTATGGCTGATGTGATTAGGTCCTATGATGATGTCACTTGAATAGATATGTGGACAGAGTTGGCATCGGGGTTTGTTACAAGGATAGGTTCCTGGGTTAGTGGTTTTGTTCAGTGATGTGTGGTTGCTGGTGAGTATTTGCTTTAGGTTGGGGGGTTGTCTGTAAGCGAGGACAGGTCTGTCTCCCAAGATCTGTGAGAGTAAAGGATCATCTTTCAGGATAGGTTGTAGATCTCTGATGATGCGCTGGAGAGGTTTTAGTTGGGGGCTGAAGGTGACAGCTAGTGGTGTTCTGTTATTTTCTTTGTTGGGCCTGTCTTGTAGGAGGTGACTTCTGGGTACTCGTCTGGCTCTGTCAATCTGTTTTTTCACTTCAGCAGGTGGGTATTGTAGTTTTAAGAATGCTTGATAGAGATCTTGTAGGTGCTTGTCTCTATCCGAGGGATTGGAGCAAATGCGGTTATATCTTAGAGCTTGGCTGTAGACAATGGATCGTGTGGTGTGTCCTGGATGGAAGCTGGAGGCATGTAGGTAAGTGTAGCGGTCAGTAGGTTTCCGGTATAGGGTGGTATTGATGTGACCATCGCTTATTAGCACAGTAGTGTCCAGGAAATGGACCGCTTGTGTGGATTGATCTAGGCTGAGGTTGATGGTGGGATGGAAATTATTGAAATCATGGTGAAATTCCTCAAGGGCTTCTTTTCCATGGGTCCAGATGATGAAGATGTCATCAATGTAGCGCAAGTAGAGTAGGGGCGTTAGGGGACGAGAGCTAAGGAAGCGTTGTTCTAAGTCAGCCATAAAAATGTTGGCATATTGTGGGGCCATGCGGGTACCCATAGCAGTGCCGCTGACTTGAAGGTATATATTGTCCCCAAATGTGAAATAGTTGTGGGTGAGGACAAAATCACAAAGTTCAGCCACCAGGTTAGCTGTGACATTATCAGGGATACTGTTCCTGATAGCTTGTAGTCCATCTTTGTGTGGAATATTGGTGTAGAGGGCTTCTACGTCCATAGTGGCCAGGATGGTTTTTACAGAAGCATGCAGCAAATGTATTTATGTAGTGGCAGATACTCGCCAGGAGTGGTGGTGGCAGAAGCAGCTGCATCTGTTTTTCTCAGGGTTTATGAACATGTACTACTAGATGTGTCTTGCACAGTTGCACTGTGGTCCTTTCCCTGACTCTTTGTCTGCACTTGTTCTGTGACTGAAATCTGTGCCCAAAAGGCCTGGGGGGAGTGGGCAGAGAAATTGGCTGGTGGGGTTTTTCCATTCTGCTGAAGGATATATAATCTACTCTCAATTATTGTGTCAAACTTTTATTAACATTAGTGTATTGAGGGTAGTATATATCCCTAACTTTGTAGCCATGACCTTTAAAACTGAAATTTAGTCCTCTCCATTTCATCTAATTATTCCTTGTTATATCCTTTTGGTTCCACCTTAAATAATTCCTTTCTTGGTGTGTTTACACTCTTTGAATTGTAGATGGTTAATCATACTCTCATTCCCTTAGATGATCAGCAGAGTTATATGTATCTAGTCCTAAACTTTCTTTAATTTATTTAACCGTTTCCTCCAGGCTCCTTGATAACTTTTTTATCACGGCTCTTTGAATTCTGTCTAATCTATTGATATCTTTCTGGTATTGAGGTACATAGAAATGTACTTTGCACTAGAAATAGTCTCCAATGTGTCATATAGAAGGAGACGGTCCCCTTCTATCTAGTCCAGGGGTTCTCAAACTTCATTGCACTGCGACTCCCTTCTGACAACAAAAATTACTACATGATCCTAGGGGGAACGAAGCCTGAGCCCGCCCGAGGCCTGCCACCCCGGGCGGAGGGGCGTGTGGGGCCAGAGCCTGCTGCCCCTGGCAGGGGGCCAAAGTTGAAATCCCAGGGCTTCCGTCCCAGGCAGGGGGCCCTGTAACCTGAGCCCTGCCAGCCAGGGCCGAAGCCCTCAGGCTTCGGCCCCTGGCAGTGGGCCTCAGGATTCAGCTTCAGCCCTGGACCCCAGTAAGTCTTAAACCAGCCCTGGCAACCCCGTTAAAACGGGGTGGCGGCCCACTTTCGGGGCCCAACCCACAGTTTGAGAACCCCTGATCTGCCTTTTTGTTCTGCCCAAAGTGTCATTGTGTGGTGTGTGTATAGTGTTTTGGGGTTTTTTGCTATACACCGCTACCTCAATATAACGCGATCCGATATAACACAAATTTGGATATAACACAGTAAAGCAGTGCTCCGGGGGGAGGGGGAGACTGCGCACTCCGGTGGATAAAAGCAAGTTCAATATAACGCGGTTTCACCTATAACGCAGTAAGATATTTTGGCTCCCAAGGACAGCATTATATCGAGGTAGAGGTGTATATCACTGCAAGCTTATATCTGATTTGATATTTACTACTGCCCTGCTATCACTTTTGATGTGACTTCTTTTCAGGTGTCACTACTGAATAGTTGTGATTTTTTTTTTTTTTCTCCAACTTTCCTTACTCCTTTTTTTTTAAGCGTAAACCCAAACTATTTCCTGCATGTATTTATGTCTTCAGGTCCCTTTGTATTATTATTTTTGTCTTCATAAGCAATTCATTTGGTATATTATACATATGGAAAGTGGCTTCTGGTTTGTCATATTGTTTTGCTCTTATAACTCAAGTGGTGTCTGTTTGAAAATATAAGAACTTACAGTAGTTATAAAGTCAACATCTGACTACCTTAAACTCAAACTGTCTACACAAAACCCCATACAAATAACTTACCACTCTCTTTTTAAAGTTATCAGTAGATGACAGAAATATTAACACAAGCTGCTGAGAAGTTACTATGGTTACTGATTAGGGTACCTCCTGTTCCTGTGAAAATGTGTGCTTTTTTGTAGCAACTATATTAATCACTTCTCTTTAAAGAACCGTAAATACACTTGGCAGCTAATTGGTATAAAGTTATATACACCTGGATCTTGAGTAGCCATTCTGAATCAGATGTTGAACAAATTTTTGGCTTGTTCTATATAGCCTTACTGGACATGCTTATTTCAGTTTAGCGAAAAGGGCAAATATTGATATATACATATTCTTAGGCCATTGAATTCAGCATGCTCAACCATACTGTAGGATGCTGCTGTCCCATCTGAGCGAGATGGCTAATGTCAAGGGAATGGTCTGGATCCTTCCACAGGGGCTGTAGCCAAAAGGTATGATGTCTACCACCAGAGCTTTCACCTGTATAGTTCTATAATAGACACTACTCTTTCCTGGTCTTATTGAATATCATAACCTTTGGGAGTGATTGAGACTTCTTGAAGCTACAATTGTCAGAAAGATGTAGACAATACTCAACTGTTTATTCTTCATGAAAACTCTGTCACCCAGGTATCCCAGCATCTGGGTGAAAAACTGGCTGAAGCTACTCTGTCCTGTTTTATGCTTCTAGGCAGGGCCGGCTCCAGGCACCAGCTTACCAAGCAGGTGCTTGGGGCGGCCCCTTTGGAGAGGGGCGGCACGTCCAGCTGTTCGGCAGCAATTCGATGGATGGTCCCTCGCTCCTGCTCGGAGCGAAGGACCTCACGCCGAATTGCCGCCGCAGATCGCAATCGCAGCTTTTTTTTTTTTGGCTGCTTGGGGTGGCCAAAACCCTGGAGCCGGCCCTGCTTCTAGGCAGAAGGAAGCACTGTGAGGTGCTTTCTGCCACGCTGACAATTTTGGACTAGTGGAGACTTTAGGGTATCTAATGTATAGGGTCCTTCAGGATATTTTGTTAGACTTTCCTATAGCATCAGTCACAAAAACACATTTGACCTTCTATGGCTAGCCAGGCATCTAAGGCCTGGCCTTGGTCATATGCACTTTTGTTATTTCCAGACTTGATTGTAGCAGTGCAATATATCTTGGGCCTGGTCTACACTAGGGGTGGGTGTCGATGTAAGATACGCAACTTTAGCTACGGGAATACCATAGCTGAAGTTGACTTATCTTATTCCGACTTACCTCCCTTCCTCACGGCGCAGGATCGACGGCCGCGGCTCCCCCGTCGACTCCGGAACTCCGCCGGAGCGAGCGGCGGTAACGGAGTCAACGGGGAGCGCATTCGGAGATTGATCGCTACCCACTGATACGGCAGGTAGTCTGGACGTACCCTTGGATTGAAAGCATCAAGAAAAGCACTAGAAAGACTCAGAGGGGTAGCCATGTTAGTCTGGATCTGTAAAAAGCGACAGAGTCCTCATGGGTCTGACGAAGTGGGTATTCACCCACGAAAGCTTATGCTCCAATACGTCTGCTAGTCTATAAGGTGCCACAGAACTCTTTGTTGCTTTTTACTAGAAAGACTGTGAGGTTACCAAGAGCACATCTGTACACTGCTCATTCTGCCGGCTTCCTGTTGAACAAATAGTCAGATTCAAGGTCTTGGTCCTAATCCTCTGGTTTTACCCTAGAATAGGTGAAATACTGCTTAACCATCCAGGCGCTTGACTGCCTTTGACAGTTTTGCTCCTTTTGAATAATGGAATTGTATGTCACTAAGGAGAAGCTCATCTGCACAGGGGAGAGTTTGTTCTTGGTGGTGGAATTCACACCCACAGGATCAAAGGATGAACACTAACTTCAAAACTTTCAGCTGAAAATGCAAATCTCCATTCTTTGATCTTTCCACACAGCTACTCATAACCTACTAGCATATCTGCAAAATGCAATCTCATGCAACTAACTCAGGGAGGAGCTGATATACATAGAATACATCAGTGATGTAAATCACTCTCTCTTTTGAGGATGATGCCCAGATACCATGCCCATCACCATGGTATAAGAAAGTGAACAGAATAGTGTTTGGAATATACTTTTGAAACAATGATTTGGATGTTCATGTAGTCATGGCACTAGTGTACATGTAAGTCATCTGTTGAGAGAATGGCTATTTTTATAGAATAATTTAAAGTATTCAGAGATAATCTGGTGATCAATAGGTATACTATTTTCAAAATTAAGAATAGTAAAGTTTTTGTATATAGCAACTTCAAAAGCATAATTACTGTTTGTGTAAATATTCATAAATTTTGAAATTTGCCCGGGGTGGGAAAGAATTTGCAAGCTAAATAACTAGTACCATAACTTAAAATTAAAAGGCAGATAACGGTGGAAAGCAGGTTAAAAATTAGAGCTGCATTTCTTTAAAAAAAACATACCCAAGAATGAACCCCATAATAGTACTGGCATATTGACAGCCCTGGAGGCTGAAGACCTTTTTCCACAGTGCAGGTACAGCACATGAAAGATGTAGTTCCCTATGTTGCTTTGCCATTTATTAACCTGTAGAAACCTAGAGGTAAGTGTTATGTGTTTCCTAAGACTGCTTCACAAATGGCACCAATTTTTGGCAGGCTTTTGTGATTCACACATGCCCATAGGGACATAGACTGAGATTGACATGTTTTTACATAGATCACTGAACAGCCATCAGATGAAAGCATTTGATCATTACCATTCTGTTCTGTTTGAACTGGAGACTTAAATGTAACAGGCTCAGTTCTTCTTTTCCTGAGCTATCTAGTCTCACTATGTATCTTTTATGTATCTTAATATTGCAGCAGAAATAGACTTCTGGGTTTTCTACAATTAAAATAATCAAGTGAGACTAAGGCACCTTCTTTTCTTACTCTTGTCTCCAGCGCAAGTTACAGTAGCAGCTAAAATTTGAATTTGTCTTCAAGGCTGCTCATGCTCAGAGCTTCCTTAATTAAGTAGCAGATTGCAACTACGATGATCACATCAGTTTCACTCTGCAGATGTTATAAGAGCAGCAGAGGCTTAACTTCCCTTCTGAGTTTGATATAAAGTGAATTTCTCCAGACTCTGATCCAGAAAAATATAGGATGTGTGCAGAAATTAAACCTATAAAATTAGTGTCCTTCATGCTCATTTTCAACAGTCCTGATTGTGGTTTTCTTTGAGGCTGGACAGGGATTTGAGCAACAAAATTCCAACCTGGATTTCTAAACCCTAAATTCAGCTGTATCCACACATGAACTTTGATATGTAATAAATAAGAATCCAGGCCAGTTGTATCTTTACCCCAGTTCTCGGATTTGGGGGTGGGGGGGTGTCTGGTTACTTCTCAAGGGCAGCAAACTATTCCCTGCCCAGTTAGTAAAAATAGGGTATCCTTGGACAAAATTTTCTCCCCTTTCAATACTATGCAGTGTGCTATTTGTTTGGATGTTGTAGATCACCTGATGGTGGCTGCATTTCTGTGGTGATGGATAGGTATGGGGTTTCTGGGATTCTTCAGGAAGAAAGATACTATGTAAAGACAATATAAGGTTGTATATGTAAGCAACAAAACTTGTTTTTAGGGCAGAAGATGTTGCCTTTCCAGAGTAGGGTGGTTTTGATGGTAAGGTTTTGTGACTGTATCTATAGTTCTCACAGAACTGCAACTTCATGAACTCCAAATTGAAAGTTAGAAGTTTGTCCTAGGTATCATTGTGACCCTTTACAAGTCTTACTCAAGTTGCTTTATTTGCCTAAACTATGTTCTTGCCATCCATTGCTTAGATTGCATGGCACTTCTATGATTTAATGCTGTCTTTTGCAATACAGCTGTGAAACTATATGAATAGGATCTGAGTAACTTTATTCTTAATGTTCTGTGCATTCAAAGTACAGAATCCTCACAAAGCATCTTGGGATTAGGCCTCTGAATTGACTTTTTCAGTTAGTATATTAGGCACTATAATACATTGTGCAGCTGTAGAGCTTTCTTAAAGTTAGCCCCCCCTTTTTTTATTTTTTAAAAAAGCTCTTTTTAGAAAGTGGTGCATGCGTTAAAATTCAGCCTAGTATTTTGCTGTAAATATTCCCCTCAAATGTGGGTAATAACGTAGTATTTTGCTGTGACTAAAATTTCTTGGACTTTTCATCTATAATAGCAAAATAGTTTAGAAGGGCCAATTGCTCTACAAATACAATCTTGGAGACCCTATATAAAACAGTTATCCCTCAACACTGTTGACACTGGCATCCATTTTGCAATATAGCCTAGACCTTAATTATTTCAGAAGGAAAGCTGCTGCAATGGAGTCTTGAGGAAAGAGGGGTGAGAACCAGAGGGCTGGGAATTGGCTGTTCTCCCTGGAGATCCTTGTTTCCTCCTCCTCCTCCTCCTCTCTCTCCCTCTAACTTTTCCCTTTTATTAAAAAAAACAACAACCACCTTGGCACACACCCCCCCCCCCCCAAAACCCGACAAAGTACAAATGTGCAGATAATTCACAGCTTGTACCATCCTGGGTAGAGTTTGAAATGGATGAAATATTAAACCCATGAAAATCTTGCATGTAATACAACACTAACTGGGTAAACTGTGGCGGCACTAAAAGTGGGGAGGTGTCCTGTTCATCTGTCAGTCTCCAGAATACAGCATTTTCTGGGTTGAGTCAGGGAGGGGTCTTCCTGAAGTGATCTGTGCATTTGTGAGACCTGATGCGAGATGCCTCTTTATTCTGTGTAACTTTTCCCCCTGAATGTCAGGCTTGTCAGTTAGGTAGACTTTTCTGGCAGGTGGGGCGGGAGCTGTTCAGATTTTTTTTTTTTCCCCCCAATGATGCCTAAGATCTTGTTAATGCAAACTGACAGCATTTTGTATTATTCAGTTATGAAGTGTAAAGATCAGCTGAATGGAATATTTAGTCATAAGCTAATTATCAGATCTAATTATTAAAATTCTTTTTAAAAAATAGCTTTAAAATAGTGTTAAACAAAGATTGAATCAGCAAAAAATAAAAAACACTGACTGTCGCTGACTCAGGAACATACCTAGACCCTGGTAGGATCCAGATGTTGTTTTCCATAGCGTGAAAGCCACTTTTGCTGAGTCATGTCTTAAATTAGCAGAAGAAAGCAGGTTGAAACAAGTGACTGACTATTCATATTTTCAAGTTTAGACTACTAAATCGTACCTTGAAAGTTACGTATAGTGTACTTAATTTTTCAGTTAGTTATTATGTGATTTTTAAATAGTGAATTTGTTCCTGAAGCTTGAATTATCCTATATTAAAAAGCAAGCAGCAGTTAAGCTTTATATAGATAGAATTCTTTCCATTTCACTTCATGAAGTTTTACAGTACATCTAGATTTGTCACAAGTATGTATACTTTAACATCACCTTTATGTTTCTAGATAAAACCCTATTAATCCATATGGTTTTGAGTGTTATGTTTAAGATCCGTAGTAGCAAAGTCTAGACTCGTATTGTTCAGTTTTATGTAATGTTAATTGGTATCCAGCTAGTCAAAAATAATGTAATAAAATGCCTTAGGTTGGCACAACTAAAGGCTTGTGTGCTGTTTCTTTAAGAAACCAGCTTGTCCTGGGTGTTTTAACCAGATTAACCTAACATGCTAGCAAGGAAAAGTTCTTTAAATAATGGATATTAAGTTTTACCAATCAGAGATACCAGTTTTAGTGAAAGGGTGGAGTTTTTTCCATTTCAGCCACTAGAACTAAAGAAGGTGGGGCTTTCTGTTCAGGTTAGGTTGCTCAGGAGTACAGCTTCCAGTGAAGTTAATCTGGGGTGAAGCAAACAGAAAATTGTGCAGATTTTCTTGGTAGGATTTTTTTGTTTGTTCTAATCTTGTTGTATTTCTTCATTTTACCCTCTAAGGCACTTATGCTTATGTGTGGGCCAAATTTTGTGATTGTTTTGTTTTCCAGTGCTGGCAGAATATTAAAATGTATGCGGGGAAGCAGAACAAAAGGGCTCTTTGGGCAGGAAATAAGCTGTTGAGAGATGCAAACTTGATTGAGTTTCTTTTATCATTTATTGCTAGTTTAAAGTTTTGGTATTTTTATTTGAAAAAGTCAAGTTGTACAACAGTATCTTACCTAGTTGTGTTAATTGTAAAAAATTGAGGATCATGCTGCTGTTTTCTATAATGTTGTGTAACTCCAAAAGAGCTTTATTTTTAACTCTGACTTCTCTGGTTCTGATGAGACTTGAATTAACTGAATGTGACAGTTGCTACTAGATTATACAATGATAACATTTGTTTAAAGTCATCTGCCTTTGTTTTAAGTCATGTCCAGGTTTATGTCACTTGATTGATACTATTTATTTTTTGTGTTATACTTAAAAAGGAGAAGAACACTTTGTATAGATTTTGGTGTATTTGGAACAGTGTATGCAAAGAGGCTTAAAAGCTAGATTTAATGTGTTCTAAGTCTCCCCCACACCTCCCTTTTCTCTTAATACAACTTCCCAGAATATCAAGGACCATCAGAGCTCTTTTTTTTTTTTTTTTTTTTTTTTTTTTTTAAAATTAGAGGGGGGGTGCAGGGGAGGAAATTAATTCCTCTTGCGCTTTGTTGCAGCCACAGTCCTTCCAGCTGAAGATGGGGCTTTCTTCAAAACTAATCAATACAGTACCACCCCGAATCTTATGTGTTACTTGAGCATAGTGTGGTGGTTACTTGTTGTTTGGGTGTGGGGAGAGGGTTATCTTCAGTTTCTACGCCATTTCCCCCCCCCCGCCCCCTTTTGGCTTTTATATTTAGGGGTGAGTTTTTGCAATATCTTTTCTCAGTGTCCAAGGGTCTTCAGGATTGGAACATGCTATAAATTAGTATTATGGAGAGGAGTTTCTATTGAGTATTGCAAAGTGTTTTTACTGCGGTCCCTTTGTATTCCTAGACAGAGAGATCAGATCATGCTCAAGTCTGGGTATTTGGTTCAAATGCAAGGCATACTTTTTTTTTTTTTTTTTTTTTTTGAAAGCCTTCCCTAATTTTCCTCCCCTTCCTTCACAAAAAAGTGTCTGTATGTGCATGCATGCACAGTTGTATTCATGCACACCTGCTCCTGGGGATCAAAGAAATACTATGTTATGTTCTCTGACATTGATTAACTTTAATGCTTAAATACCAAGTTGATGGATGCATTACAAGTAGCTAAGATGTGGCAGTACCTGGAAGTTTGGGGAATAGAAGAACAGACCTGAAAATCAAACCAGGATCTTCCAGGTGACAGTGCAAAGCATTTCACAAGATAATTAGACATGGTCAACATAGTACACTTCACACATTTTCAATTTTCCATTAGTTAATTTTCTTTTTAAAAAAATTTGGATTATAAATCGTTTTCATTTTTGTCTAAGAACATCCTAATACAGTGGCATCTCAGACTTGGTTCAGTATTTTATAGGCTTACGCACACTTATTACATATTCTGATTTTTATTATGGAATAATTTCATTCACTTTCCAAAATTTTTTGGAAATGTGTTTTACTACTAGAAAGTATTATTACAAAATGTGTGACCATCAAACTATGGAAATATTTAATACTCATCAGTAGCTCTACTGGCCATTCTAACTGCCCTTGGGCCAGAGGCCTCTTATTTAAATTGCTACTCTTTAATTACAGGAGAAAGGGAGTACTTAGACAAAAATTGACTTTAAGTGCAAAGTATCACAAACATCTTTCAATTGAAGTTAGGCCTTAATTGAGTGACCAGAGTTCATGTTTCAAATGAAAGTAAAAATAAACTACAGGGTTATACTTGTGCAAACTAAGCATGTATTATATGTATGTATATTTAATGTACACAAGCAAAATCCTGCATATTTGTGTAATATTAAATACTAATTATGCAGAATGCTGCTTTTACTTAACTGACATTTTCAGCAGACTTTTCTAGTTTAACTTATTTCAAACCAGTCAGCGGTTGAAGCAACCATTCTTTAACTTTTCTTGTACATGATCTACCTAGCTAGCAAAGATGGGACCAGTAATTTTCCTGATGCATTAAACTTTTGAACAGGTCATTTCTGAGTCTTTCACCTCATGTATATAATTCTGATTGGCCCTAAAGGATAAACGTACCACGTTGCTGGCATGGCTAGAGAACTTCTGTATCAAGATACAGCAGGCATTCTTGCCTGTATTCAGAATTGTAGCTAAGCAATCTGCATAGATTTGCTAGTTATTCCAGCAATTTTTACTAGTAAAACATCATTTTACACAGACAATTCTTCTACACACAGAGAGGTGTATATTCTGTGTCTGGAGATTCATGTACATACTACTTATGTCAAGATGGAATTTACACATCTGATGTAAGTGAAGTTTACATTCTCTTTAAAATTAAACTCCTAACTGACACTTAGGGCTAGATCATACTTTCTTCATCCATTCATGGAAAAGAGAGGGCAAAGGACCCATTCTTCCTCCCACCTACCTTCTGAAGTCACTCCATGGAGTAGTGATTGGGTGGTTCTGCATTGAGCATGGATGTAGCTGACGCACACTGCCCCCCCCCCCCTTCAGCTCTGTGTAAACTACTTGGGAAAGATAGTACAACTTGGGGCTGTATTGCATTTCTCACGGAACTCCCTTCATGGTGAAGATACTGCTTTAAGGTTGTCCAAATTAGGAAAAGTGGTGTAGTATTAATATGTTTGTAAAAACTGCCTTGTCCATACTAGAATTTTTGCCATGTTAGCTACATGTGGTAGCTAACACCTATTTTCCTAGTGAAGACAGGGCCTAAGTGGGGATCCAAGGGGCAGCTTTGGCTGTTGGTGCTGTGCTGCCAGCAAGTGGATTACGAATAGGGTACTGGAGGTACCGAGCTCATACATAAGATCAGGGACTTCAAGTGGATATCTTTGGCTTCCCATGGTGTGGAATTTTGTATGGAAGAGGTTGATTATACTGTAACAAAGTTGTGTGAAAACAGTCAATCAATAAAATGACCTGTAAAGCAATAAAAAATAGCTTTGGCCCATTTTAGCTGCATTGATGTATATAACAGAGGCATGAAAAGTTTTTTCAACATAACATGTTTTTTTTTTTTTTCCCCTGCTTGTTTTTTTTACTGTAGAAATATTAAGTCCTTCTTCCCTGATTTTGTTGGATGTGTCTACACTTTGAGATGAAGAGGTAAACTCCAGCTCAAGGAGACATACCCCTGGTAGTTCTGATTGAACTAGTGTGCTAAAAATAGTGTATAGCAGCATGAGGGACTAGCCACCCTGACTATGTACCCATCCAAGACCCAGGTACGTACTCGGGCAGCTAACCCCTTGTGCTGCTGCGATCTATATTCTGTTCTTATTGAGTTAGCATGAGTGTGTCTCCTTGAGCTGGAATTTATACCTCCAACTTAAAGTGTAGACATACCCTCAGACATGTGTGGTAACCTCTCAACCTTTAATTGAAGGGTGGGGGGACAGGTGGTACATTTTTACAGATCTCTTATTTCAACTGTGTTTATAGGGCTTTTGAGTTAAATAGGGATTAGCAAAAACAACGCTTTAAACAGTCTAAATGAAAAGCATTGCCCTCCCTGCTTGTTATGCTCCTAGTTCTCTAGTTGTTCATAATCTTGCAGGTAAAATGGGGTAAACAAGACATGAACTTCTAATGTTCCATACAGAGAACTTTTTTGAAAAGGTTTTATTCATCATGAAGAAACAAAATGAGTTAAAACCTAATTTCTTTCCCCCACCCCTTTAAGTCAGCTTCAGGCAACTTCTCGAGGCTCTTTGTCAAATAACTGAAGCCTTGAACTTAAGGGCGAGTCTTCACTAGCAACATTAAAGCGCTGCGCTCTCCCAGCGCTCTAAAAAACCCACCTCCACGAGGGGAATAGCTACTGGTGCTGGGAGCACAGCTACTGGCCCTGGCACTTTATAGTGCTGAAACTTGCAGTGTGTGGGGGTGTTTTTTTCACACCCCTGAGCAAGGAAGTTGCAGCACTGTAAAGTGCCAGTGTAGACAAGCCCTTACATGCTAAACAAGCTATAGGGATTGAAAGCTTCTTATTTGCCAGAAGGTGATGGTGAAGGGTGTAAGAGAGTGAATATTTACTTCCCATACAGTAGTTTTTAAATGGGAAATCCGCAGAAGTTTACCTGTTTTGCTGTTAACCTGTCAAGATTTGCAGAACCTGAACTTGTCTCTGCATTCAGAATTTAGGCTTCCTGTGCACAGGGTGATTCCTGGTTAGCCATTTTATGTTGTGCTATGACACATTTGTATCATGACACTGACAAATACCACATCCTGAAGGATAGCCTAATATGTAGTAATACCTTGTTTGCTGGACCAAACTTTTAACAGCATGGCTGACCTGGCAAGCTCTGACAACCACCCAAACAGTTTAAGTAGCCTGTGTTTTAAGACAGTAATGCTATGGTGTGCCTCCTGTGATTTATAGTTCTAATTTGTGTAGCCACATGAGGTGTTGGGGAAATGTATAAATACAAATTCAAAGCCACCTTACAATAGGAGCTTAAAATTAGTATTTTTTTAGGCCAAAAATTAGCTATTGCCAGCATACTTGAATGCCCTGTAGTGGACTTTTACTCATAACTATTTTCTACCATGAATGTGTGTCTGCGCTACACTTAACGTGGGCAAAGAAAATAGACTAGACACTTTCACTTTCTGGCTGTTGAGTACTAACACAACTTTGGGCTATTGTACTGGAAAGAAAAATGTTTAAAGTTTCTCCCATAAAAATCCTATTTTTACAGGCATTTGGGATTAAATCAAGCTGACAGTAGTAGTTTTCAAACTAAGGAGTAATTTATATATCTTAGAACTAAATGTGTCTAGAAATATGTAGATTGATTTACACAATATGACCAACAATTGGTTATCTGGTGGCAAAAGAAATAAGGCTAAGCATCAGATTGCAAAAAAGTAACCAAGTTTGTATTAAACTCTTGTAGGAGGTGGAGTGACTGAAGTTGCTTTCAGAAGTATAGTCTCATGGAATTATGTCCTTCATGTTGTAGTACTTTTATTGTCCAGTAGAACATTGTTTAAAGCAGCTTAGTAGGACAGGTGTGGCAATACAGTGAACCTTTCTTAACAAGAGATCTGCAGCTTTTGGATAAATTGGTGTGTCTGTTAAAGGGTGAGAATGCAAAATGAGAAGTTGAAGGTGGTTTTTCCTGTCTAGCTTCTCTGAATTCAGGTAAGCAGCTTACCAAGGTAGCTTTTGTTGTCAGTGCAGGGGAGTTTATATAATTAAAATTTTCTAAGAACTGCATTAGGCTTTTTATGTTGGGATAGTTCTAACAATAATTGCATGATACTGCTGGATATTGGTGTTAAATCTTGGAATGAAGTTGCTTTGCAGTTGTATTTACGGTAATCTGTTAACAGTTCAACAAAGTTTGGCTGAGTAAAATTCAAAGATAAGTGGTCATGTAGTCACTACACAGTATAAATATCCCACTTTATTAAGAGGTAAGGTTTCCAGGTGTCCAGTTTTCAACCAGAACACCTGGTCAAAAAGGGACCCTGGCGGCTCCGGTCAGCACCACTGACTGGGCCATTTAAAAGTCCGGTTGGTGCAGGGCTGGCAGGCTCCCTACCCATCTCCATGTGGCTCCCGGTAAGTAGCGACATATCCTTCTGGCTCCTATACATAGGGGTGGCCGTGGGGGCTCCATGCACTGCCCCTGCTCCAAGCGCAGGCTCCATAGCTCCCATTGGCCAGGAACTGCAGCCATTGAGAGCTGCGGGGGCTGCGCCTGCAGGCGAGGGCTGCGCGTAAAGCCTCCTGGCTGCACCTCTGCCTAGGAACCAGAGAGACATGCTGCCTGAGGTAAGCACCACCCACAGCCTGCACCCCAATCCCTGCCCCAGCCCTAATCCCCCTTCTGCACCCCAAACTCCTCATCCCTGGCACCACCCCAGAGCCCCCTATCCCCTCCCTCACCCAAGCCCCCTGCCACAATCTAGAGCCCCCTCCCACACTCTGAAACCTTCAACCCTGGCCTGGAGCCCCTTCTTGCACCCCAAATCCCTCAGTCCTGGCCCCACCACAGAGCCGGCACCCCCAGCCAGAGCCCTTACCCATTTCAGCAACCGAACCCTCTGCCTCAGTCCGGAGCCCCCTCCCACACCCTGAAGCCCTCATTTCTGGCCCCATCCCACCCCAGAACCCTCACCCCGAGCCGGAGACCTCGCCCCCTCCCACTCCCCAAGCCCCTGGCCCAGCCCAGTGAAAATGAGCGAGTGAGGGTGGGGGAGAACAAGCGATGGAGGGAGGGGCCTCAGAGAAGAGAAGGGGCAGGGCCTCAGGGCAGGGGGTGGGGCAAGGGTGTTCAGTTTTCCGTGGTTAGAAAGTTGGCAACCCTATTAAGAGGTGGTGAAACAAAAATGAAACATGACAGTCCAAAAGGAGGCTTGTGTCCACCTCGGTAGAGCAGCAGTGATTCTAAAGAGGGGGGATTATGAATTATTTAACACACATGTACGCAACTGATTTTAAACAACAGTAGACTTCTATTAAAAAGAAACTTTGCTGTTAATATTGCAAAGATTCTCTTTTCTTTTTAAAAATGAGCTGTCAACTAATTTACAACAAATCAGGTTCCCAATAAGCTGTAGAGATCAGTACAGAAAGGATGGAAAGCTTTAATCTCACTATATTTAAGTAATTCTTGTGGTCTGGCCCAACTTTCAAATATTGATGCCTTTTCATAGGTGTAGTACAAAGTGCAAGTTTGATTTAAAACTAGGAGTTATGTACCATATTGTTAAGTCAACTAAATTTCTGTCTTTTGCATTTTAAAAGATAACTTGCTTCTGTTCTGTCCTTTTTATCCTTCTTAATGTCACACTGTTCTCTTAACTAATCATAATGTATCTTCCTTCAACTTCATCTGTTCTTTCTCTCTCTCCATTGTTAGATCTCCACCCTATGTTTATCTTTTTCCTATATATTTAAGTAGAATTGCTCAATATACTTGCCAGAAAAAGCGACTTGTACATGTTGTCTACAAAACTGCATTTTAGAGATTTCAGACGGACATGGCTAATGTTTAGTTTGATTTTACTACAGCAATTAGCTTGCCATTCTGCAAAGTCACCGTGACCTATGACCTAAGTTTCGTATGCACAGTACATAAACCAGTCCTTGCATGGTTCTGCTTGTTGCCCATTTATTCCCAGCTCTTTCTAATTTTTACATCAATTCTTCATTGCACAATCACAGATACTGGAAGTGATATCAGTCTGTCCCCTATATTGGAGAATTCCCATGTCCCTGCCTCAGCCTTGATGACAGTTTAATTTCTCACTGTCAAGGCCCTAGAACACTGTTTATCCTGCCATAAGAATGGGTTGAAACTCTTCGGTAAGCCTTAATTGACCAGAAGGCTCCTTCCACTTGGAGTGAAATATGCTTCTCAAGATTTTAATGTTTACAATTGACTTTTACATCTAAATTTGCTTTTTTAAAAAATGAATATTTTTCTGTAATGGTAGGTCTTTTAAATAAACTTCACTTGACTCAATCATGTGATTTATCTATGTTTCTTCAACAAGCTTGTGTCTACCTTTTTTCAATCTTTTGTTATTGTACATATTTCTAAGGTGATCCCAGTGGTTGAGGCAGAAGTACTTTTTACTGGTGAAGGCTGCAGTTGGCCAAATTGTGAAGCATTGTTGATCTTGGTTATCCTGCCTGATGAAATGTTACTGTCACTGTAAACACAGTATCCCATATGTTTTTTTGTCCTGATCACTTACCAATATAAATCCTGCTCTCTAGTATTTTTGGGGGATCAGGTGTGGGACAGTGAGGAAAGAGAGTACTTAGTACTGTTAATAAATACCCCAAAGGGTGCTTGCCACTTCAGATACATAGATTGACAGGGCCCTGTTTCAGAGGTTACAGTTTAAAAGCACAAAAGAGAAGGAAAGGAATTATATAACATGCAAGCAAAATGACTGAGTTGAAATTTGGTATGCATATTGTTAATTCTACAGATTTTCTTTTTCCTCCATCCCCTTTATCTGCTCCCTCTTGCCATGTGACCATATATTTTTTCTGTGTAGTGTTATGGAAAGAACTCTGTACATAGGTGCCATCATATTAAGTGGGGAAACAGTGGCATCCAGCAGTACTGTTTTTAGACCATTGTGATCTTAACTTGCTGATCTAAATATTCTGGATGGTAAATGAGTAGGAGGATGATGGGAATAGGAAGGGGAATTGACCTGGACTTGAATATCTAAGGCAGAGGTGTGCAAACTATGGCTGTGGGCCCGTTCTGCCCGGCCTCTGAGCTCCTGGCCTGGGAGGCTAGCCCCCCGGCCCCTCCCCGGCTGTCCTCCCTTGCCGCAGCCTCAGTTCACTGCGCTGTGGGCGCGATGCTCTGGGCAGCGGGGCTGCGAGCTCCTGGAGTAGTGCAGCTGCAGAGCCCGGCCTGACCTGGTGCTCTGTGCTGTCTGGTGCATGGCTGGCTCCAGCTAGGCGGCGCGGCTGTAGCGCCGCCAGCCATCGGCGCTCTAGGCAGCGCGGGAAGGGGGCAGGGAGTGGGGGAGGGGGGTTGGATAGAGGGCAGAGGAGTTCGGGGTTGGTCAGGGGCCGGGGATGTGGATAGGGGTGGGGACGGTCAGAGGGCAGGGAACGGGGGTTGAATGGGGGCAGGGGTTTGGGGGGTGGGTCAGGGAGAAGGGATGGTTGGATGGGGTAGGGGTCCTGGGGTGGGGCAATCAAGAAGAGGAGGAGGGGTTGGATGGGGCGGTGGGGGGGGCAGTCCGGGGGGTGATCAGGGAACAGAGCAGGAGAGGTGGATGGGGCGGGGGGAGCCATCGGGGAAAGAAGCAGGGGGGGGGTCGGATGGGGGGTGGGGGCCAGGCCATGCCTGGCTGTTTGGGGAGGCACAGCCTTCCCTAACTGGCCCTCCATACAATTTCTGAAGCCCGATGCAGCCCTCAGGCCAAAAAGTTTGCCCGCTCCTGATCTAAGGGTTTGTCTTCACTATCACACTTAATCGACAAAGCTGGACGTAATTACTTCACCTCAACAAGAGGCGGAAGCTATGTCGGCAGGAGAGCATCTCCCGCCAACATTGCACGGTGTAGACACCACTTTAAGTCAGTGTAACGTGCATCAGTTGACGGTGGCTTTTTCACACCCCTGAGTGACATAAGTTACATCAACTTAAGTGGTATTGTCAACAAGCCCTAAATCTTGTCCAAAACCAGCGTGTGTCAAATTTGGTTGTCCAAAAAAGGTGGTTGACAACTTTTTGTACCCAAAGTGAGTACTTGTATTGTGTTTTGGATAGAAAGGTTGATTTAGTGGCTAAATCATTAGGTTTGGTATGTAGACTTTTACTCAAGTCCTGACAGTCAGCTCTGCCTTTCATCCTTCTGAGTTTGAGAAATTAAAATCCATGTAGTTTATTCCATATCGGCTTTAGGAAGAGATGTTAAAAATGTGTGTCTGTTCCATGCTGATCTTTTAAAAACACACAGTACCCTGGGCCTCTTCTGAAGACTGGAGGATTTGTGTGAGGTCTGATGTGTACACCTAAAAATTACGTTGGCCAACTACGGCATTCAGAAGCATGAAAAACTCTCACCTCTGAGAGACTTAGTTACGCCAACCTAAACCCTAGTATAGGCATTGTTAGATTGATGGAAGAATTCTTCCATTGACCTAGCCGCCGCCTCTCAAGGCGATGGATTTACAACTGCAACAGAAAACCTCCTTCTGGTGGTGTTGTAAGTGTCTGCACTACAGTGTTACAGTGGCCGCTATGTCACTGTAGCGCTTGTAGTGTAGGCATAGGGCTTGTCGACCTAAGTTATGCTACGCCAGCTACGTGAATAATGTAGCCGGAGTTGACATAGCTTAGGTAGACTTACCCCAGTGTCTGCACTGCGTTGATGGGAGACGCTCTCTGGTCGACTTCCCTTACTCATCTCGGAGAGCTGGAGTATCGGGGTCGAATAGAGATCGCTGTGCTGTTGATTTAGCAGGTCTTCACTAGACCCGCTAAATCGACAGCTGCTGCATCAATTGCAGCAGCGTGGATCTCCTGGGTAGTAAAGACAAGCCCATAGCCTTAGTGTCCTTGGCTAAATGTGCTTTCCTATACCACTGTTGCATGATTTCAGTTAGCTGCTCCAGCAGTGCCAATATTTTAGCAGGGTGCTGTGTTTTGGCAACCTTCAAAAGGCAAGTCACTACATTAATGCAAACTGTTGTAGATTCAGTATAGTGAAATAAACACCCCTCCCTCTGAGACAAGGTGCTGATTTGACATAACATAAATCCTGGATGGACAAGGCTGAGATCTGAGGCTGATAATGAAATCTGACCTGCATCCCTATTTTTTGTAAATGATCCCCAACCTACCCTTCAGGGAGACTATATATATATATATATATATATATATATATATATTCAGCTTTGTGCTCCCTGCCTAATGTATGGCAGTTGGCATTTTGGGCATCTACAAGGAAACTGAGGAAGGAGGCCAACTTTCATTTCCAGTGTGACTTGGGATGTGCCAATCAGCCAGTGCCCCCATGCTCAAGTGCAAGTTGACAGCTTGTGTAATGGGCAATGAATAATTAAACTTCACTTGTGCAGATGGGATTTTGGTGAACTAAACTGAACGATTCAAGGTGGGTGAGGTAATGTATTTTATTGGATCAACTTCTGTTGGTGAAAGACAACCTTTCAAGCTACATAGAGCACAAGACTTTCTTAGCCGGCATGCAGAATCAGTACTTCTATCCTATGGTTACTCACTTTTTACAATCATTGGAGAACAGGCTTTTAAAATGTACCTCATAAGTTACTGGATGCCCAAATACAAAAATAGAGGAGCACCCTCTGAGTCAATGGATAAATTTAAGTGCATTGTAGAAAATTGGAAAAGTAATTCTTGCCACAGGGAATTGAATGCTTACATTTCTCACTAGCTGAAAATGTGTCCCTACATATCCTCTCTACAGTTGGCAAGGCAGTAGCTTTCAGCTGAGTGCCCCGTGTAGCATGTGATCACAGTGAGAATATTGTATATTCTGTTCGCTTAAATTAGACATGGTGCACAGCTTCAGATGGAAGCGACATAGCACGCTATAGTGAGTAGTAAAAGCAATAACCCCAAAGTTAACCATATGCCCAGGTCTTGAATTGTTAACTTAAATGATACAATTTGTATTGGAGTAGCACCAAGGAGCCTCAGTCATGGACCAGGACTCCATTGTGCTAGTTGTTGTACAACTGCAATTCTATAAACTGACTTTCAAATTCGACACTGTACTGTTTTTGCAGCAACTGCTCTTAGTTTCTGTTCTTGCTGTCAAAATTCTTTGCAACAGGTATCTTTTTGAGAACTTGTGTTAAAACAGCTTTTTATCACTGCCTCTTTCCTCTAGGTTTAAATATCTGTTTAAAGTAAGTGAGGCCCTTGTTGCTGCGAGAGAGAAGGGTTTGTGTACGCTGCAATTAAACAGCCATATCTGGCCCATGTCAGCTGCTTCAGGCCCGTGGGGTTTGGGAAGTGGATTGTAAAATTGCAGTGTAGATGTTGAGGCTGGGACTGGAGCCCAGGCTCTGACACCGCGTCCCCCCCCCCCCATAGGATCTCAGAGCTTGGGCTCCAGCCTGAGCTCGAATGTCTGCAGTGCAGTTTTATAATCCTGCAGCCCAAGACCCACAAGACTGACTCAGTTGACATGTGCCAGCTGCGAGTGTCTAACTGCAGTGTAGGCATACCTTTATGGGCTGTCTACACTGGGATTTTTAAAAAACTTGCAGCATTGAGTCTGAGAGCTCAGATGAGCTGACACTGGCTGCTGGGCTAAAAATAGCAGTGTAGACATTTGGACTGCAGCCCAGACTCTGAGACTCTCTCCCCTTGCAAGGGCCAAAAACCGGGGTTCTGAGCCCAAATATCTACACTGCAGTTTTATAGCCTCGCTTCAGCCCAGGTAAGCTAACACAGGCCAGCTGCTGGTGTTTTACTGCAGTGTAGATATACGCCTACAATCAGGGCTTCTGGGACCAAGCCCTGGGTTAGCATGATTTGTGTGTAGACAGAAGAGGGGTTAATCTTGAACCAGAGTTCAAACCCTGGTTTACATTGCAGTGTAGACATACCCTTAGAATACTCAATTCACTGAAGCTCAAAATAAACTACTAATTTTGTAAATGTTTGAATTTCCTTTGCAGAGTGTCATCTTTGCAAAGCTAGAACTGTTCTCAGACACAGGATCTAAGGCAGCTTTTGGAGTTGTGTAACTCTGCTTTACATTTTATAAATGATATTCAAAACATACCTGGTCTTATCCTTCAAAATCCTAAACTAATCTAGATAGGTACCCCTTGGGTTAGCTAAACGGAATAGCAAAATTTTACACTGAAAATTTTACGTCCTCTCTGTTTCAGCTTCCCCCAACACTTTAGTAAGACAGTGTGTCCCAGACAGTCTCTGATATCAGGTATCTTTTTCCTCCCTACCATCCCCTTTGCATCCCTTGTTTCCCTCCGTTATACCTCTCAAGTTTCCTTTATCATTCCATTGTTCCTCATGACCTCCCCCAGAAAGATATTCACACAAGTCCCTTCAGAGATGGATAAGGCAATCTCGTATGTAATGTCCATATTTTATGGGTCTGAAATTTATTCAGACTTAGTCTTTGCTTGTACAAACAACTTTGGTTCCTGTTTTTCCTGTATTACTATTTAGTTTATACCAGTGTTCCAGATACCTTTACAAAATAAGCATGCCTACTCTAAGAATTGTTTGCTATTTGTCTAACCTATAGGCATGATTTTGCATTTTTATTTCCTGTTTTGGGAGGTCAGCCTGAATCGAGCCTTAGCGACAAAGCTCTTATTTTCCTATGATTTGTAGCTTTATAAATATGGCTTGGCAGTTTAACATTCCTCTGTCATAGAAAGGGGTAAAAGTAATTTAAGATGTTACAGCAGTGCCCTTTAGTCTTAAATTCTGAACGTGTCCTGATGACATTCTTGTTCACGCACTCACCTTTGGGCCACAATGTTATGGCTTCGTCAGGACTTGTGTATAGCACTGATGCTGTGCTTCAGTATTGGAAAATAGAGGTATGCTGCTATTGGTACTGTAACTTCAGTCAGATGATAAACGGCAATTTTTCTTGCCATTTCTGGAAACTAAAAATTTCCTGGTTTTGCTTTAAGATTAATTCTCCAACACTGCTTTGACAAGTTCACTGTAGGCTCTTTGGGCTTGTCTTTATTAGCTTTTTCTCATAAAATCTCCCACCAGTGGGACAAGGCAAGCTGACTTGGAAAAATGTGATTTGAGATTTTTAGGGTCCTAACTTTGCAAAGTTATTTCTGAAGAACTTGGAAACCAGAAATATGCACAATTTAAATACATTAACGATGTTATGATAGACATCTGAAACACATCTTGTGATTTTTATTTGTATTTCACTACTCTGAACTGAATATGTATAAACTGGGAAAGAACTCTGAGATTATATCTTTGGACTGGGGCATTTGGTCTCCTATGCAATGCAACAGATATGTCAGATGCTTCAGTATAAAGAAGTGGTACTCTTAAAAACTATGTAAAACCAATAGCTCTGTGTAACAGCCTGTAGCTTCTGAAATTCTGACATTTTGATAAAACTCTTTTTTGTTCATGCTCTGCTTCTGTTAAATCTCTGGTGTAAACAAAATGTGATTTCTCTTAGTATTCAAAAAAACTGAGTGTATGTGTTATAATGCTGATATTCCTAATACTTACACATCTTTCAGTGGATTTTCTCTGTCATGCTAGAGCAGCTTGACAAGAGCAGTGAAACTTTATGGAACCACCACTTCATTTTGTACAATGCAGCTTGATGTGAATACATTTTGTAGAAAAGGAGATTTTGCTTACCACTTGTATCCTCTGAGTGGTCATTGTATGTAATTTGCTCTACTGGTATGAGATGAACCAGAGTTCCTGAAGTGCCTTATTTTCAGCAGCTAGGATCTTTGATCCTTAAAACTATTTTTTGCTGATCTGTTTTATGTGAACCTTGAGTGTGGCTGTAAGTAGTAATTACTGTTTCAAAGTAACAGCTATTCATGGTGCAGTATATGCAAAGACATTTGCTGAAAGCTAAATCTTCATAATCCGTGATTCTCTTGGTATTTGTATAGAGAACTTGTGTTTCTTGTAACTTTCTTTAGATTATTTTGTGTAGGAGTAGTAATGAAATATATGTTCAGCAAGTCCTGATGCAATCAAATTTTGAAGAGCACATTAGATTATGGTAGTAAGTAATGTAGGGGCAGGGAGCGTGATCTTGTTAGCTGTTGGTACAGCGCCTAGCTCAGTAGTCTACTATTACTAGGTATCCTAGGTGTTATATGGTAATACTACTAATTATAGTAACTTGTGTCCTAGCCCAGGTCAGACATAATCATTGCTGATCTTTCTCCTCTTTCCTGCTCCTGCTGTCCTGTGGCCACTTATTGCTGGGATTGTGAGATCAGAGGTAAACCACCCCTTGCATCCTTTTCCCTCCTCTTACCTACTGTCCCTACCCCATTCTTTATCTGCTGACCTTCCACTTTCATCCTTCCGTGCTCACCGCTTGTTGCTGTTCTTCCCTCCTTTTTGCAGTGTGACTGTGAACCAGGTAAGTAAGCCATTCATCTCCTCCCCTCCCATGAACAGATCAGTGTGGTGAGATTTACTATATTGCTGGATTTTTGGGAGGCTCCAAATGTGGACTGTATCAAAAAACAGTACTTTATTGCATATTGGCTGGTTGCTGACTTTCAGATTCCAGTAAAATTACAGGAATTGGAGATTAGGGGGGAAACCAATTAGGATTGTCTTTTCCATCCTCTGCAGAGCTCCAACTAGGATCGGTCTGATATAAAATTTGAATTTAGCTGAAAATCACATGTATAAAACACTGAAGAAACACATCTTTCACCAGAAATTGGCTGTGCAATAGGAAATCATAAGTGAATATCCGGTAGCTGACTTATTAAAAAGTGATTTAATAGAATACATTTTTATATAGTTTGTGGGCATTAATTTGGGACATGAAATGGTATTGTGATTATTCAAACTAAGGCAATATGATTCTGCTTCAGTGGTTCAACATAACCTTAAAAATTTATAGATCAATTACATTAAATGTTACAGGAAGAAAACTGAGTACTAGAGTAAACAAGATTTTAAAATAATGTACTTTAAGTAGATGTTTTTGGAGATAGGGAAGTCAGGAAGCTAGTACGCATGTGTTAAGCTGTTTGTTCCTCCCCAACTGTGTGAGTATATATTTTAAAATGTTGTCCTACTAACCTGGATATTGAAAACAGACTTCTTTGAAACTAGGTTTAAAACTTACTAAACCAGCATGGTTAAACGTTAAATTACAAAATTTATTTTGATGATTTTGTCTTAACTTTCTTACATAAAGCAGGCTCTCTCCACCCATATACACTTCTACCCCTATATAACACAACCTGATATAACACAAATTCAGATACAACGTCGTAAAGCAGTGCTCCGGGGGGGGGGGGGCTGCGCACTCCAGCGGATCAAAGCAAGTTCGATATAACGCGGTTTCACGTATAACGCGGTAAGATTTTTTGGCTCCCGAGGACAGCGTTATATCGGGGTAAAGGTGTAGATAGCTGATTTGTAAGAACTAAATTACACACACCCATATTTGCCATATTTCCTTTATTGAAATTAGCAAGATAGATATTTAGATCCTAGACCTTGATCTAGTACAGGGGTCGGCAACGTTTGGCACGCGGCCCGCCAGGGTAAGCACCCTGGCGGGCCGGGGCCAGTTTTATTTACCTGCTGATGCGGCAGATTCAGCCG
>NC_048307.1:69977725-70004362 GCF_013100865.1 Trachemys scripta elegans | reverse complement strand
CGATCGGCCGAACCTGCTGCGTCAGCAGGTAAATAAAACTGGCCCAGCTCGCCAGGGTAAGCACCCTGGCGGGCTGCGTGCCGAACGTTGCCGACCCCTGCTCTAGGCCATCGACTATTCCACCATGGACTAATACTTAAATGGTGACTGTAGCAGCTTGGCCACCACCCAAACACCCTCTTGTGGCCAGGGATGCCTCTGTGAGGCCCTGCTAATCATTTCTCCCTCAAAAGGGTGCTTACATAGATTCCACACCTTCTTTATGAGTACAAAATCCCACTTCTTGGGGTCTATTTATTCACAGACAATAACTCCAAGTCCCAAATTAAAGTCCCACAAACAAATGTTTCTTTTCCTATTCCCAGACTGCGTTGCCTGGAGGGCTTTTGACTTCTTCCCTTGCTTGCCCAGGGTGTCTCCTGCCTTAGCAGGCTACCCCCAGCCCTTCTTAGTGACTTCATCCAAAATCCCAAGACTCTGCTGGAGCCTGTTCACTCCTAGCAGTCTCTGTTCTTCCTGAGCATCTCCCCTTCACTGCCGCCATCTGCTGCCCTTTATAGGGAATGACCTGATCCCACTCAGGTGGGGCTCATCCTGTCATCTGGGTTGACTTAGCCCCAGGCTCTCCAGCCTAAGGGGCAAGACACCCTTTTATAGTCATCTAAAAGCTAGGCGCTATGATGCTCAGTGTTGCAACACCTATATCTCTTCTTGGACCCCCTTCTCAGTCCCTGTCCCAAGGAGNCCCTGATCTAGTATTTCACTTAAATAGCGTGGCTTTGCTCAAGTTTCTTTCAGTGTACGTGAAATTCTGATTTTTACCAGGGTTTAGAATTGGTCTAAGGAAAAAACCTGACTGCTGTCTTTTGTGGGATAGCCCCCAAATTTAAGTGTTCTTGTTTTTTAAAATTTACAAGTTCTCTCCTGCTGTTAGTCATGGTCCTGTATAGTACTTCTGAGGTAACCTGTTCGCGGAGACTGATATAAATTCGTATACAGGTCTGTCGCATCTTAGGCGAATTTAACATGTGCGATTTCAGCTTTATGTGGTCGGCAAAAACAAAAAAGAGAGAAGAATAACAATTTAAATACTGTTTCTGTAGTCGGGCGATTCCACCCGCCATTACACTCAATGTAATTTTGACTATACGCGATTTTCGCTTGAGGTGCTAACTGCAGAACATAACCCCAGCGTAAGATAAGACAGACCTCTAGCTCTTTTGTCTAATCTTGCAGCATTTGTGACTTCTGTGTACGTAGTCACTGTTTCCAGCTTTGGGCTCTCTTTCCCTTTGCAAGCAAAGGAGTTTGCATCTCTTGAATGTCAAAGTAGTAACATTTTAGTCTGGTTCCCTTCATAGATCCTTGTTACTTTAATTTTTTTCTTTCAATAGATGATGTGGTTAAGTCAATTATTAGGTTCTTGGCCTTCAGTAGACTTGGCAGTTGCCTCTTAGACCAGTTAGTTTCTCCTTCTCTAGAAGACTGGGTTTTATGTAGCAACTTTACATATAGGTAACTTCTTCCCATGATGTCTTGCAACAAAGAATGGAAGGAGCTACTACGCTTATAACTTCCATGTTTCCTAGATGAGAAAATCCAATAGAATGTTTAGGTCAAGAGAGATTAATTTGTTCTAAAGTCGTCAAAGAAGTCTTGCGTACAATTGCTCAGATATCTTGAAGGCAGTGATATTGCTCAGGATAATGTGTACGTGTAGTGAAAATAGTGTAATATGCATATTTCATGTAATGTAATGTAATATATACACTTATCGTGTGTGTGTGTGTATATATATGTGTGTATATATAAATAAAAATAAAAAATACATGTATATAAAATACATATGTAAGACAGAAATCCTGTTTATATATGAGAGAGATTCTTTTTGCTTCCTTTTCTCCTCCCTTTTTTTTTTTTTTTTTTAAACACTCCTTCACTTTTTGAAAATTCTGCACAAGTGTATGTGACGGGTTCTCTCCCTCGCCCCCTTTTCAGGATGCTGCCTGGGACTGTGGTACCACTGAGCCCACTTGACCCACCAACCTGGGCTCCCTTTACACTGTATTGCTGAGGCAAGCCAGCCAAGCCCTTCCTCAGGCTTCAGACTGCACTTAACCAGCACACCTACTGGTAGGGAGACACCTAGCTGCAGCTATACACACAGATGCTGAGATCAGCTCTGCATGGGAAGGCTCAGCTAAGGAACTGCCCAGTACTCAAGTGCACACCCCCCTCTGGAGTGGAAACCCAAAATTATACTGTCTTACGCTGCACAGAGAACTATACAGCATAAGCTCATGACATTCACTCCCTCCCTCGATGTGGAGAGGGATATACACAGCTTTCTGCCCCAAGGTAGGATTTCTACACAAACTGGTTATAGACCAAACAAAAGCAAATTTATTAACTACAAAAGATAAATTTTAGGTGATTATAAGGGATAGCAAACAGATCAAAGCAGATTTCCTAGCAGATAAAACCAATATGCAATCTAAGTGTAATATACTAAAGAATCTGGTTATAAGTAACAAATTCTCACCCTAACTGTTGTTTTAGGCAGATTGCAGAGATTCTTGAAGACGAGCTGCACTTGCCTGCAGCTTAAAACTCCAGATATTCCTTTCACAGGCCAGACCCCCTCCAGCCTAAATAAAAAAAAAAAATAGGATATCTCCATTAATTTATTTATCTCCTAGAACTGGAAGGGACCTTGAAAGGTCATCAAGTCCAGCCCCTGCCTTCACTAGCAGGACCAAGTACTGATTTTGCCCCAGATCCCTAGGTGGCCCCCTCAAGGATTGAACTCACAACCCTGGGTTTAGCAGGCCAATGCTCAAACCACTGAGCTATCCCTCCCCCCTGAGCCTGGGCTCAGCCCTCCCCCCAAGCTCAGTCTCTGTTTCTCAGGTGTTTCCAGCAGCCTTCTTTCTTTGCAGGCAGTTAATGAAGAATGAGCCATAAATAGTTTTTGCATATAGTGGGAATCCTTTGTCTCCTAGTGTGGTTTCCCCGCCCCCTCTCCTCCCTCCCCCCCTTGTTAGTGGAAAAATACGTGTGGTGTTATGGAGTGCAGTGCCAGGTGACTTGGTCACATGACCCTGCAGCCATAACTCAGAGGCTGTTTGTAGCATCCCCAGGAGGACTTCTCAGTGGGTGACTAACCTCTTCAAAGACCTATTGTTTTCTCTAATGTCCTTCCCAACCAGCCATCCATTCTGTCTAGTGGGCATTCCTCAGATGTAAACACATTTGTAATAGATCATAGAAGATTAGGATTGGAAGGGACTTCAAGAGGTCATCTAGTCCGGCCCCCTGCTCAAAGCAGGACCAATCCCCAGACAGATTTTCACCCCAGTTCCCTAAATGGCCCCCTCAAGGATTGAACTGTCAACCCTGCAGGCCAATGCTCAAACCACTGAGCTATCCCTTACATACAAATAGGTAATCATATTCAGTAAATTATAACCTTTCAAATATCTCTCATGCCTTATACATCACAGTTATGCCATAATCAGATCATATAACAATATCTCTATGAAGAATATGGGGGCATAATGCCACAGTATACATTGCCCCTTTAATGCTTTTCAGACCCTCAGGACTTACCAGATAATAAGTAATACCAGTAGGTGCTATAAAGTGAAAATGATTTAATCATGCAAATTGTCAAACCTTGCTTCTGATGAGAAAGTACAGTATGAGTGAGCAGCACAAGTACCATCCTCAGCCACTGGGGTGGCTGAATGGGGAAGGATGTGTCTGCAGTTTCTTTTCCTGTTTCATTAGCAATGGTAGAAGGTTACCCTTAGCAGTTCCACAGTGGACCAGTCTAAGAGTTCTTATGGGGGGGGGGGGTAGTTTAGCTACTTAATTTATTTAAAGTCTGCATTTAATGATATTCTAGTTAGATTTCATCCCCAAGTGAAATTTGAAGTGCAAGGCTCTAACTAAAGTACTGAAAATAGTCTTTGTTAACACAACAAGTATGTAGTTTAATGTAAGCTTTCTCTCCTTCATTCTCCAATCCAGTAGTGATACTGTAGTATACCGATATCAACATGGTACAAATTGTATTTAGTTTTGTTATTGTAGTTGAGGCACCAGTATATCATTCTTGTGGTCTGCTCCATCCTAGTGGTTGTGGGGGCCAGAATCTCCATAAAATATACAGGGAGCACCTGTACTACTCAAATCTTGCTTTGGCACCTGAAGCACACCTTGGAACTGGAAAACTGTTCATGATTTGTATGTGCTTAAGCAGAGTTAGCTGATCTGCACCTGCAGCCTCACTACACTAAATCTTATAATAATAGTAATACAGTAACAGCTGCACATATGGTATTCACTTACAAGTATACAAATAAGGAATAGGGGCGAGGAGACATACCTCTGTTCCGGGGGGGAATGCTGGGACAGTAAAAAGTGGAGGTTTTTAGTTTGCTTTAAACCTCAGGTTTTTAATCTCCTTGTAGACTAATCCTACTAAATGCCTCTGTCACTGATCCCATTGATTGACGGTTGAAGCCTATGAACACTGACAGGTATGGAGTGTTTGAGACTGGTAGTAACTAAAAGCTCAAATGCACATACTTAATACTTTTAATGTTATCTGGCATCATGATCCATTTTACTCTCCATAACAGGATATACACCATACAGTGGTACTGAGAATTATCTTACTGAACATAACCAGTATGCTCAGTGCTGTGCAGAGTCTAGATAGAAGATGTAGTCCTTGCCCCCAGAGAACTTACCATCTAGAAACTTACCCTGTTTTACTTTTTCTGCTATTTCAAGTTTTTGTAAATCAAGGTAGAAGTGTATAAAGATTCATCTGACACTGAGTGCTGTCTGCTACGTAATGAGATATACGGAAGGACTTGCCCATGAAAACTGTGCAGGAGAAGAACTATAGGGACTGTACAGATATGTAAACTACATGTGTGACATTCTACTGTAACTAGGAAACCTATGATCTATATTGTTCCATTCCGTTATCTTTGTGCTGTGGGAGAGTATCAGTTTTAGATGGATTCTTTTTCTGTCTTTCAGTGAATTTTAGCAGGTGGGATCAGGATGATATAGCACCTTGTTACCAGACAGCTCTGCAGACCACCAGTGGTCCACAGACTATAGTTTGAGAAACATAATGTTAGGGGGTTTATCTAGCTGCAGAGACAGTATTTGTTAAATGAGCAATGTATGAACAAAAATATCTATAGCAATAATAATCACAGTTACTGTGTGGCGCGCTCATGTTAGTTACTGAGGGTATGGCTAGACAGCTCATGGAAGCGAGCCTCCCAGCCCAGGTCGAATTTTCAGTAGTCTTGTTCTTCTGTCTCTGATCCATTTTAAAGAAAAGTGGTCACCCTTAACTAAGCCCAATTTTTAGTTACATGAAGCATGAAACTTTAGACTAGGGGTGGCCAAACTGTGGTTCATGAGCTGCATGTGGCTCTTTTACTGACATTGTGGCTCATGAACCTGTAGTCTGTTGTGGGAGTGACTCCTCCTCCTCCTCCGGGTCTGTGGGCGGCCAATCCACCCCACTACGTCTCCGGGGATTGCCTGACATGGGGAATCAGCGGGGCGATGGGAGACGTGAGCTTGGGCCTGTGATCAGGGCTGAACAACAAACAGTTATGGAGCCCCAGCCCCTGGTCGGGGCAGGGTAGTAGAGCGTCTGAGGGCTCAGGCCTGCCCTCAGGCTGAGCAGCAAACAGTGGGGCCTCCTAGCTCTGGCGGAGGGCCGACAAGTGCAGGCTTCTTGCCTGGGGGGGGGGGGGGGAAGAGAAGGGAGACTGCAACCCACTCCACTGCATCCCGGCCCAGGGCAGTGGCAGAGCAATCCTGGGCCACTTCCCAACTCCCCCACAGGGTATATTTGACTCTGTAGAGGTCGTCCTTGTCGTCGGGGAAGAGGGCCTCTGTCAGCACTTGCAGCTCCTCCGTGCTTAGGTCTGTAAATGGCTCTGACCGTCCTGGCCGGCCCTCAGCTCCCTCAGGGTCTGCTGCAGCCTCCCAGCTTGGGGGCTCCTCCAGCGGCTGCCTCTCAACTGAGTTCTCTGGCCCGCCTATTGACTTCCAGTGGGAGGGTTGAACGTGATGTGGCTCTACCCACCAGGGTTCAATGAGGGGCTCCCCTCCAGCTCTATGGGCGGCCAATCCACCGCACTACAGAGCTGCATGTGGCTCTTTTACAGACATTGTGGCTCGCAGAGTCCCCCACTCCCCTCCCCTCATTCTCCACCTACCAGACTTGGGGTGGGGAGAGCTCGGGACCTCTGCCTTGCAGCAGGGTGGTGGGGTAGGGGCTTCTGCCCAGGGGGGTCTTGGGGCTTCAGCCCCATGGGGTGCACCTGCTGGGGCTTCAGCAGGAGGGGCTGAAGCCCCAAGACCTGGCAGGTGCCTCCCGCAGTCCTGAAGCACCAACTCCCGGCAGGTGCGCCATATTCTTGAACTTCTGAAGATTGTCATATGTGGCTCAGTGGGTCAGTAAGTTTGGCCACCTCTGCTTTAGACTGTTGAGCTGGTTCTGAGTAAGACAATTAGTACCATTTTTAGATGTTTAGTTCTTTGTGGTGAAGAAACATTTTATTTAAAATGGATACAGTAGAACCTCAGAGAATAAACTTTATTTACCTATCTATCTCATAGAACTGGAAGGGACCCTGAAAGGTCATCGAGTCCTGCTCCCTGCCTTCGCTAGCGGGACCAAGTACTGATTTTGCCCCAGATCCCTAAGTGGCCCTCGCAAGGATTGAACTCACAACCCTGGGTTTAGCAAGCCAATGCTCAAACTACTGAGTTATTCCTCCCCCCATTGGCTTTATTCTCTAGTTTCAAAGCACCTGCTATTAGTGGTAAGATCATTAGTATATACTGACACTCCCTGGCTTGGAAAATGACTAGGATTGCTGAAACAGGCCTTTGGTCTCATGTTTACTATATTGCCTTGCTCACTTCAAATCCACTCTGACATATCCACTGTTCATTTTATTTATAGTTTGGCTGTGCCCCTGATGAGGAAAACTTAGGAACTTGGATTTGTCTTCCATACAGCCAATATTTGCTGTTCACTAAATGTCCATAGGTCTAAACCTACTGTATCATTCTTACTTGAATTCAACTGTCAAGTCTTGACAAGCTTCCAGTGTGCAACAATATCACTTTTTGGGGTGGTGTATATTGTATAAATTTTGAATGGACCGTTGAATTGACTAGGCAAGTGATGATCTGAGACTTCTGCTTATGCTAATTTTGTTGTTTTTTGTTACCACAACCTTCCATCCCCACCTATGTCTGTTTTTCATATTTGTGCCCTGTCACAAACCCAGATTTTTATGCTCCTGAGGGCACAGAGTAACTGTTGCTTGCTTGTATAGTGCCTTGCACAAGGGGCATTTTGTTGAGTGGGGTCTCTGAGTGCTATATTAGAACAAACAATAATGGTCTGTAAACTTTTTAAATATTAATTCAAAATATCTCTTTAGATTCGGATGGTCAGATTCACATTACTTTAGACTCGTAATGAAAGGGCAGTCTCCCTGCACTGATATACTTGTGAAAACTAAGCTGTAGAAGAAAGATGTTGTTCAGAAATTACTACCATTTAAAAATTTGTAAGGCAGTATTTTAAGATCTTTGACCATGAGGGGAAAACATTTGAGCATTTGCCAGATGTGTAAGAAGCTGAAGTTAAAAGATAAATTTGACTGACTCCGCTACAAGAGTATTTTTCCTTTATTCTCTAGCTGAATAAATCGTACAGTGAGAGCATTTTATGGACCAAGCTTAGGCAGATGTCAGATTGCTTAACAATTCTGTGGTATTTTGTACTTTACAGTCAGCTTGGCATTCTTTAAGGTAATAGCACATTGATATGATCTATTTGAAACTGACACTATAGTATAGGCTAACATTGAACTATATCCTATGGTCAGTTTTGGAGGTTTGATTGAGGGTGAAGAAGACAAAGTGATAGTATTGAATTCATGTATTATGGTATAGATTCCAATAGCCTGATCTAAGAGTTGGGTCACTTGAGAACTGCTAAGGAAACTCATCACAAAAGTTCATGATAGAAAGGCCATCTGAGCTTTTTAGCTTGCAAGACAAATGTTCCTTGTTAATAAGGAGAGAAATACAAATAAAAGACAGGGTAACTTGCAAAGCAACACTTACCAAATTGACTACCGCATATGATCTAAATTGTATGAAAGAATATTTCAAAAATGCAAAAATCTTGTTGGAGTTGAGGTATGGAGGAATGTGTCTGTTCAAATGCTAGTCTTGACCAAAATGGTAACTTCTGAATATGAAAACCTTAATATGAATTTATAATGTCACAGATTCCTAAATTCAGAGAAATTGACTGACAATTTTTGTAGTTGCTGTTCATGATTAAATGTTGTGAAGTAAGCAGGAATATTTCCCTTCTTTAGTCTTCAGTTTATACTTTAAGAGTTTGAGTAGTGTCATGAGTACAAGCTTCAAAAAGTGTGCTTTCAGGGTGTAGGCTAGGAATTAATAGTCTCTCTGAAAGTGATAAATTACTGAATGCTCCACATGAAAGTAAAAAATTTGTATGCTTATGAAAATGTATACCCTGCTGCACATGCATTTAAAATGGCCCAGTCCTGTACAGTCTTTACCACCAAAATCAATGGAGTTTTAGTTTTTAACCAGGGTCTTGAAATTTGGTGGTGGCTTTTGTTTTTTAAAGACACTGATTTCCACGAAACAATGGTAGAGAATTTAATCCAAAGATCCTTTTTTCTAAAGCAGACTTTTGTGCCTGGAATAGATGATGCCAAAGCAGTAGGAACTTTAGTATTTTAAAATGCAACAGGTGAAAATCATCTGAGCTCACTAGATCATTGGCTGTGTATGTGAATTTCAGGTTTACAGAAGAGGAAAATGGCTCAAGAAACTAACCATAGCCAAGTGCCTATGCTTTGTTCCACTGGATGCGGATTTTATGGAAACCCTCGTACAAATGGAATGTGTTCAATTTGCTATAAAGAACACCTTCAAAGACAGAATAGTAGTAATGGTAGAATTAGCCCTCCTGGTAAGTAACACTAATAAGTATTAGATTAATATCTAACATGTTGATTACCATTTGAGCAAACCTTGTGTGCTACATTAGAGTGAGATTCTATTCCTGACCCTGCCTCATTCTTTTTGAAGTGGGGGTTGGATTTATTTTTTTCAGCAGCCGATGATAACACAAAGAATGAGAGAGAGGGCAATCCACTGTACTGCTGCCAAAAAGTCTCTACTGTTTTATAGAATTTTTGAATCCGCTTTAAAATGAAATAAATATATTGTGGATAATCTTTTTATAAGTGTAATTGTAGTTTATATTTTTGTGCCTTGCATTTATTTCTGGCAAGATATAATAAGCACTAGGTGTCCAATATCACTATAAAAATGCTAGAAATTCTCTTCAGAGAAGATTTATCAGGAATTACTGACTCTACAGAGAACAACCTGTCTGGGGCAGATGAAGAATATTTAGAACAAAATCTAAATATTAAATTCTGGAAATAATTGGTGCAATATTAAGATTGACACTTCAAACACAACTCAGGAAGCATTGTTTTTAGAAAGGTTGCCACAGCAGTCTTTATCTGCACCTGGATTAGGACAACTCAAAGCTTTAGGCACACTTCATGTGGGCTTCCTCCACTTTGGCCCTGCTCCAGGTCAGCAGCAGAGGTCCTTCGTCCCCTGACCACTTGGAATGGGCAGCAGTTACGACAAGGGGCCTCTCCTTCCTCACCCTCAATTTCCTAGAGGAGCTAGGAGACTCGTTCCCCTCTGAACCATTGGCAGTGCCCTCCGCGTTCCAAGCAGTGGTGAAAGCAGCAGCAGGGTCCCACTAGCCCCATGATATGGTGGTCTTTCATGGTGTAGCTAAAGCCTGGCCTGTTCTTGTGGTGAATGTGGGGCCAGATTGCTTTTTTGGTGACTAATGGCAGCTTCTCCTTCTGCTGGAAACTGCGTGCAGACTCTGGTAAACCTCACGGTATGGATTACATTCAGGTCACATTTTTAAGCTTTTTCACAACCACCAGGGCTAGAGACTCATTTAAATGGAAAGCTCTGGTTCTGATAGCCCATGACTCTAGGATCTGGGCCCCTAGGTGTGGGCCTGTTCTAAGAGTTTTTCAATGGAATATTTGTATGTTACTGCAATTTTATGTTACTGTATGTTCCCTCTTGTAGGAGTGTGTTGCTTGTTTCTGTGTGTGGCTTCTTGTGGGTTTTTTTTGTTTTACAAAACCCAGGAGATCCTATAGTACTTGGCCTTGGAGAAGGTGGTTCTTCCATTTCAAAATTATTTCTATTGGCCAGACAGTGAAAATACATCCTACCTTGTGTGGCAAGAATTGTACCTCTTTCAGTGGAGGTATCATGATTCACTACACTAAGTGATCCTGTACGCAATGCTTCTGGTAGTATGACTCAATGAGCGACTTGCCAGTTGGCTCAATAATAAGTTGGGTCAACACAGAGATTCCGTCCATAGTGTTCCCATGGCCTAAGTCTCTCTTTTTACAAATGAATAAACAAATGAAGAAATTTGCGTTCTAGTACAGGCAGTCTGTTACAGACTTCTTTTGATATAGACACAGTACAATATCTTCAGAGATACTTGTATAGTTCTTTGGTTTTAAGCTATGTTGTCTTATGTACTTTTAACTACTTGACTGGAAGTAGACCATGTAGAAAGCATAACTTGTGCTACTAAATGTGTCATTTCATGTAGGCCCTAACATTCCATTCAGTTCAATGGCATGTTATTGCCTGAAGCATTTGCCAAAGGTGTAGTGATGGATCCATAGTGAAATGGGTTAAGTAAAATGATAGCTGGATGAGATGTGTCTGGGCATACAGGGGCAGTTGGATACTGATCCCAAATATTGTAAAATATCTTCTGTGGTATTGGTCTCTTACAAAAATGTGAAGTTGAAATACCAGTTATTCATAGAAGCTTTTGAAATTTAAAACAGTCATGCTTTCCTTTGTTTAATGCTGCTTTTTTAGCAGTGTGGGCTTTCGGTGGACAAGGGTGGGAAGTGGGCAAATGTGACCAGACATAATTAATATAAGTAATTACAGTACAATATAAATCCATTAAAATGTAGGCTCTGATTCAGCAAGGAATTTCACCATATGTTAAAATAGCATGTTGAATTGCGACCAGATGCAGAAGAATCTTTGTTATGGATAAATTCTGTAACTCCAGAAGGCAGTGTAACCCATTTTACATTAGTGTCTTTCTTCCAGCAACTTCTGTCAGTAGTATAACTGAGTCTTTACCAGTACAGCACACAGAAGGCAGTGTCCCGGAAACTCAGTCAACATTAGACTCTACATCTACCCAGTCTACGCAGCCAAGGTAAATTATCTTGTCTATGCTTATTAGTCAACATTTTACCTACAAACTGATAGAAACATGATTGTTTCTCTATGTCCTGAGGTTGAATAATTAGATATTAAAAATTGGGAATGAGAAATGAGCAATTTGATCTTGCATAATTAAAAATGAGATTTCTGTACCAATTACTATTCTACAAACAAGATCATCTTATAAATATATTTGAATATAAAATTCTGATTTTTTTTTTTCTTTTTTCTTAATTCAAAGTCTCAAATGCCAAAATCTCTGCAGTGACACCTCTCTGGTCATAGAGAAATCCTATCTGCACTAGAACAGTATGAAGCCTTATCACTCCACAACATGTTGATTTGGCTGTTGATTTTCTTAGAAATAGGAACTATTAATTATAAATAAATATATATATTTATTATTTATTTATTTATAAATACTTAAACTGGACAAGCAAGGTCTTCTAATTGCAATCTCTTTACTGACACACAATGTTGCATATTGAACTGCTTGCTTCATTTCATCTCATCTAGGATAGGTATTCAGAATAGGATATAGGAGACTTGAGTTCTGCTCCTAGCTCTGCTACTCAACTGCTGTCTCCTTCACCTCTGTCTGAATTAGTAAAGGATATATGTCTTTTGTAAATCATTCCGAGATCTACAAATGAAAAACAGTATGTAAGAGCTAAGTATTTATTTTAGTCGCTGCATTTCAGTGTTGAATGACGTGAATCCAACAGCAGTTTAATTTTTTCAAGTACATTGGGATCTTTTGGCATGAAAGAAGCTAGACAAACATATTATATTAATATTTAAAGTACATTGACTTGCAATTTCTAACTTCATCGACCAAGCTTCTCCTTTTTAAAAATGTCATAACATAGACTAGTTAGGTAAGATTAGACTCCTTCGTTTATAGTTGTCTGAACACAACTAGTCCTAGTTTACAGCTTCTCAGTCAATATTTATGAACGCTGTTAACTTGATACCCAAGTTTACAAGTATGAGTTATGAGCTGAATATGACCTGCAGTGCTAGCTGATCTTATGATCCTTTCACCCTTCTATTTCCAGCGTGGGTGGAAGGTTTGTACGTCACACTAATACTGCCTTTCTACCCAGTCAAACTGCACAAAGTTCATGCCAGGTCTGGAAAAGTGTCAAAGTATTATAGGCCCAGGGGTAGAGGAAAACCTTCTGAAATGATGCAAGGCACCTTTACCCTTCCTCCCCCAGATCTTGGCTAGTATCCAGAGCCAGCCTCTCTTTCCTTCCGTCAGTTCTCTGATAATATCTGGCTTGGTTGGCAGATTAGGTAATGGGCCAATGGGGCCCATGCCCAGGGTCCCCAACCAAATGAGGGGTCCTGGAAAAATGGGCACCCTGGTGCCCCAACCCGCTCCACCTGCTCGCCCAGCACTCCTGCCAGGGTTGGAATGCGGTGGCTTGCCCCGCTCTGCCCGCTCGCCTGGTGCTCCTGCCAGGGAGCGGGGTTGTGGCGTGAGGGCTCTTCACCTGCTCACCCAGCGCTCCTGCCGGGGAGCAGGAGAGGCACCCGCGCCCAACCTTGCTCCCTGGTGGGAGGGGCAAGCCCCTGTGCCCTGACCCCATTCCCTGGCAGGAGTGCCGTGGGGGGGAGGGACTGCAGGCGAAAGGGGTGGGGAGGGGCCCCCTGCTTGCTCTGGCCCAGGGCCCCACAAAATTGTAATCCACCTCTGGGTAAGTGGATTCCTAAAAGGGAAGTGTCCTGCACCCTATCAGCACCTGGGAGTTTTGATCTATTCTAAGTAGTTCATCATCAGTGTGGCTGAAGACTCAAGTCACAAAGTTGTTCGAGCTTCTTTATGTAACAGGGAATGATAGAATGGAAGAGCAGAATGCAAGATGTTCTGTGGAAGTCCTAAGTACACCTCTACCTTGATATAACACTGTCCTCGGGAGCCAAAAAATCTTACCACGATATAGGTGAAACCGTGTTATATCGAACTTGCTTTGATCCACTAGAGTGCACAGCCCTGCCCCTCCCCCCCGGAGCACTGCTTTACGGTGTTGTATCCAAATTTGTGTTCTATCGGGTCGCGTTATATCGGGGTAGAGTGTATTTGAGTAGATTCCCCTATCTTCCTGCATTCAGGCTACAGCCTAATGACCACTCACAGTGACAAGCTGCAATTTTCTTACTCACGTTAAACACACCAGTAGGTGAATCTGCGGTTTAGTAGCCACTACAGTTATTTCATCTAGTTGTCATTACTCTTAATTAGGCTTGTAAGTATTAGATTGTTATCTGTAAATTTTGATAAACATTGGTTTCACTATACACACAATCTGACAAAATATTTTCTTTCAGTAATAATCAAAATTTACAGATAAGCAGATTTTTCTTACTTTGCCTGAGAATTTTTTAGGGTTTGGTTTAAACATATTTACTTTGTTTATTTTGACTTGATGTTGACAATTTATGCTTTAAAGGTTATAAAGCTTTAACTATTTGAATCTCAATTCCTAGTGTCATTAAATAATAGTCTAATCTCCCCCATAATTTCTTGCAACTATGAAAATTAAAATGGGTACAAATAAACATCAGTATTATCAGTTAAAATGATAAGAAAATAAAAATTGATTTGCCAAGCCTACTCCTTACTGAAGTGTGTGCTACAATGGAAGCTGAAAATATTTGGCTTCGCATCAGTTTTTTTGTTTGTTTTTTGTTTTGTTTATATACTAACTAGTGCTGTAATTTGCCATTGAAGTCCTTAACTTCTAAATTAAAAGATTTGGCACACTGCGTTGTTGTCCTATCATAATATCTGAGCAATCTTTGTGAAAATAAAGCCTGTACCTGGCTCTTACGAATTCTCAACTGTTTTTTTCCTAGTCCTGTGTCAAACCAGTCACTTTTAACAGAATCTGTAGCATCATCCCAAGCAGAAATTACAGCTGTGGACAAAACAGTACCTGAAACAGAAGATTTGCAAGGTTAGTGTCTGAATTTGCATAATTAAAGCATGTATGAAACATATATGCTGTTTTTAAACCTTGACTAGTTTTATAATAAATTCTAATATACTGCATTCTGAGCAATGTAATGACAATGTTGCATAAAGCTGAAAGACAATAAAACATGGTATGCATGTGCTTTTAATGTGGAAATACTACCCGCATGGAAACTTCTAATAAGGTTGACAAAAATGTTCACATTTCAATTGACTTTGAATTCAAACTACATAAAATGCGGTTAAAATCGGTGTGCGTCTTAGTGCTGGGTTTTTAACTGAGGTTGGGAAATATGCTTTTAGCTAACATTATGAATGGATTATTTTTTACTAAAACATTATTAAAATAAGATTTTAACTATTGAGTGATGAAAGAACTTGGTGCTGTTAAAAAATATATATAATGGACAATGGTCTGTTTTCATCTGCCCAAGTTAGATTGTGAAATTTTTGACATAGTTTGGATATTAGCTGTAAATGCTCTAGCAGTAGCTTATATTGTTGTGGAGCTGATACAGTGTGAATAATTCTAGTGGTCTTCAATCCATTTTGAAACTGGTAATACTCTGTAATATGTAATATTATCTTGTAAGTAAAAGGCTGACTAATAGTACGTATACATTAGATGGAACCATCAATATTCATTAAATTATGTACACCAAACCTGCTGTAATTTTGCAGCAAGGGTTAAAATTCAGGTGCTAGACGGAAAATGGAAAATACATTAGAAAATAACTGGCTTTTTCTGGGTAGGTGACTTTACTAATATTGCCCTAAAATCTTTATGATTGGCACAAAGTGCATTTTTTCCACACGGTTTTCTGTTACTTACAGCAAACTTGCACATTTAACATGATCATAAGTAAAGATATATAATAGTGTTAAGTTTTATCAGATGGGTAGGGGGAGCTGGGAGAGAATGGAATTACCAATTCTATGTCCCTAATTTTTCTCAGAACCTTGCAATACTTAAGCATTATCATCATTATGTGGTCCTCAACTTTCTTTTCACTGCTTCCTGGCCAGCACACTTCAGATATGGTGCAGATATCAATCTTCAGGGTTTTTACTGCTTGAGGAGGAGGATGGCTTTAGCTGTTTCAGGCAATGTTCAAATGTTCTGGACTAATTTGACATTTGCCACCACCGTGGAATGGCCCTTTCACACTATGCTGTTGGTTATTTTCACCCCAGTGGCAGAGAAACTCTTGGCTGTTTCAGCTACAAGGACAGTGGAGCAGACTGTTGCAGGGCCACCTTTGGGGTCTTTGTGATGCAAATGTATCAACCCTGAGGCATCGTGGAGAGGCCTTAAGGGTGGGATTTTTCAAATGAGCTTAGTGTTGTCTATTCTTGCTCCATTGGTTTAAATTGCACCTGAGTGGGAGCGAGATTAGGGCAGTGCTGAGAACCTTTGGAAAAAAATCTCACCCTAAATTTAGAATTACGTGGTTGGCTTTTCCACAGATACAAGATCTGCTATACCTCTAACTCAGTGTTTCCCAAACGTGGGACACCGCTTGTGTAGGGAAAGCCCCTGGTGGGCCGGGCCGGTTTGTTTACCAGCCGCGTCCGCAGGTCTGGCCGATCGCGGTTCCCACTGGCCGTGGTTCGCTGCTCCAAGCCAATGGGAGCTGTTGGAAGCGGCGCGGGCTGAGGGACATACTGGCCGCCGCTTCCTGCAGCTCCCATTGGCCTGGAGCAGCGAACCGCGGCCAGTGGGAGCCGCGATCGGCCGGACCTCCGGACGCGACAGGTAAACAAACCGGCCCGGCCCGCCAGGGGCTTTCCCTACACAAACGGCGTCCCAAGTTTGGGAAACACTGCTCTAACTTAATTTAATTATTTACTAAACATTCCTGAAGCTAAATTCTTATACCACACCCACCTCTGATATCTGAACCCCACTCTTCAGATATACTCTAAAGTTTAAACTTTATCACTTTGAATACTGTTCTCCCTCTTTGAGATAGGATGGGTCACTCGGTCTTTCTAACTGACTGCTACCTGTGCTAAATAGAAGACCATGGAAAATTGTTCTCATATGTGGTTTCATGCTTTTTTAGTTTATGTAGTCACAGTTTAAAATAGAGATATTTCTAAGGTAAATTCGCACATTAAAATCCATCAGTACATAAATGAACATGTGTAAATGCATATCTCCATATTCCCATTTTATAGACTAACTGTCATGGCTTATAATTGGTAAAATATGTTACTCCTATTCATATGGAATTATTCCCCAAGTGAAGACTCCTCAATTTCACCTATGAAGATAAAACCTTAATATCAGATCTAAAATGCCGTGGACTGTATATTAGGAACAAATATATTTCCATGGTCTGGTCTCCCTGGCACACAGCTGGGTTTTTCCTTCTCCTTACTGGTTCTCAGGCCGGCAAATAACTTTCCAAGATTCTCCAGTCCCATGGCTCTTCTCCTTGCATCCAGTGCATGCTCTGCTCCCTACTCACTTTGCTTTGTTTCAGCTTGTAGCACAGTCAAGCCATTCCATCTCTGCAACATCTACCATCTTGTTTTTACTTTCCACGGGTGAATGAAAAAGTGAGGGGTTCTTCCTCACCTGTTCTCTTCAGTGCTTACCTCTTTAGTGAACTGCCCCTGCTCCATGAGGGTTTGCTGCAAGAGACCCCAGCCACAGGGGTAACTTGCCAGAACTAGCAGAACCTCCACTCCTAACTAATAACTGACTGATGATTCTGAGATGAGTACAGAGACCACTTACCTTTTGGTAAGGGAGCTCAGGTGGTTCCAGACTGGCTTTCCACTCCGTTTTCTTTGCAGTAGTCCTGGAGTAAATTGAGCAATCTCATCTGACAGTGTAGGGTTGGGTTTACCCATTTATTTCTCCTGAAGATTTGAGACCTACAATTCATTTCTTCCTTGGGGATGAATCTATAAGTGTCTTTCATCCTTTATGCCTTCATTTTTAATAGGGCCAAGTCCTCAGATCTCTCTCATGACACTCTCCTACTAGTTCGTCTGAAGAGAGAGAATGTGTCCAGACTAGGAAGGACCTACCCGTTGAGCTTTCCTGCAGCGCCTCATCAATAGAACTGGGACTAACTGTCAAATGTCTCTGTGGCTATGAATGGAAGATTCTGAGGAAAAATTGGTGAGGGGAATGGGATAGGAAATGCGGGAGGCCATGCTAGTTAATTCATATATGCAAAAGAACATGGGTGGCTTGTGCCAATCCACATGCCAAATCTGCCCTAACAAAGCAATTTGAGCTCTACAAACTTTACAACAGATTCTTCAAGTGCATGTCCCCTGAATGGACTGGGCAGTTGGGCAGATGCATTGTTTTCTAAGACAGACTAGCTCTTAAACTCTAGTATCCTTCACAATATTGCAGATGGGAAAACACAAGGGTAGTCTAGAAAGACTCCTGACCTTGAGGCTGCTTATTTTACTTCTGCAGCAGATTCATATCTCCCATTCTGACATTGTCTGGTCTTGTGAGCTACAGTTCCTGCTTCCCTACATTTCCCCAGCAGTAAAATATTAATGATCTGGATCAGATTGCTTTCCCTTTTCAGGGGGCTCTCTTTGTTGGGAACATCCCAGATTTCACTTTGGCCTCATGTCATCTCAGGATTTTCAGAGTTTGTGGTAGCCTTCATATAACAAGGATTCTGTATCATTCCATTGTTTATGAATGACCCAGTGCCCTAAAGGAAGTGCTTGGAGGCTAGTTTGGCATTCTGTTAGTTCTGGAATATGGAGCCGGTAATCAGCCGATAAGGTGTTTCTCCTCCTGTCTCCAAAGTGCCCATCTGGATGCACTGACAGACAACCCTGCCTCCTCCCCCAGAAGAGTGAAATGTGTATTGTTGGTTGGTTTTTTTCACCAGAGGGAAGGCTCACATAAATGAGAAGCCCTGATACAGTAACTCCTCGCTTAACGTTGTAGTTGTGTTCTTAAAAAATGCGAGTTTAAGCGAAACAATGTTAAGCGAATCCAATTTCCCCATAAGAATTAATGTAAATAGGGGGGTTAGGTTCCAGGGACATTTTTTGTGCCAGACAAAAGACATTATATACCTATACAGTATACATTTTAAACAATTTTAAACAAACAATTTAATACTGTTCTCAGCAATAACGACTGTGAAGCTTGGTTGAGGTGCTGGAGTCAGAGGGTGAAAGAGGGTGGATCGTCCTGCTGCTCCTCTTGCTGTTCTTTCCAAAGTGCTGGGGGGTGCTCAACTCCCGGTTCTGCCCTAGGCTTTCCCCAAGGCCCCGCCACGCGACTTCCCGCCCCTGCTCCACCCCCTTTCTCCCTGAGTGCACCATGTCCTCACTCCTCCCACCTCCCCATGCCACAAAACAGCTGATCGCTGCAGGCGAGCGGTATGGAGAGGGAGTGGGGAGTTGCTGATCTGCGGGGCCGCCGGCAGGCGGGAGGTGCTGGGGTAGGGGGGTGGACGGGAGATGATGGGGGGGGGGGGAGGGGGGCTGCCATCCCACCCTGGTTCTGAGCCCCCACGGTCAAACAACATCATAAGCAAACATTGTGCAACTTTAAATGAATATGTTCTCTAATAGATCAGTGACGTAACAATGAAACAACGTTAACCGGGAAGACGTTAAGTGAGGAGTTACTGTAATGGGAATTTTCCTGTGCCTGGTGCTTGAGGAACTCTGGACCTTGTGGTCTCATGCTTCATTTTACTGCCTGTTTCACTGTAAGGATCACCAGCATCTAGTAACTACAGATCTAAACCATGAGGACCCAGACATGGAATTCCCTGTCATAAGCAAATTCATAACTGCTCTCCAGTAGTGGCAGTCAGCCCTCTCTCTCTCTTTTGAAGGGAGTTTCTGTGCATAACCTTAACACTGTACTTTGCAAACACAAAGTTCAGTCTGTTCACTTCCAGGTTTTGCAGGTAACACTTAATTTTTTTGCTTAGACGCTTAGCAAATAAAATAACTTTTGCTTGGAGCTAGCTAGACTCTACACAAACAGGTTTTTAAGCTACTGTAACAATTTTGTGTGAGATAAGATAATGTAAAAAAAATTTGAATGAAATTCATATTCATACTAGTAGTGTGAGGATCTATTAGTATCTCTTGGGAAATCCAAGATAATATAAAATTTAAAAAGCTGTTCGATCTATAATATCACAGTTCAATTTACCCATTTTACTTACCCCAGCTTTCTAAAATTCCTGCTTCTAAGAAGCAATTCTTGCTTTGTGCATCAGAAAGTTGTACCTGTTCACCTTAAATTAAGAAAGTTTCATGTTTTGGTAGCTGCTTCAGTAGCTACCATAAAAATAGCTTGTAATTTCTGGTCAAAGCAGTGTGGGGCATTAGTGCCAGATTGAAGCATTAGTTCTTTATTGCATAAAACACTGCATCAGCTGAGAATTCAAAATGAAAATATTCTGCACAATATAATCAACATAAACCAAATATAAACATACCTCATTCAAATAAATCATTTGACGTTTATGAGTATGTTCCATACTGGTAATTTAATAAAGGTTAAAGTATGCACTAATGTTTTTGCTAGGAATCTAAATTGGTTACTGTTAGATTTGTATAAGCGAACACAAAAGGCTGCAATAATGAGTGGGTTTGCACTTAAGGCAGTGTGTAGACATTCCATACCCAGCTAGCACAGGTATAAATAGCAGTGGAGACCCTGAGGCACTGTTTAGGCGAGTAAAGAGATGCTAGAACCCTAGAATATATACCCCGGATGTCTCTCTACATGCCCAAGCTGTGCCTCCTACATCTACACTTTGTTTTTAGCAGTGTACTGCCCAACTGCCAGAGCCTTTCACTGCCACATATAGCTACACACAGCATTGTGGCTGCAGCCTGCCTTTCCCTGTGGCACGTGGCTACACATATGCTACATGCCGCTGCAAGTGTAAACAAGAGCTTGCACAAATCACACTTACTTGGGCTCTCCTAGATGTTAAAAAAACAAACTCGCAAACAGACACATGAAGTATTATTTGCATTTGTGCAGATATCATGTAACGTGTTCAGGCAACCTAGGTAAAATTGCCAGGTTACAAATCCCTCAGCTGGCTCTGATTTGACCTAGTCTGTGTGGCTTTGCCTTTATACACCCAAGTTTGTGTTATACCTTGCAAAACAGATCAAGGAAGAGGTAGGAAACTTCAGCAAACCTGGCTTTCAAATAGTCAGTGTGTTCTACAATTTGTTTACTCAAACTGGTTGCGGGTATTAAATACTGAGGCAAAGCTAAAGACCTTGGATAACTCTAAAAGCTATTAATTGTGAACATTCTCAAATCTTATGAACATTATCCCTAATATGACAAGATAAAATGCATTAAGATAAAACCTAACTTTTTTTTCCCCTCATGAGGTTTTTGCCCTAGAAATATTCAGGTAAACCACTTTGCAAGTTATAGTGCTACAAACCATTATCTTCATGTATGCTCCCTGCTAAATGCAGGGTAACACAGTAATATTTTTGTTCATGTGCAGCTAAACTCTCCAATATTCTTTGACTTCTTCTGACTATAATGTAAAGGTCACTTAAGGGCATACGCGGCATAGTAGGGCTACAGGCTGGTCTGCCTTTTTTTTTCTTGCTTAATGGCAATATCTGCATAACTTTTAGGATGGGAGTGGGTTTCAACAAGTGGTAGGGTTGAGAGCTTTTTAATGAAACGTGCACTCAGCGTTATGGTAGTTACATTGGCGCAGAACAGCAAAAGATTGAGGCCAAAAAACCAGGCTCTCAGGCCTCCTCTGTAGATGGCCGGGAAGTAGAAATAGCTTGATTTAAGTCACTGGGCATTGTGTGCCATCATGAAACTTGACTGAGCTCAATGAAAATGAACTTGGCAAAATGTCTGAAAGGTCTGTCTGTCTCGCCTGACTACTGGAAGGTGCCCACTGTTGATGCATGTCTTGGTCTGTCCAGTCCATAGGTAAATAATCTTTTGAGCTGGACTATTTAAAATAAAAATGGACTAAGTACAGGGAACACATTTATCTTAGATAAATGCTATGGTGCTCACAATATCTGCTGGTGTGACTGAAAGCATATGTAAGTCAATGGGAACATTTCCATAGACTTCAAAAGGCTTTGGATCAGAGCTGTGACAGAACTGCTCCTATTTAGTTTGCATATATTGCCCGTAGTGCTTAAAAGAGCACTTCTATTGCAAAAGGCAACATGGAGCAAAATTAAGGAAGCACCCTAGTGGCTCCACAGTTATGAATATTTTTGTGTTTTCCATTTGGAGTTGTGCTAAAATCCCTTAAACCGAAAACCTGACCCTGATCATTCTAAAAACAGATCATTTCAATAAGGAGCACAGACTTTAAATTTCTAGGCCACTGTCAGACTTCTAGGAGGCTTGCTTCACCCAATATAAGATGACAACTGTCCTTTCAGGCTTTCCTGAACTCCTGTAGTTTAACCATGATAACAGTTACGGACTTCAAATTTCACAGAACATTTTATGTTGCAGACACAGCATTACATCACCTGGGAAGATTTAAAGTATCCAAAGATAACACTACTCCATCCTGTGCTTTTTGTTTTCCTTTCTGCAGTGGAAACTGATAGAACAATCTTTGCAGTCTACTTCCATTTTACTTTCAGTTTGGCTCCATGTCTTCTGTACCCGTCCCCAGACAGTCCCTCCAGCAAAGCTCAGATTCCCAGCAGAGCTGCCCAGTGTATCTCCATAACTATACCCTCCAGCGAGCTTCTCCCTGTAGCTTCCTAAACATACATCATAGTGCATTGTGCCCTCCACCCCAAGTCTCCTTTGGACCTGCTACAGTTAGCCAATGAGACTCTCAATCTGTTGAGCTAGCCAGTGGGTTCATTGGATTAGGGTTTCTCCTTAGCAAACTGTAGGAGAATCAGATGGTGAAGTTGCTTTTGTACTGGTGTACAACCTCTGTGTCTTAAGCATAGCCTCAGATAGATCTGCACATTGTGGGGACCTTTTACCTTGCAGATTTAGGATGTACGACTGGTCCTATAAATATTAAAAGTGGAAAAGACCTTTGGGGTCATTGGAAGTGTTCTCTTCAATATATTGTACTTCTAGCCTCATGTTTTTGAGTGTTAACTATCAAAACTGTTTGAGTTTCTGGGAGGGAGCGTTGGAGGCTCTTGATTTCTCTGTGTATTAATCAGATAAAGACGTTATCTGGTTACTGCATGACCCTTCTGGGCTTTGCAGTCTAAATACTTAGTACTGCACCAGCCATTTTCACTCCTTGCTCAGGTTGGTCCCCGGCCTTGTTGCACTAATATGGGATTCTCTTGTTGGACAGGACCAATTAGGCATACAAAAACTCTCCTTTGCAACTTGCTCTAATACAGGCAGCAAGCACTGCTATGCCTCCAGAGCTCTGGTTTATGTAATTAAGATTAATAGTCATGACTCCTATGCAAGTCAAAGATCCTTTACTTTACAGTGGGGCTGTTTTACACAAACTCAGCACCACAGTTCAGCATATTCTTGCAAGAGTTGCATTCAGGAGGGTAGTCTAGCAGTGTTACTGTGCTACTGCAACTATAGTGCAAGGAGGAGTTACAGGCCAGTGGGGCTAAAGTTCAAACCACTAGAGGTTTAAAGGTATCTGAAACACACATTATAAGGGGGCTGCTGACTTCCATGTATAATCTACCTACATGGAGCTTTGAAACCCAAGAACAGGGAGGCTGTAACAGGGAAGACCTACTAGCAGACAGTTGCTATGCTGTTTTTCCATTAGTACTGTTTTTTTTTCGTTTGTTTTTAAATAAGGGTTGTCTTTGCTTCCATTGTTTTCCCAAGCATTTTGCTACTTAGGAATCCACCCTCCCTCGAAGAGGGCTGGATTACACTGGGGAGGGAAGTATAAGTGGCTTTAACACTACCTTTTCGATTCTCCCCCCTGATACTGGGAGCCACTAGGGCAGGGGTGGGCAAACTTTTTGGCCTGAGGGCCACATCAGGTTTTGGAAATCGTATGGAGGGCCGGTTAGGGGATGGGGTTGTGGCCCAGCCCCCACCTCCTATCTGCCGCCCCCACTCCGGGACTCCTGCCCCATCCAACCTCCCCGTTCCCTGATGGGCGGGGGGGGGGCCGGGACCCTTGCCCCATCCATACACACTTGCTCCCTGTCCCCTGACTGCCCCCAGAACCCCTGCCCCTGACTGTCCCCCGCCAGCCCATCCAACCCCCACTCCTTCCTGACTGCCTGCCCGCCCAGGACCACTGCCCCCATTCAATCTCCCTGTTTTTCCCCCCCAACCCCTATCCACACCCCTGCCCCCTGACCACCACCCCGAACTCCCTTGCCCTCTATCCAACCCCCTCGTTCCCTGCCCCCTTACCACGCTGCCTGGAGCACTGGTGGCTGGGGGCGCTACAGCCACGTCACCCGACTGGAGCTGGGCCACGCTGCCACGGCCACCACACAGTTACAGAGCACCGGGTCAGACCGGGCTCTGCAGTTGTGCTGCCCCAGGAACTCACAGATCTGCCACCCAGAGCATTGCGCCTGCAGCGGGGCGAGCTGAGGCTGTGGGGAAGGGGGAACAGTAGGGGAGGGACCGGAGGCTAGCCTCCTGGGCAAGGAACTCAGGGCCAGGCAGAAGGGTCCCATGGGCTGGATGTGGCCCGTGGGCTGGAGTTTGCCCACCTCTGTACTAGGGCCTCAGTAGCCTTAGTGCTGCTGTATCACAAGTAGAAGCTAGTTCAGCTTTAGTGCTTAAGAAGTACAAAGTGGAATGAGGAGGGACAGAGGATCAGGATCAGTATCTTGCATGAAGGAAAACTTTGGCAATGCCATTTTAAATAACGGGTAAGTGGTAAACAAAATTGCCTCTTGCTTATTTCTCGCCTTCCCCTCCTTCACGCTCATCTGACCTTTCTTGTACTACTATTGCTGCAGCCAAAGAATATTTTAAGATGTCCCTTTAGCCCATCCACTGCTGATCAAGCAATATAAAATGTAGTGTTTGCAGCGATCATAGACTACCTGTCCTAACTCCTGAAATGCAAGTAATTAAAACTAAATAGAAAGAAAGTGCAAACAAGTAACTTAAAATGAGCACAGATTATTAAGACATTTAAATGAAATGGATCTAAAATGTGCCATCCCAACCAACATCTGTGGACCTCACCTAGAGAATTTCAGTAGACCATATGGGAGAGGACTTGCTGATGGATATTTTAGATTTACTTGATACTACAAGGGGCTCAGAAACAGAGTACACTTACTTTATGATGCAAGCACAGAAAATAATGTAGATGATCCTGACTTCCTAGATGAAGGCCCCAGAGAGAGAGGAAAGATGTACGATACAGATTTTAAACTATGTACTATAGGTAAGTGAAAGTTTTACTTAAATACTATCCATTTGGTGACACACATATTAGGTCATATAAAATTCTTTGGTACAAATGTGTCATGATGGTAGTATTGCTTTATAATGGGATGAATGTCTTCATGGATATGTTTAATTTATATATTTATGCTCACTAGGTTAACCTTTCAACCAAATTGATGTATTTATTTTCATTAGGTCTTTGCTGTAACAAACCTTTATTTTGCTATTTAGTATTTTGTGGCTCGCTAATTTTCCTTAAACAGTAACTGTAAGATATTAACTCACTAAAATGAGGTTTTTCCTCTCTTGCACGCACCTTGCCGCCATTGTACATGCTGTTGCACGTCATGCTTTGTCCTAAGTCTCTTTGAGAAAATAAGTGGAGTTGGTTACTTTAGAATTAGAATCCTGTTAGTTCCGAAAGACTTAGATTCTCCTGTTTTGCATCCAAACTTACTTTCCTGCCTCCTGTAACCTTTTATTTTATTAGTTTTCAAAATGTCAGATTGCCAGTCTACAAAGTGGACTTCTAGTTAACAAACACTTGAAGACAGTTATAGTTGGACCATTGATAATTTCAAAGTTGTATATACACATTAAGCACACCCCAAACATTCAGATAATATCAACAGTAAAAAAAGCATGAACCGTCAAGTAAAGGTGAGTCTTTAGGAGTAGTAGTGAGGTTGGTAGAGAGCTCTTAAGTGATACTTCACCGTATCTCTGACAGATTCTGCCTGGTAAGCATGCAGCTGTGTGTATATTGTCAGGAAAAAGTAGCCAAGGTTCAGACAAACTTTTAGGACTACTGCTGTATCCCTTCCTTAGGAATTTATGTGATTAGTCTGGTTTCCGCTGGCATTCACCCAGTTGCAGCCTCCTTTCATTCTTTCTCTGTCCCTTCCCTTGCACACCCGATTTCTTCTGCTCACTTTCCTACACCCTAGGCAGTGCAAGCTTGTCCTATTGTGACCTAGCAGATAGCTGGTAGGTAGTGTTTGGCTTACGGACCCATTTAAAATAAGTTTAATTTCCCTTGCTGTCAGTTTAAGTTTTGGATACACCAAGGTGTAGAGAAGAGGGCAGCAACCGAACAAAATACCACTCATGTTTTTCTTGGGTCAGGCAACTTGTTCAGTTGTATGTTCTGTACTCGGATTCTCCCATACGCAGCCCATGTCTCACTTTCAGATGCAAGAGAAGATTAGAATTGCCTAGAAACATTACAGCGCCACCTTACCAAAAGGATGTAGTTTTCACTTTGGGTAATTCCTTCTCCCTCAGATTTCATAATTAAATTCTTTTCTCCATTGGCAATGGATGTCTTCACTTTAGCCTCCAGTGGCTGGAAAGAGAAGCTGCATCTCAGTAGCATAAATCTGACATACCGAAAGTTGTTTGATCCAGTATCGTTATCCTCAGCAAGATAGCATTGTGAGGCAGCATTGCGTAGGGTTACCATCCGTCCAGATTTTCCTGGACATGTCCAGCTTTTTGGTGCTCAAATCCCCATCCAGGGGGAATTGCCAAAAAGCCGAACATGTCCGGGAAAATGCCGGCATCCCTGCCCCAATCCCCTGCTTACCTGAGCGGCTTCGGCAGGTTGCGAGCTGCAGGCGGATTCCCCACGGCGGCGGCGGCTGCTGCTGCTCCCCCCAGACACCTCAGCTCTGTGTAGCTGAAGAGCACAGCTGCCCCACCGCTACCGGCTTCACGGTTTGCCGGGCAGCCCCCAGACCTCCAGACCCTGCGCCCCCGGCTGGGCGCTTCCCCTCCCGGGCTCCGGCTGCACTGGGGAAGTGCCTGGCCGGGGGCGCAGGGTCTGGAGGTCTGGGGGCTGCCCGGCAAACCGTCAAGCCGGTAGCGCTCGGGC
>NC_048307.1:69852186-69977362 GCF_013100865.1 Trachemys scripta elegans | reverse complement strand
GAGCGCTACCGGCTTCACGGTTTGCCAAGCAGCCCCCAGACCTCCAGACCCTGCGCCCCTAGCCAGGCGCTTCCCCAGCTCAGCTGGAGCCCGGGAGGGGAAGTGCCCGGCCAGCGGCGCAGGGTCTGGAGGTTTGGGGGCTGCCTGGCAAACTGTGAAGCCAGTAGCGCTCGGGCAGCTGTGTCGCGTGGCTGGGGGGGAGGAGGAGGGGGAATGTGGGGCGCTCAGGGGAGGGGGCGGAGTTGGGGCCGGGGCGGGGCCAGGGCCCCGTGGAGTGTCCTCTTTTTAAAAACCTTTAATATGGTAACCCTAGCATTGCGGAAGGGAGAAGTGCTTTGTTGAACTCTGGTAAATTATCTGTTCTTCTCACTTGACTTGAATCAGCTTTGAAAACTGCTAATTGTAACAATTTTATGGAACTGTTAAACCTTACACTTGCATCTTGCCAAACTTGGTAACTTCAGGCCCATTTTTAAATCTTGGTTTTTGAGATTTACAAGGAACAGTGTGTGTGTGTGTGTGTGTGTGTGTGTGTATTTAAACCTTGGTCTTTCTTTATCTTACTAGTCCTTATGTTGGTATGTTATAAATTGTATATAAAACATTCAGCACTGTCAACTGACTTCTCTCTTGGATGACTCAGATTGGATAATTAAATTTAGAAAAAGGGAGCTCAAGTGCACTTGTTGTGTGATGCAGAAATACTGCTAAAGCAGAGTTCCACCCACGATTAGATTGTAGATTATGGAAGGAAAAATTGATTACAACAAGGTTACAAGTCCCAGAGCTTGAATTTACAAAATAGGCTTCAAATTTCTCTTGTGGCTCAAACAAATCTCTTGCAATTTTTTCCACTCTTTTTTCAGTGTTTTATCTCTTTTATATTAGCTTTAGTGTCAGAGAGTGCAGAGTCTACATCTGAAGAACAAGACAAGTCACTTGACAAACCAAAACAGAAAAAGAATCGCTGTTTCATGTGCCGGAAGAAGGTGGGACTTACTGGTAAGAAATACTTCATTTTCTTTCTTAATCCAAGACTAAGTTATGCAATTAATATCAAAGGACCAAATTCTGCCTTCAGATTCATGTGTGGGTTAGTCTGTTGACTTCAATGTATTTGAAGTAAAACTTGGCCCTACGGTGTTTTCAACCAGTAGCTCTTATTAAAGAGGACTTTTCATATGTCCTTGTGTTTAACTGTTTCATTTATTAAGCAAAATGATCTTCATTACAAATGCTTCTGTTTGGGAGCTCTTATATAATGGCCTGGGGAGTTAAGGTAAATGTAATAGTCTGCTCATTAATCAGCCCTCATAATGAAGCGGCGTGATTCAGTTTTAAGTATTTGAAAATCACTTGAGTCATTCCACTGTGTGGTGACTGAAAAAATGTCTGCAGCAAGTCTTGAGGGAATGTATTTTTGTAGTGCTGTATAGTGATGCATAGTTGAAGTGAGGGCTCTTTATTATAATCACTACAACAAAGATTCATAACTTTGTTGCTTTATATGACAGCAATTTTGGCAGCAGAAACTGGCTTTGGCTGACTGACGCTGGTGATTGAGATTAGTTGGTACCAAATGTGAATGTAGTATTTAGGATATTAAAAAAGCCAAACCTGTAGAATTAAATTGTCTTTAATGTCTGTCTTAATAGGTCAATATTTCTGTTTACAGGGTTTGAATGCCGGTGTGGAAACGTTTACTGTGGTGTGCACCGTTATTCAGATGTACACAGTTGTTCTTACAATTACAAAGCTGATGCTGCTGAGAAAATCAGGAAAGAAAATCCTGTAGTTGTTGGGGAAAAGATTCAGAAGATCTGAACTGCTACTTCTGCTGGAATATAAAATCCCCTGACCATCTGCAGATTAAATTGACTTGAGCTTTTTCCTTAGTCATCAGGAATGTAGAGCAGTGTATCTTGCCTAGACCTTTTAATCATGCATGTCATCAGAAGAATAGATTTTTTTGTTTGTTTTTGTTTTGAAAATGACTCTGAACATTTATTTTCATTGCAGTTTTCTGTGGCTGAAGACTTAAGTAAACTTTACAAGTATTATCCTTTAAGATCATTTTAATTTTAGTTGAGTGCAGAGGGCTTTTATAACAAACATGGAGAAAACATGGGAGGGCTGTGCTTTTCCAGTACAAAACATGCATGCATTAACGTTGCAGTTTATTTTCTTGTTGTATATAGCTTTTCTCTGCAGCACGATTTCTTTTTTGGTAATGCCTCATGGCACAACTAGTTATCAGTAACTGAATGTATTTTAATCATTATAGCTGCTTCTGGTTTTCATTAACGAGACAGGTTAAACATGTTAGCATATTAGCTTGTTTGCACCCACTACCTATTTATGTATGAATCATTTGTAATGAGAGAGTGTGTGCTGAGATTATAAGTTTGTGTGGGGTTTTTTTTTTTTTTAAATAGATTTTGTTTTCGTGTGTGTGTGGGGGCGGGGTAGGCTAGTATGCACCTCATTGCTGACTGAAGGTTTCACTGGGATTACATTCATGAGTCTGTATGTACACAAATATGAAGAATGATCTGAAGTAACTGTGCTGTATTTATGTTTATCCACGTCTTAACTTTGATTAAATAAAATTTTAAAAAAATGGGGGTATTTTGTGTTGATCACTGGTATCTGTCACACTGATTGCTTTTCAGCCCTTGATTTTGATTTGGACCTCTTGTCTCTGGTTTCTCCAGGTACAGTGCATTCGGATATCCTTGTAGATCTGAATAGCAATTAAGTCAACTTTTATCTGAATTTATTTTACCTACTGTTACAAGTAACACCCACCTATTGAAAGACTGGAGGGAATAAAGTCATTGTCGTCATTCTTAACTTGTGTGTTTGAAAACACTTTGTATATAGTCAGTGCTTTTTTTTTTTTCTCCACACATGTCTTTTGTACAGCAGCAAGACATAAAAATGCACTTTAAAATAGGCAAATGTGATCATAAAAGTGACAGGGAACTCTGGGGCAAGTGAGGCACATGAAATTGTTTTTCATCTACCTTCTTGAAATTGACTGGATAAAAGGTTCCAACATTGCAGTTGGTGGGAGCCACTTCTGGCTTGGAGAACCAGGCAGTCACAGGATGATGGCTCCTCCTGATTTCAGTCTGCTAAATTGTGAATACATATATTGTCATTTTTCCATGTAAACAATTGCTCTAGCTGTTGTTAATTTGTGATGATTTAACCTAAGTTAGGGGATTTTGGTCTGTGCAGTTCTGATTGGGAGAGCTGGCCCTTGAAACAACTTCTCCATTAAGATGTGATCTACACTATACAAAGGTTAGAAAACCCTTAGGCAGTGTTTCAAATTTAGTGTCCATTTTCAGACCTGGTGGCTTGTGAATCAACTTCTCTGACTCGGGGTATGTCTCCACTAGCAACGTTAAAGCGCTGCCCGTGTCTGTGTAGTCACGGCACCACCCCCACGAGGGGAGTAGCTCCCAGTACTGGTGCACTGTCTACACTGCCACTTTACAGTGCTGAAATTTGCTGCGCTCAGGGGGGTGTTTTTTTCATTCACAAGCGAGAAAGTTGCAGCACTGTAAAGTGGCAGTGTAGACAAGGCTGTCTTGCAGTTGTTCTGTGACTCATAGCTGCCTTTCTTGTCAAGTCCTGGATAGTCACTCTGCCGACAGATGTTCACACCCACCTAATCACCAATGTCCATTTAAAGGCTATGTGCTATAACTATAAGAAAGTGTGACAGTTTTTGTAACTGCACATGTAAGCTCACCCTGCATTGGATTCTTTACAAAACTTACAAATACGCAGAAGTAGGACTCAAATTCCGCTCTGGATCTGATCCTCAGTTTAAATTTCTCTTGGTGACTCTTACTTCCGATTAAACAGCTTTCATATATTGTGGAACAAATGAGATTTTGTGTGCAGTTGCTCAGCCATTCAGGATTTTGACTTTATTTTAAAATAATGTTAATTTTCTTTAATCAATGCTGAATGCATCCTTTAAAATTCTGAACCCTGCAGGAAAAGTGGTTACTGACAATTACCAGATAAGTACCATACATTGCACTGCAAAAAGGGTCTTACTACATCAGGTGGCATGCGAGGTAATCCACAACGTCAGATGATGGAGAAAACCATTTTGTCCCTGCAGGAACATATCATGGAGGTTTTAACTTTGAAAATCAGATGTGGACTTTGAACCATGCACTCCTAAGCATTCCTTGGCTGTGGAACATAGGGAAAGGGCATGAATCAAGGTCTTGCAAATCAAGATATTTCAGTGGTCCCCCAGTCTTTTTGGGTTAAAGAAGATCCTCATTTATGATGTTTGTGAACAGTGCATCCAAGTGTCATGCAATGGCATAGCATGGTAGTCACATCTCCCTTGAGTCTTGTATTTTTCCTTGTCTTTTATGTTTTCCACAGGTTTTGCTTACCATTTTTACCCTCCCCCACTACCCTTTCACCCAGTTCCCTTCTTCTTTTCTAGATCTTCCTTCTCAAGTTTTTGACCCCTCTCCCTTATCTTCTTCCTCCCCCGCACTGTCAGTCCCTCCCTTCATTCCTCTTTTTATTTCTTTCCCCACAGCTTCCTTTCTCTTCCTTCATCTCTACTGTATATTTAACACAGCGACCCATTGGTGTGTTTGTGCTGCTGCAGGACTGACCAGAGAACAGGCACAATATGCATAAAGAGAAGCTGGTTGGCTTAAAAGGAACTGCTGCTTCTCTGCTCCATGGAGGAGGGAGGAGCAGGAGTAAGGCTGACATCCCTGACTGAGGAGGAGGGAAACAAGTGCAGGGAAAGCACTTGCCTTTGGAGTTCCCATGCTCCCTTTGCTACCTGGTTCTGCACTTATGACATGCAGCAGGAACAATTGTGCCCCCTACCTCACATATTGGGAACCACCACCCTCAAGCAGGAGGAAACTAGAACTTAAAATACTATCCAAAATCAGATGGGGATATTGACCAAGATTTAGAGTCCACCTTATCCAATTCCTCCTCTGTGCAAATCTATTTTGAACCAATGAAATAAGTATGCAATCTGGCTGTTGAGGGCATGGTGTCATCGTCTTCCAAGCTTGTATAAAATTCCTCTAGGAGTTAAGTGTATTGTATACAGTGAATAGACTTTGGACAACGTCCTTCACAATTTATTATTAATGCACTAAAATAGAAATAGCACACGACACTGGAGCTTGATTTGACTGTTGCTGCGCTTAATGACAGCGCTATGACATTGATGCTTCACATCCTAGTAGATGGTCTGCCTGATGCTAGCGGATGAGCATTTACTTCCCTTTATACCAGTGCATCTGTTGCATCATTAAATGTGATGCTATAAGAAATCCTAATTCTGGAGAGGTGTTAAGTGTGTTTCAATGAAACACATTCTCAAAACTTAATGCTTTAACTATAACTTTTGTTTTGGCGTAGATAAAATCAAATCCGCTGTGGAAATGTTTAGCAATATATGCTGGCTACCATAATAATGTAGGTATTCAAATGTCACAGTATACTGTGAGACTACTGCCGTTAAACATAGTATATAACTGCTTGAAAGCTAGTTTTTCCATGCAACGAACATTCCTAAAATTACATGGGCCAAGGCCTCAGCTGATGTAAACTAGCATAGCACCATTGAAGTCCATGAAGCTATGCCAGTTTAAAGTAGTTGAGAGTCTGGTTTTACGATTGCTACATTAAAGAGCAGAGCAAATCAGAATAAATCCAAGCAAATCTTTGTTCCTTTAACTAGTCTCATCCCCCACCAAAATCAATTTAGGATAATCAGCTTTGTGGTTTGATAACCAGGAGTCTTCATTCAAAAGGAATCTTCTCCCCCATCCGTTCTTTTTACTTCTTTTAAAAAGTCCTGCTTTTACATTCAGCCTTGTGTCCACATGTAGAACAGTGGTATTGGGTTTTTAATGTTGGGTCTAGGTTTTTCCCAAAAGGACCTAGGAGGGTTGGGAAGGATATGGGACAGAGGGAGGTTGTGTTTTCTGTCCTTTGCCACTGTTGGCAGATATTCACACCTCAGCAGCTGGAGTTTTATGGAAGGAATCAGCCAAATGGGGATCTTTTGGAACTTCTAAACTGCACAAATTCTAAATGAAAACTGTCTGCTCTCCCCATGGTATCTGAGCAGATAGCTGAGCTGCCCCTTTTGTGTCTAGGTTCTTGTAGGGTCATTTGATACTATCACTTTTATAGCCAAGTGCCCCCAACTTGGGAAATAAATGTATGGCTCCTGGCCCAGCAGGCACATATCTATAGATTCTCCCAGTAATCAAGGGTTCAGGAAGGGGGAACAGTCTTCCCCTCAGTAACCGTACAATATACTCCTCTCACAGAGGCTCTAGCCAGAAACAGTTAATGGTGCAGAGGCCCCTGCTGCTGAGTCATGCAGAACTCTGGTATTAATTAACCATCTAGCTCACAAGCACGAGCCGGGCTGAAGGGAGTGGGCTGGAGAGCAGCTTCTGGTTGGCTTGAGGCTGAAGAAAAGGGTGGGCCCAACAGATCCACGTTGTCTAATGCAACATGTGGAGGCTCTCTTGGCGTGGTTGTAGCCGAGCTGGGAGTGTGTTTGCACCACAGCTTGCCCTGAGCTCAAAATGTCTTTCATCCAGATAGAAGAGAACTCAAATTTCCCTCTTCAGAACCTTCCCTATGGGGTTTTCTCTACCGAGGAGAAGGTGAGTTATCTGCTGCTTTGTCTTTGTGTTGCAGAGTGCTGCTGCTGTGGGTGAATCTTTGCTCTGAAGTTCAGAGGCTATGAATGAGGAGGAGGTTTTTTGGTTGTTTGTTTGTTTTCCCAAATGCTGTGTGATGATCCCCAGATGCCAGGGACAGCTTGCCAGGCTGGGAATCTTAGGGGTTAGCAGATTGCACTTGAAAGCTTCAGTGTATATACAGTCTTTTCTTAATTTGATGATGACCTGAGGGCTATTTCTTTAAAGAACGTTAATATTTTCTATAAGTACTTTATATGTATGTAATATGGACTTAATATATTTTCTGCTTTTGAGTATAAAAGTCTATATTTCCTCATGTCTCTCTGTATGCTATAACGTTTTCACTTTTCTTTACCAGCACCATTTTTATTATCTCCTTTATGGCTGAATTTAACCCCTCCTTCCTCTTCCCTCTCAAAGCCCCATTTTAACTTTTATCCTATATACTACTAATCTTAGTTGTATTGTGGAATGTTCATTGTAAGCAATATGAATTGATGTATCTGAAAGCTAAATTTGATAAAAGAAATCTATGTAAAATATAATTAGGCTTTGACAGTAGATATTGAGAGACAGTTAAAGGTTTATAACCATTAAAACACAAATTGTCAATATCAGATGTCAATATACACCGTCAATATCCTTAAATAAAATTTTAATAAGCTCTCAAGCAGCATTTTTCTTACTTTGCATGTCAGTAAATTTCGACTATTATTGATGAAATATTTTTGTCACTTCCTGTATATACAGTGGAATTGATGTTTACCAACATTTACTGATTAAAAATCTAATCCTTCCAAGCTAAATATCTTTTCAAGAGAGGTTTGTTTTAAACATGATAGTGGTCTACAGGGCCACAATTATAATCCTATAAATTAAGGGTTTAACCTTCATTTTTTCCCTAATTAGGATTGGGAGTCAGGAGATTTGGGTTCTGTTCCTAACTCTGCAATTGACTAGCTGAGTGACTTTGGGCAAGTCAAGTCTCTTCTGTATCTTCTATATTAGTGGTTTTCAACCCGTGATCCATGAACTCCTAAAATTTCCAAAGGGGTCCACACATCCATTTGAAATTTTGTAGTGGTCTGCAAATGACTCAAGGCTGAAAACTATTATTCTATATATTTAATGTTCCATTCAATGCATATGTGCAGGGACCACACGGTGGGACTTACATTTTCTGAGACACGGTTGGTGAGGTCTTATCTTTTATTGAACCACCTTCTGTTGATGAAAGAGAAGTTTTCACGCTTACACGGAGCTTTTCTTCAGGTCTGAAGAAGTTGACCTGAAGAAGCTATGACCTCACCCACCCTTGTCTCTCTCATATCCTGGGTCCAACACAGCTACAACAACACTTATATTTTCTGGCCATACAAGAGAAACATGACACACGTTTTGAAAGAAGCCTAATTTGGGTTAATCTATGGGAACTGGGTCCCTAACAGCTGGTCTACACTGGGAGGGGGGGAGGGGGATCGATCTAAGATACGTCGACTTCAGCTACACTATTCTTGTAGCTGAAGTTGCATATCTTAGATCGACTTAGGATCACTTACTTCACGTCTTTGCGGCGCGGGATCGACAGCCGCCACTCCCCCGTCGACTTTGCTTCCGCCTCTCGCCGAGCTGGAGTTCAATCAGGGATCGATTGATCGCATCTACACTACACACGATAAATCGATCCCCGATAGATCGATCGCTACCCGCCGATCCGGTGGGTAGTGTAGACGTACCCCTAGACTCCTTTTGAAAATCACCACATACCTCCAATTTACTGTTCAATGCTACTGTTTGCAACAGATTACATTCACGTGCACATTTAGCCATGAAACACTGGCCCCACACAAACACACATCGTAAAAGAGAGAGCTGGCAAGCAGATACCTCTGGAAACAGAGAAGCTGGAGGATTATCAATGGTTAATGGACATTGCAGAGCCATCATAATGGTTCTCAGTTAGGCAAAAACAATGCTAGAAACTATCAGTAGTAGTTTAAAAATGAATTCCAGCATAGAAGAGCCTTGACACTAATTATCTGGTGTTTTGCAAAGATAAACGCTGGATGATGAAACCAAGGGCATTTCTACACTGCAATAAAACACTTGTAGCTGGCCCTTGTTAGCTGATTTGGGCTCAAGCTGAGTTTGGGTTCTGGGACCTCATGAGTGGGAAAGGTCCCAGAGCCCAGGCTTCAGCCCGACCCAGCTAACATGAGTCAGCTTAACCCTACGTTGCAAATTTATAGCCCCACAGCCCGAGCCAGTTAACATGGGCTAGCCATGGGTGTTTTACTGCAGTGCTGACGTGCCCTTAATCTGTTTCCAGATGCGTGTTTGTGTGTTACTGCCTAGTGCACTTTTTCCTTCCCTAGTAACTAATCTTTATTGTTCAAATGTCTCAAATTTTTTAAAAAATGATTAAGATGATTTTATATCTTTTGGAAATTAATGTCCTATCACAATATTATAATAATCGCTCAGTTAAAATAGCTAATTTTATTTAGGGCTACAGGTTACAAATTAACTTGTCCAGCCCTGAGATTTTTCTGGCAGGAATGCTTGCTGAATAAACATCTAGGATTATTTTCGTGCAAATCAGATTTGGGGTCTTGTTCAAAGAAGAGAGGCTAAAAGCAGTTGTTTTTTAATCTGTACTGGTTTTATTCTATTTTCAGTGAGACAAAATTGAATATCTGTACTTTTGTTTGGGATGAAACTGGTTACTGTGGTTATATTTCATTTAAATTCACTACCAGTTGGAACTTGTGTTTGTAATGCCAAAGCCTCTTTATGATTTCAGCACAGCTGTGGTAGGGAGGATGTGGTCTGTGCCACTGCAAAGGTAGCAGTGCAAGTTCTGAACAGAGTTTGTGTAGGTCCTGTAAAAACTGTCACAGATGAGCAGGTTTTTTGCTTTTGTTTGTTTTTATTTTCATTTCTTTACACATGGAGGGAACCTTCCACACCAGCCTTTCCTCTTTCTCGTGTGGAAGGATAGATCAGTGATAAGAGTACTAGCCTTGGTTAACTCAGATTCAGTCCCCTGATTCAGTCACAAGCTTCCTTTGTGACCTTGGGCAATCACTTAGCTTCTGTCTGCCTCATCTGTAAAATGGGGATAATAGCACTTCTCTACCTCATGGGGGTGAGGGGATAAACCCACAAAGATTGTGAGGCCCTCTGATACTATAGGGATTGGGGGGCAGGGGGGCATATGAGTACCATGGATAGACAGGCAGGGGGGAAGGGCAATATTTTCCCCTTACCCCACCCCTGGAAGGTTGGGGTGGAAGGATGTCCTTCCACCCTCAAAATCTGTGAGGAATTTACCAAAAAAATAGTGCAGCTTCCCCTGCCTTCCTCCTAGATTTTAAAATCAGCAGCTTTTGTCCGTTAATTATAACTATGGTAAGGTAGGCACCGATGTAGCTCCTCAACTCCTGCCCCACTTAAACTCCTTGTACTTCATTGGTTTTTTCCCCAGAACCCTCATAAGAGCATTATTGGCCACAGGTATAAACATTTTTTTTTCCCATTGTAGCCTAGGCACAGAATTGGGGTGGCAATTGGAGACCAGGTATTGGATCTGAGTGCTATTAAACATCTGTTCAGTGGACCAGCCCTTTCCAAGCATCAGGATGTCTTTGACCAGGTATTTATCATGCAGTTTGACAATGTCCATCTCCACAATGTTTTAAATGGAATGTCATATGAAATTTTAGTGACCCAGGCTCAGATCAAGAGCATTGTGGTAGCTTACATGGAGTTCCTGAGTTCCTGGTTTGCCTCTTTTTTTTAAGAAAGGAGGGAGGGAAGAGGGATTGGGACTGATTCACCATTGTGGTGATGGTGGTTTATGTCAGTGTAACTGCTGAATGGAATTACTGGCTTAAAACTGGAGTGTAACAGTGCTGGGTTGGCACTGTGTGCGCATTGCTGCCCAGATGATTCTGCAGCAATCCACAGAAGCAGTGTTAGATGGTCTAACTATGGCCCCAATTCAGCAAAGCACAGGCAGGCCTCTTCTTCCTGTGCAGAAGTGGCAGGTGTAGGGGGAGCGCGCACTTTGCTGAATTGGAACCTACATCGCTTAGGAATGGAGCCACTCACAAAGAGCACCCGCAATTAAAATTTAGAAAGTAGTAAAATAAATGAGCTCTCCTAAAGGTTTCTTTCATCTGATTAAGAAGTGCACTATGGAGTGAAATTAACCTAGTTCAGAGGGCCAGTACCAAGGTTTATACACCACTCCAGTTCCACTTAAACCCCTACATTTCTGGCATCTTCATGAGGAGGAATCTCCAAAAGGAAACAACTTGGATTAAGTGGGATTTAAGTGGTACATAGACCTTGCGGGCTCTCTGCATGGGTGTAAATATAATTTATATCTCCGAACACATCTAGTCTTGTCATTGCAAGCTTCCATGGTATTTGAAGATGTAGGTGGATGATGATTTTAATTATTATTATTAGATTTATTAATTTATTTGGTTTGCAAGAGCACCTAGGTGCCTCTCTCACAGACCAGGACCCTATAGTGATAAGTGCTGTAGAAAATCATAGTCCCTTCCCCAAAGAGATTGCAATCTAAGTATGAGACAACAGATGTATACTGACTGACAAGTGGGGGAGCACAAAGAAACAATGAGACCATAGTAATGATCGTGATAGGCAGGGTCTCTGTGCACGCAGCTGCCTGTTACTTCAGGAATTTTCCTCCAGGGTAGATTGGCAGAGGCCCTGGAGGTTTTTCGCCTTCCTCCGCAGCATGGGGCAGAGGTCGCTTGCTGGAGGATTCTCAGCAACTTGAAGTCTTTAAATCATGATTTGGGGACTTCAACAGCTGAGTCAAGGGAGAGAATTCTTCCAGGAGTGGGTGGGTCAGCTTTTGTGGCCCGCATCATGCGGGAGGTCAGACTAGATGATCATAATGGTCCCTTCTGACCTTAGAGTCTATGAGTCTGATTAGTACACCTCTACCTTGATATAAGGCTGTCCTCGGGAGCCAAAAAATATTACTGTGTTATAGGTGAAACCATGTTGTATTGAACTTGCTTTGATCCACCGGAGTGTGCAGCCCTGCCACCTGGGAGCACTGCTTTACCGCATTATATCTGAATTCGTGTTATATTGGGTGGCGTTATATAGGGGTAGTGGTGTAATTTAATCTCAGTACTGGTAACGTAGGAGATACCCCACATGTACAGCAAATGGAGCTGAGAAAACAAATGTTCTCTCACACATCTCTACCTTTATACTGTGTTTTAGCCAGCCCTTAATGACTTCATGGGGTTGGGCCATGAAGCTTGGAAGGAAGCTAGAATGTTTCTCCAAAAGCTACTGTCAGCCTGTGAGCCAACACTGAGAGACAACTCTGAGCTACGGAAAAGGTGAGGCATTCAGGAGCTGGAAGTGACTCAAGATCAACACTCGTGATTCCTCATCACATGTACAAAGCACTTTTGGCTCTTCAGCCTTCTCAGGGTCCTGGAGGAGATATTCCCGGAGAGTTGGAGGAGAGGAGCAGAGTGGTTGCTATTATTGTTGAGGCTTGGGAGCTATTGCACACTACTGTTAGAAGCTGCTGGAGTGTAAACAGAAGCAATCAGTGCATCACCTAAAGAGGTGTTCTAGCCTCGCTGGCAGAGCGTCCCGTTCCCTGGAGAAGGGTAGTTGAATGTCACTGCAGTTCCAGTCTTCTCTCCCTCCCTTGATGCTTCATTTAACAGTGGCCTTGTGTAAATATTTAACATAGCTCTGGAGAGATGGATCTGTTGTTGTGTAGCTCTCAAGGCCTTTTGTAAACTTAGAAGGCACAATACAGTATCAACCTGAGGTAAACTTTCACGCGGGTTCCTTGCTGTAATGAAATCGGAGCTGGCCGCATATATAGATATCAGTATAGTCCCATGCTGGGCCGACGTTAGGGAAAATGGTTCCCTGGGCAAACGCAGGGGCAGCTCCCTGTACAGTGACCCCTCCCCCCACAGCTGGGGAGTGATGGGGGCAGGAAGCGGGGGAGGAGGGCATGCAGAGCTTCATGTAGCTAGGGGAGGTTCCTAGTGGTGGGTCTGACTCTCAGCCCTGGGAATGGCCAGTGCAGGGGAGGAGGAAGTCCTGTCCCTCTCCACCCTGCCAGGACTAGCAAGTGGAGCCTGGTGCACCATAGAGCTCCCGGCCAGGGTGCCCCCAACCCTTCCCCTCCCCAGCTCCGGGCCCAGCTCTTGGGACTTAAAGGAGCCTTGGGCTAGCTTGCAGGGGGTGCGGTGGGAAGAGGGCGGTCGCCCATGTGTGAGGCCAGCCCCGGTCCCATAAATCCCACGCATGCAGCATGAAAGTCAGGGTATGTCTACACTGCAATAAAACACCTGCCACTGGCCAATGTCAGCTGACTCGAGATGGGGGAAGGGGGGGGGCGGTGCTATAAAATTGCAGTGTAGATCCTCCAGATCCCAGAGCTTGGGCACCAGCCTGAGCCCAAACATCGACACTATAATTCGATAGCCCCACAGCCTGAGCCCCGCGAACCTGAGTCAGCTGTGGGTGTTTTATTGCAGTGTAGACGTACCCCCAGAGTCCTGAAAGGTTTAGCACTTGTGAGGTCCGAAAACAAGAGGGTCTTAACACGTGTACTAAGGAGAGACCTTTTGAGCTTTACAGCTGTCAGTAGTATAAAGGCTGTTTGTAGGCCTCCTGCAGGAGGGCAACTGAGTCTAAAACAATTGCGATCACACCTTCCATCCAGTAGAGGGCAGTGAGGACACATACATACTCACCTGCCAGTGCATCCCAATGGATGCATTTCCTCCCATGTAGAAAAAGAGTGAGATCTCCCACTCATGCAGCCCTTCCTGTGCTCTATTGTACATTTCCTCACAGGAGCTTGTAGAATCAGTTAACCACTTCAGTGCAATAGCTGCTTGTACCCTCTGTGCACTTACTTTATACACCACGAGCTAGCACAGAATTGCAGCCAGGCAAGATTTTTTCAGAGCAGATGCCAGAACGTAGTTAGTGCAAAAAGAGACTGAACTTCCTCTAAGCCAGCCCAGGGTGACACCAGCTTTTTTGAGAGTTGTAATCTTTGTTTTGTATTTTTAGAGCATTTGTACCTCGGGCCTCTACTATAATGCACCTTCCAGCTAAAATCGGTAAGTCTCCTGAACTGATATCTACACGATTTGCTTGTATCCACTGAGACTCCCACATGCCCCAAATGTTCTAGATGGTCAGATTGTGGCTGTGATAAGGAATGGGTGTAAAGTAGATATTACAGATGATTAATTGCAGGCGCCATCTCTGATGTCACAGATAAAACATGTGTGCGCCATATTTTAACATAGATGTAAGGCCTCCGGAAGCAACTTTTACTAACTTAATCAAATCAAGGTTCCCTGGTGCCACATAATCCCTGAAGTCAGAACTATGTCTCCATAGGCCCATATGACCCCACTGGCTCAAAGCCCTTTTCTTTAGGCAGATGATTATCTTGACTGCAGAACACTGTGTCATGTAACTACAAATAACTTAAGGCTCAGTTGTGCCATTTAGATCCTCCCTACCAGAGCAGTGCCACGCTTGCCCTAAGAGTGAGCACTGGGCTGAATTTTGCATTGAGTTTGCAAGATGACTCCTGGAGGTCCTGGGTTTATGGAGGCTGGGTGCCATGGGACTTGTAGCTCTCATTAGATTAAATTTATTAAGTCTGACAATTCTGGAAAGCATCAGAGCAACCATTTCCTCCTATTTCTATAAGGTTGTCTGTCACTATGGTATGTGAGCACATATTATGACCTTCAGGTGAAGAAAGAGTCAAGACGTACATACGTGTGTGTGTGTGTTGTGTGTATGAGGGACTGCTTTTAACTGGGCTGATAAATACAAACCAAGGAAAGGGGAGAGAGTGAAATCAGCCTTGTTTCTAACCTGTGACCAGTTGAATTTCAAAAACTGTCTCTGCCACCGTGGCCTGCAAGTTCTTCTGCAGTACTACCAAGCGCAAACATTCAAACAGGTCAGGCACCAGCAATCATGAGTTAAAAAATAAATAAAATATTGGTCAGTTCTTTTTATTCGCCTTCTAGGTTTTGAGCCTTTATGGTACATGTGGGTCAAATTTTAAGCCTTTCTCTGCAACTATAAGGGGAAGCCTTTTTTCTTTAAATGAAAGCTGTGAGTCTCACATAATCACCTGATTCCAGGAGCTGGGGCTATAACAAAATAGAACGAGGCGTGTGATAAAATCACACGAATTGGCAACACTGTTTCTGTCAGTAACTTTGGAACTGGTGCTAGACTGGGGACCTGAAGCCATGTGTGGGCTCATCAAGTAAGGGTGGAGCCAGGAAGGGGAGGAAAGCTTCTTATAATCTTTGGTATTTGTCATTCCCACTTCATACATTTTGAGTTCCATCAGGGCCACCAAGGTAATTGAAGTGTGAGTCAAACCATTTCTCAAAAAGGGCACCAGGGGGCAGTAGATGCCCTGTTTACAAAATCCTTTCCTTTGTTAGCAGTACTGCATTCTCAATAGCATCAGCAAAATGAAAATGACAATAGAAAATGGTTAAACTGTACAAAGCATGTGGTTTGTTCATATATTTGTAGCTAATGGCTTGAAATGGTGTTTTTTCTTGCTGCTCTTCACTGCAAGTTTAAAAAAAAAATAAACAGTTTTGTAGTGTGTAACTTTTTTACCCTCCACATGCCGTTGGCAGCAGTCCCCTTTTATAGACTATCTGCATGATTACTACAGTCTTGTGACGGCATGTTTCCAAACTCCTCTACTTCTCTTTCCCTTTCTCCATCCTTTTCAGGGCAACAGAATGTGGAAAGTTTATGCTCCTTTGTTCTACCAGATAATGGTCTTTCATACAGTCGATCTATATTTTGTGCTTTTCTCTTTCCCAGGAGACTACACTGACTTCTATTCTTCAAGGGAACATGCTACAAATGTTGGGATCATGTTCAGAGGGAAAGAGAATGCTTTGATGCCTAACTGGTTCGTAGTTCAGTTATCTGTTTTCTCACATGTCGTGTTTTACACATTTTGCAAAGGCCTCTATAACCTTACAGGAAAATAAGTCCCTAGGGACAGATTTCTAGTTTAGTGTACATATAGCTCTGCTATGGAGCTATGACGATGTATACCAGCTGAGGATCTGTCCCCCAGTGTCTGAAAAGCCACATCTCCATTCTCCACTATGTCTGAGCTGTGTTTAGTTGTAGCAGAAAGGAGTGACTGTGAGGAGTCAGTTGCAGCTCCCTGATTCAGAGACAGTTTCATCTGAGACCTGGTTCTTCTCATATAGCAAGAAATCAATGATTGCGTGTCAGTAAATAAATCTGGATGCCTAAAAAGGTGGCACCATTCAGAGGAAAAATGTATTCAAAAGTGGTTAGATAACAGGGGAAACTTAGTAACTTACTGTAAAGTGCTTGGAGCTTCCACGGTACATGGTTCTGGTGATTGTAATACAGCATTTAACACACAATCAATGCTTTGTTTTAACAAGGTTGCACTTACCCGTTGGTTACCATGGCCGTGCATCTTCAGTTGTGGTGTCTGGGACACCAATTCAAAGACCAGTGGGGCAGATGCGACCTGACGATGGTGAGTTCCTGGTCATGCCATTGAAATGCACTGTTCTCCTTAGCGAGCAGCATGGCATTGGAATATGTTTGGCTGCCTCTTGTCTTTTCTAGCTTCATTGCTTGTTTATTTTAGCTTCATAATGCACCTTTCTGTCTGTTTAATTCACAGCTAAACCTCCAGTGTTTGGTGCTTGCAAACTTTTGGACATTGAGTTAGAAATGGTAGGATGTATTTATTGTATTACAACTTTCCCTTTAATAAAAGAGAGTAAAAAGCTCTCTATGAAAACATAACATGATATCGGTTATATACATTCTTCTAGAACCTCCCTCTGGGCGGTATATTGCCTGCTGTAGAACTTGCTTCAAAGGGGAGAATTCAATGCCTAAGAGTTGCATGGGAAAAAGAGCCAATTTTAGGCTAACTTCTCTCCAGTATCATTCCAGTTCAAGGGGTATGAAAGACAGTGGCTGCATGATGGGGACTGGTAGGGAGGGTGCATTTTAGTGAGACTCTTTTAGGAAATATATTCATTTTCTATGAGCCCATGGCATTGGCCTGCTAAACCCAGGGTTGTGAGTTCAATCCTTAAGGGGGCCATTTTGGGATCTGGAGCAAAAATCTGTCTGGGGATTGGTCCTGCGTTGAGCCGGGGGTTGGACTAGATGACCTCCTGAGGTCCCTTCCAGCCCTGACATTCTATGATTCATGCCCCTTAGCCAGTCTCTAAGCTGATAACCTAATCAGCTGTAGCTGCAAAGGTCTAAGCGGAGGTGGCAGAGGGATGTAGAGAAGGGAAGATTCCTTGGTTAGGCAAACCGGAAGCAGAGTTTGCTGCATAAGATTCTGTTACAGGAACTTAAAACCTCTGCACAGGGAGACTTGATCATATTTCTTAATGGACAAACTATAGCTCTGCGCATGTGGGAGCTGCAGTTTAAATGAGAGTCCCTTTTGGCAAATTCAGGCCCTGAGTTTAATGACTGACTCTTATCAGCTCACTGCTATTCGGGTGGTTTAACCCTGCTCTCTCCCATGGGGAAAGGAAAAAGCTATAACTCTTGTTTCATCTGCACAAGGAGATTCCAGTTAAAGTTAAGGCGGAAAGCAAATAAAATCGCATTCTACCCTATCTGTCTTGTCTTAGCACTATCTACGGGGGATTTGTCTTGGTGTAAACAAAGGTTTTATTTTCAAAACTTTGACTTGGTTAAAGCATTTTCTTCTCCATTTCAGGCGTTCTTTGTAGGCCCCGGAAACAAGTTGGGGGAGCCTATCCCAATCAACAAGGCTCATGAGCACATTTTTGGAATGGTCCTTATGAATGACTGGAGTGGTAATAAGTGTTACTCTGATTCCCTGGGGGGAATGCTTTTTGCTGTTACATGATATTCAAAATATTGACAGATATTGTATTTGTTTTAAATGATAGAAGTCTAAACTACTCAGGACACTGACGGGTTGAGGGTAGTGGGAGTGGAATACAGTCTACAACTTTCAGGCATTGGTTCAAATCCAGCTCAGGTCAGTAGTGACTAAGAGCTACTGCTAATGGAGGTCATCTAGCTATCTATGTGAAATGAGCTGATTTTAGGTCTAATTCCTGCTTATCAGGGACATGACATAAAACATCGCCACAGCTGGCGCTCTCAGCAGAGGGTAGCTGTATATTAGAGGGAAAAGAGTTAGCAATTACAACATATTCCCTAGTGTAGACACAGGTGAACACTTTTTAGCTCAATTTAGCTAATCAAGGTGGACCTTAAGATTGATTTCAACTAGTTAAATGGAAGTAAAAGAGTCATAGATTCTAGGACTGGAAGGGACCTCGAGAGGTCATTCAGTCCAGTACCCTGCCCTCATGGCAGGACCAAATACTGTGTAGACCATCCCTGATAGACATTTATCTAACCTACTCTTAAATATCTCCAGAGATGGGGATTCCACAACCTCCCTAGGCAATTTATTCCAGTGTTTAACCACCCTGACAGTTAGGAACTTTTTCCTAATGTCCAACCTAAACCTCCCTTGCTGCAGTTTAAGCCCATTGCTTCTTGTTCTATCCTTAGAGGCTAAGGTGAACAAGTTTTCTCCCTCCTCATGACACCCTTTTAGATACCTGTTAACCCGTGTCTAGGCTAGGGAAAAATATTGGCTGGGTTGGAGTTAGCTAACGTGTTAACTAAACCTGAACTAACATTGGCCTCTCTTTCTAAGCTAGACCTACCCAGAGGATTTTGAACTGTGCTTTTGAGCCCTTCAGATGACTGTTTTATATCATGGTTGAGCTATCCTGGGCAAGCGGGTGGTATTTCATTGCTTGTTCAGTGGATGGTGGTGGCTATTGGTGTGCAGAGCTCTTCATCTGTCTCTCTATCATTGGCCTGGAGTCCATGTGACTCTCTGAAAATTTCATTATATTGCGTTGATTTTCCTTTTTTTTTTTTTCAGCTCGAGACATTCAGAAGTGGGAATATGTTCCACTGGGTCCGTTTCTGGGCAAGAGCTTTGGCACAACCATCTCTCCTTGGGTTGTTACTATGGAAGCTCTCATGCCATTTGTGTTGCCAAACCCCGTCCAGGTTAGCAAGAGAACGGCTGGGTTGCTAGAAATGATTTGATTGAAAATAGAATGGGGGTCTCTAGGTTCTGAGAACAGAAACGCTTGGTTGTACCAGTACCTTTCTACTGATTTCAAGGCTTGATCCTGCCTCCAAGATGTGGGATGACATCCTGGCCCCATTGAAACCAATGGGAAAATGCCCATTGACTTCAGCCAGGCCAGATTTTCAGTCATGGTACATACAGCTGCATAGCTTTGAAAACCCAAGTGCTTACAATAAATGGTAGGGATGATGGACTCTAGCTAAATGTTCTGATCAAGAGTCAAACCTGCCCATAGTTTGAGGGTATTTGATTCTATGGTATGTAGCCATTTAATTAGACTTAATACAGTGAAGAGAGTTTACAAGTTGCTCTTCTCTGTGTGAACTAAACAGCTCAGGTCTGAAACTGCAAGCCTTGAGTACACACGGTGTGCCAAATCAGGACAAAGGTGCACTAAAATTCTATTTGGTTGGGTTTAACAACCATGTGAAAAATCAAGAGGACTTTTGGAGGCCAAGAGGAAAAAATGCATTTGATTAAATGAATATCTTGGTAGTGGCATAAACATTTGTGACATAATTATGTATGTGAAACAGTAGCTTAGGCAATTATTCATGAAGGCAAGGGGACTGGAAAAATGCATGCCCTGAGAAAGGGACACATGGTACTCAGCAGAGCCTCGTGAAGAGAGCTGTTACAAAATGTCCCGTCTTTTCTCTTTCCTTTTGGCCTTCAGGCTGTAATGCCTGTTGTATGCTTTTAGGTTCCCAAGCCACTGCCATACCTCTGTGATGAAGAGCCCTATGCTTTTGACATAAATCTCTTTGTCGCTATCAAAGGTACAGTAAATGATTTGTGGAGTTACAGTGATGTAGAATCTGCCATATGTTTCAGACATTTGTTCCATCAATTCTGCGATCCTGATTTCTGCGTAGGGCAATACTTGCTGAGTAAGAGGAAGGTAAAAAAGCTCATAATGTGCCTACTCGCTAGTGCAGGCCTGTGCTATGGAAAACAGTCCTCTTGCGGTGGCTGCATATGATCATTTTACAATCTAAAGAATTATTGTAGATTTTTTTTTTTTTTTTTTTTTTTTTAATGTTCTGATAGCTCTTAGACACCCAAGCGGGCTCAGCGCGCCACTGTGCTGGCGTTCTGTGGAAACAGAGTAAAAGACACAGTCCCAACTCCAATGACTTTGCAGTCTAATTTAAAACAAGATGTGGCAAGTGGGTGGTAACGAATAATCAGAAGGAACAGACAGAGGGAAGACCAGGGAAAGAGTACTAAGAATGTGTGCTTTACTAGAGGTGAAAGATGACTGACTTCATTGGGACTTGTAGAGGAAGGAATGTCCTGAAATGAGTATAGGGATCAGAACATGGCCCTCTGATGCTGTGCTTAATGTGTGGGACTATCATTAAGTCCTGCTGTTGAATGTGTGTCAGTAGAAGAGGAGCTCAGCACCCTAACACCCAGTTAGGCCAGCAAGGGGGTGCAGGAGATTGTGTATCTTTCAATCCCCAACACATCCCCTTCACAGCTGCAGTTCATGGCCTCTTGGGATGATGCAGCAAAAGATTGATACAGTGAATCAAAGAGAGAACTGGGTTGGACCAATGGTTAAGACACTACCCTGTGTCACTGTAAAATGGGAATGATATTCTACTGATGGGGTCCGTATGAGGACTTTACCTTCAACATGATTCTAGCTTAAGTATCATGCAAATGAAAATAGCAAAGGAGATTTTCCTTTTAATAATACTATGTATTTCTGTAGATCCTGCCATTAGTAAGAAATAAGCCTCGCAACTCCCCTATAAATAGGGAAATAATATCTCCATTTTATGGTGAGGGAAGCAGAGGTACAAGAGATCAAGTGGCTTAGTCATAGGGGAAGTCTGTGGCAGAGCAGGGGATAGAAACCAGATTTTGACTTGTATTTGGAATTGTACTTCCTCCCCTTGCAGCCCTTCATACCAGGACAGAGCATGTCATTGCTTATTTTCTCCTGAGCCTGACAATGGTAACGGAAGCCTCTGTCCAGCCATAAGATGAAAATGCCATAGACGTCTTCACCTAGTGCAATTTTCCCATTGTTTGCTTTTTCCCCCCCTTCCTTTAGGAGAAGGAATGAGCAACCCAGCCACGATATGCAAATCAAACTTTAAGGTAAGAGTATGGTTTGATTTCATTCATTTCAAATGATGCTGGCACACTGGGTCCCATACTCAGTTTGTGAAAATCAGCATACACTGATTTACACTAGCTGAGAATCAGGCCTGTTATGAGAGGAAAGCTGGTGATGACTGTTGTCTCAACTGATTTACAAACACCTGAGAGCTTCAGCTCTGAACAGAGACTGGCTTTTCCTGCAACTAGGGCTTAGCACCAACAAAGTTCTACATGTGCTAGAAGAGTTTTGCTGGAGATGGTGTGAGGGCAGAGTGGGAAAGCTGGGGGAAGGTGGATGGATGAAAACATCCCAATTCCACCTGATAGGTGTTTGCCTCCAGAATCACTGCTGTTACACAGAGGTGACTGCAGCATTTGCCCCAGTCCAAGTATGTTGGAGGACACCATTAAAATAAATGTGTACACGCCAGCTGAAGGACTTCATAGTGTTTTGTGTCCACTCTGGATTTTAGTTCCTGGCTTCTAAGCCAAAGAGTTTAAACAATTGCAAGACAAATTCTAGGCAGCTATTTTTTATAGCCAGTGTTTAACATTGGGCCTAAGCCTTGAGTTTTACTAAACTCCACTGGGTACCGAACCCGGAAGGGTGGGGGGAAAGTGGGCTCAATATAAATTAGGGCAGCCTAGTTCCTTAAGTATCCTAGGATGAATTTCCTCGGGCCCTGCCAACGTGAACACATCTAATATATCTAAATATTTTTTTAACCTGTTCTCTCTCTCTCTCTCTCTTTTCTCTTTTGCTCCTCCCCCTTGTTAATATTAATAGTGTTCAGCATCTGGTCACAATGTTTTTAGTGAAGCCGGAAGTAAAATAGACATTAAACACTTTGATTTCATTTATTATTAGCTCTTCATTCCTGCTAAGTAGTGGATTTACACTTTCCTTCATCTTTTTCTTGCTCCTAATGTATTTATAGAACCTGTTTTTATTGCCATTTATGTCCCTTGCTAGCTGTAACTCATTTTATGCCTTAGCCTTTACATTCTTGTGATATCCTTCCGTACTCAGTTTTAGCAATTTGTCCATCTTTCCACTTTTTGTAGGATTCTTTTTTGATTTTAGGTCATTAAAAGATCCTCATGTGGCCATATTGGTTTCTTGCTATTCTTCCTATATTTCTTTCGCATAGTTTGCTGTTCTGCCTTTAATATTGTCCCTCTGAGAAACTGCCACCTCTCCTGAACTCCTTTTTACCCTTAGGTTTTCTTCCCATCAGTGCTTTACCTACAAGTTATCTGAGTTGGCTAAAGTCTGCTTTTTTTTAAAAAAAAAAAGCCCATTGTCCTTATTCTGCGGTTCTCACTCCTTCTTTCCTTAGAATCATTAAATCTATCTTTTCATGATTACTTTCACCCAAATTGTCTCCCACTTTCAGATTCACAACCAATTTCTCCCTGTCAGAATTAAGTCTAAAATGGTTGCCTCCCTGGTTACTTCCTCCGCCTTCTGAAACAAGAAGCTGTCCTCAGTACATTCCAAGAATTTGAGATTTTATATTTTGCCATATTACGTTTCCATCAGATGTCTGGATAGTTAGTCTCCCATTGCTATCAGGTCTTGTGTTTTGGATATTTCTGTTGTTTGTTCCAGAAATGCCTCATCCACCTCCTCCTGATTGGGTGATCTATAGTAGACCCCTGACATGACATTACCCCTGGATTTTCCCCTTTCATCTTCACCCAGAGTCTTTGATCTGCCTCTCATCTCTTTCTGGACTTTGAAACAAGTGTGTATATTCTTGGTGTATAAAGCAACCCCTCCTCCTGTTCTTTTCCGTGCCTGTCCTTCCTGAACAAACTGTTCCCCCTCTATACCAATATTCCAGTCATGAGATTTATCCCACCAAGTCTGTTATGCTAATTAAGTCATAATTTCGCTTGGGTACTAAGCCTTCCAGTTCTTCCTGTGTGTTTCCCAAACTCCTTTCATTTGTGCATAGACATCTAAGATGTTGAGCAGATTTCCCCATTGTTTTCCCCCCTGTGTCCCTATTGTAATTTTCCATGCCCCGCCCCCAACATCTAGCCGCCTTAAGTTTTGTCTACACTGCAGTAAAAGACCTGTGGCTGGCCCGGGTCAGCTGACTTGGGCTGCGGGGCTATAAAATTGCAATGTAGACATTTGGGCTCAGGCTGGAGCCTGGGCTCAGAGACCCTGTGCGGGGGTGTGGTCACAGAGCCTGGGCTCCACCCCAAGACTGAACATCTGCATATAATTGTATAGCCCAAGTCAGCTGATCGGACCAACCGCAGGTCGTTTATTGCACGTAGAAGTACCCTTAAGGTCAACATCTGGAATTCTGTTAAGGTCAATTTTTATATATACTTCCCTGTGGGCTTTTCTCATCCGTCTCCTTTGAACTTCATTTAAAACCCTCCTCACTAGGTTAGCGAGTCAGTGTCCAAAGAGGCTCTTCCCCTTGAAAGTCATATTAGTAACATGACTGATGATGTCTGTGCTGTACTGCCAGGTACCTGCACTTCTGATGTCTCGCTACCCCCTTAACAATTATTAGGACTGGTTGACTTGTTACATTGCACAGAAATATCTGACTCTGGTAGCCACAAATTGCCATTAACCCCAACATTAATGCCACGCCTTCAGGTGCTAAAATCCTTCTACACAGGATTCCATTGACCTCTGTTTATTCCCGCCGAAGGGCCAAATACTCATAGAGAGAGGGCCTGATTGAAAGTCCGTTATGTCATTGGAAAGGGTCCAATTGATTCCACTCAGCTTTGGACCAGACCAGTTGCCTACAGAGCTGGGATATTAATATGCTGTAACCCTGCTTTCACAACATACAATAGTTGCTTCTCATCTCTTCAAACATAAACTATTTGTATTCAAGCCATACATCTGGAGACCAGTCAATGAGCCAGAGGATCAATTTAAAGTAATTACAAATGTTCCATTTAGGCTGCTGAAGGCTCCTGATTAGATAAGGATGTCGTTCTTGTGGGCTAATGTTTAACAGTATGATCCAGAAAGAATGAAATGCATTTTGTACAGACTAGTGACATCTGTGAGTTATGTTTGTCCTTCACTTCCCCCTTTTTCCAGTACATGTACTGGACCATGAAACAGCAGCTGGCTCATCACTCCATCAATGGATGCAACCTCAGACCTGGAGATCTCCTGGCATCTGGAACAATCAGTGGACCTGTAAGCATTTAACTAACAGCTGTCACTAATAACGAAGTACTCAGCAATTAGAAACTGATCAGATGTGACCCTGGCCTTAAATCCACTTTGTTTTACTATGGACATCTTTGTAGTTCTTCCTCAGTCTTTTTGGCATACATATTTTTTTAAGCCTTCCTACTGTCAGTATCCATAAAAGCCAGTTGTGGTATTTTAGAGGCAACAATATTCATGCACAAAAGTAGCCTAATCCTGCTGTGTGAGTTACAGGTACTGTCTCATTGTTAAAACAAACCCCACAGCAAGAGTATGTTGAGATCGATGGAGGACAACCTCTAGAGCAGTGGTTTTCAAACTGCAGGAATGGAAGGCACCAGGCCATTAAAAGTCCCATTGGCGGTACTGCCCAGCTAAGGCAAGGCTAGTCCCTACCTGTTCCATCACCGCACTGTGCCCCAGAAGCAGCCAGCAGCAGGTCTGGCTCCTAGGCGGGAGGGCCACGGGGCTCCGCGCTGCCCCTGCCCCAAGCACCGGTCTAGGAGCCAGACTTGCTACTGGCTGCTTCCGGGGCACAGTGCGGTCCGTGTGCCAGGACAGGCGGGAAGCCTGCTTCTGCACCCCGGCTGCACCGCTAACCGGGAACCACTGGAAGTAAGCCCATACCCTAGCCCTGAGCCCCCCCAAACCCAGAGCCCCCTCCTGCACCCCAAACCCCTCATCCCTGGCCCCATCCCAGAGCCTGCACACCCAGCCCAGAGCCCTGACCCCCTCCCACACCCCAACCGCCTGCCCCAGTCCAGAGCCCCCTCCTGGCCCCACCCCACAGTCCTCACCCCCACACATTAATCCTTTGCCCCAGCCCTGAGCCCCTCCCACACCCCAAACCCCTCATCCACAGCTCCATTGGGTCACAGGCATCAACAATTTTCTTAAACTGGCTCGCCAGAAAAAAAGTTTGAAAACCACTGCTCTAGATAATATAAGTGTTACTGTTATTCAAAGTGTTAACACTTCCAAGTCTCTCAATTCCGTATGACCCTAATTTCATAGTCCATTATTTTAATTTATACTGCGCTGGTGTAGCACTGTACTTAGAAAATGCAAACCCCACTTTCTCCAATGTATTTTTTGGGATTCACGGAGCTCTGTCTCCTGACCAGCACATTGCTGGACATTGTTCAGTGGTGGACCGAGGTGTGATGTGTTGTTTTTCTTTCCTCTTGCTGAAATAGAAAATAAGGACAGGTTAAGATTTTATACCCTGGTGTCCAATAGCCTGTAAAGTCATTGGGAGACTTTCCACTGGGAAACGTCAGTGGGGGTTGGATCTTGCTCCTAGTCACCTAGTGCATTGCCATCTGTCCTTCTATAAGGCTCCAGTAGCGTGTCAGCGTAATAAAGCACATACACCAACCTGCTAGGGTACACATGTACAAGTGAAGTGCTTTTTCTTCTCTCTAGCACATCATGCTGCAGATTTACATTAAAATCGTTTAAACATTTAACAACATATAGCATTCCTCTCCACAATGAAATGTGACTAGGACTCTGAAATGTAGCAACAGACAGATACTTGAGAGGCAGAAATAGTGCCCTAGATTTGTCTCCATACTTCCTTGAACAGGATCCAATTTTTCCGTATAGTGCCCACTACTAAAGATAATGATACCAAAGAGAAGATTGCTTTAGGCAGTTGTGGCCTCCAGCAAGTAAGGAGTTAAAAACCAAAGACAGGCGAGTAAGCTAGCACATCAATGAACCCGATCAATGACTGTTACTGGCAAGGTTCCATTGCACAGAATCCAACAATATATTTGTTTTCTCACTCCCAGCAGCAGGGGGGTCGGGGGTTAATTGTAGTACAGACATTTGGAATGACTTTACAATTCTGTTTCTAACTTATGCTTTGAAGGATCCAGAGAACTTTGGCTCCATGCTGGAGATGTCATGGAAGGGAACAAAAGTAATTGACCTTGGGAATGGACATTCTCGTAAATTTCTGCAGGATGGGGATGAAGTCATTATAACAGGTAACAACCAAATGATTATGGGTGTGTTCTCTTGGTACTGTGAGCTGGCTTAGTACCACGGTGTGTGGCCTGTAGTTGTTTTATATACGGGAACTCCTCACTTAGTCGTCCTAGTTAACGTTGTTTGGATGTTAAGTTGCTGATCAATTAGGGAACATGCTCGTTTAAAGTTGTGAAATGCTCCCTTCTAACGTCCTTTGGCAGCCGCCTTTTTGTCCACTGCTTGCAGGAAGAGCAGCCCGTTGCAGCTAGCTGGTGGATGGTTGGAACCAGGGTGGACCAGCAGCCCCCCCCATCAGCTCCTCCTATCAGCTCCCCACTCCCCTAAGTTCCCTGTGCAGCAGCTGTCCCTCCCCCTACTGCCATGTGCTGCTCCTGCCCTCTGCCTTGGAGCGGCTCCCAGAGACTCCTGCTTGCTGTATGGGGGAAGGGGGGAAAAGGGGGGCTAATGTCAGGGTGTCTCCCCCTCCCCCTTGCTCCTGTACCCCACTTACCCCATCTTCCATAGAGCAGGGGGGACACATGAGGGAGGGAGGGAGGGAGGGAGCTTCTAGGCAGTAGCTGCTGTCTCAGGTCTCAGCAAGTTGATTTAATTAACAGGGCAGTGTACTTAAGCCTGGGGTCAGCTACTTAAAGGGGAAATGCGCATTTTTTCTCTCTCACACACAGGGTGTGCGTCTCTGTCCGCCCTCCCTCCTTTCCTGCTGCTTTGTAGTGTTGTGAGAGTTAACCGTTGAGGGCTCAGTCAATTGTTAGTTCATTTAGCAGTAAGGCATTCCCTGGGAAATATCCCACCCTCTGACTCTTCCACCTCAACCAAGCTTCACAATCATCATCACTGTGTAGCAGTATTAAATTGTTTAAAACTTATACTGTGTGTGTGTGTGTGTGTGTGTGTAGATAGATATAGATATAGTCTGGTGAAAAACATTTCTCTGGAACCTAACCCCCTCATTTACATTAATTCTTATGGGGAAATTGGATTCACTTAACATAGTTTCGCTTAAAGTTGCATTTTTCAGGACCATAACTACAACGTTAAGTGAGGAGTTACTGTATAGCATTTCTAGTGGGAGTCAGGCTTCCTGTAAATTCCTAGCTGCACATGACCCCCTCCTGGTTCCTGGGAGGTAAAGGCAGGGGGATAAACTGTCCCCTGCTATATCTGCTTTATAGGTCTGTTTTGTTGTGTTAGCCTTTCAGTTACTGGGCTAAAGTAAAACTATCTCCTCATTGCTCCCAGAATAAGTAGTGGATTCTTGCAGCTCAGTTTGTAAGTGTCTGTCTATTTTTGGGTATTATACAGTGCCTGTTACCGCAGTATTGAAGCATATGGGTTCCCCGTTTCCCAGGTTCCTTTTGAGCATGATGCCAGGGTTCTGGTGTTCTGCTACTCTTCCCCCCCCCCCTCCCACCATGCCACCCCCCATTATAGCCTTTATATCAAACAAAGTTGCCAGCTATTTTTGAATGTACTGAAAATGTACCAGTGTACCAGAGCAGGAATGGTGATGCTTTTTACTAGCTTACCTTTCCCTTTAGTACATGCACACACACGCACCTAACTGTAGTCATATATAGTTTGCAACGCACAAAAATACTTTGGGGGCTAGTAGTTTGTTTTGATTTGGGGGTTTTCCAAACTACAAATAACACGTGATACGTTGTTACTCCTCTTTTGACACTTCCCTCTCCACAGAGATGTGTGATAGTGTTGTTCCTTTAGGTAGCATAAAAGATATTATAGAAAGCAAAGGAGTTTTTTTTTCATCATGACACTAAGGACTGGGATTTTGAAAGGAGCCTTAAAGAGTTAGGTGTGGTGGTGTCATTTAGATGGAATGTATGGACCCAAAGAGTCAAAGGTGTTAACATGCCCCTGACATGGTTTAACATTAAACAATTTCAAACAAGGGTTGGTATACCGAGACTTCAGCCTGCTTAGTACCATGGCAAACACCATTAAAAGTCCTTTTAACCTTTTATTAAAGATACAGAACAAGAAGGGGGAAATAGTTTAAGTATTTGGAATGTAAAGTATTAAGTACGGTTTTCATTTTAACAGCATCTCTTGTTCCATTTCCCCTTGAGCTGTAGAGTCTTTAGACAGAAACCCCCACTTGGTTAACAGTCTCTTAGGTGGTATTGAAGATTGTAATGATTGTCCTTTTTGGGGAAAAGAAAAAAATTGTTGAAATGAGTTGGTGCTGCTGTTGAAGAAGTTTGGTCCCGATTCCTAGAAAGCAAAACAAGACACACGCGCACACACAGCTTCTGTCTCTGGTGTTGATTCTCCCTTGCAACCTTGCTGCTGGAAAACCCAGGCACAGCACACAGTCATATCAGCCACTCCGAGTCCTGGCAAACTCATACCAGCATCAGGATGTTTTAGAGCATTGCTTTTATCTGCTTCTCTGGTCACAAGCTTACCGCGGTGTTGCAAAATATGCAATCCTGGCTGGCTAAGCCAGACTTCTCATAGACAGAAGGCAAAAGGAGAAGGATAGGAAAGAGAAGAAATAAGGTGGGGAAGGAAAAATACAGTGTGAATGTGAGAGAGAGACCGTCTCTACATACCTTGTGGTGTTCGGGATTTAGCTGAAACCAGTGGAGGTAGTGTCATCTCTGGCTCCCTCTCTTGGTTTGATCTAGTTGGGACATTTCTTGTGATCAGGACAATGAAGACCCAGTAATGTTACAGTGGATCCCAGGAGATAATGAGGGTGGCAGCCCTGATGGTGAAGCTCACTCCTTTCCCTTCTTTCAATCAGCAATTGTTCCATTTCATTTCCTCTCTACCAATTTTCCTCAAACACTTTTATTTTAAGGAGCCCTTAGGAGGAACGATGGGCAGAGTTGTTCACTCCTTCATTATTTTATCAGCCAATGGGCTAATTTTGGATCCACCAATTTTGGTTCATTTATTTCCAGTCTCCCACTGTTCTGGTTTACCAGATACGATCTTAATACAGTCTTTGAATTTTGTTGTAGGTTATTGTAACATTTTGTGAACTTTCACTCACTTTTCACGGTTAAGCTCAGATTTAGGGTAAATTGGTCGGCCCAATTATCACAACAGGTGCCAACTGAATTTCAATAGGATTTGAGTGCCTGCCTCCCTTAGGCTCCTCTGAAACTCCCAGCCAAAGCCTGCATGCACTTGAGCCATTTGTCCAGGCTGCAGGAGTCAAACCCAGAATCCTAGATCTAAACCGTTTTGAATATGGGAGAGGGGGTTCCAATTCAAATTCCTGCATCCAAACCCAACTCCTGTTTTTTAGTTCAAGGTCAGATTCAGAACCAGAAATTACTTTTTTCCTCCTGCTTCTGATATGGGGTAAAGCCATTCTTGTGAGATTTTTTTGGCCTAAGTTTGCAGACATCTCCTCAGTTCCTCTGCTGGCCATTTTAGAGAACTATTTGTGAAATGTTTCACATCAACAAATCTCACTAGCCAGAAACTAACCATGTTCTGAACAGCTTCTTCGATTCCTTGCCCACAACAGTTCTTACACATATATTAAGTGGAGTAGCCCACAGGATTTGAACAGACAATGAAGCTGCCAAAGTGATAGGAAGAATTTAATTAACGTGACTTGAACAAGAGAAAACAATTGTGACTAAGTCATGGAAGCTGGTACATATGTCTGGTGAGAGGAACATTGTTTGGGATTGGGAAACTTGCAAGGACTATCATAGAGGGGAAATACCTACAACACAGAGGCAAAACTAGGGTGCCTTACCCAGCTGGGTGTATCTGCAATTAAGGAATGAGCACAAGAAAATAATTCTAGCCAAGTGAAGGAGCATCAATGCAAGGTCTGAGTATGAAGCTAAGCAAACACTGCAGGGCACTTCAAAGAGAGCACTGAAATAAATGAGGTGGCAAAATCCAGCACACGGTGGTGCGTGCACATCAGTACAGCCCATTACCCCCTTCGAAAGCATCAATAAGATTAACAGCTCTGACCTCACAAGAGCGGGCCCTGTAATAGATCCCCTGAACTGAGAACGGGAATTGAAGATGTGTTACTGAAACTGACAACAGCTGCAATAAATGAGCTGAGATCTCCAGAGGGGTAATGGTGACAGTATGATGGACAAGAAGGCAATGAAGATTTCCATGCAGAGATGGACATGGAGCCTCACCATGTATTCACTTCTCTATGGGTTTGTTGGGAGAGCACATACATGACGGTGTAGAGGCTGTGGAATTTACTGTTGCACTGGGGTGACCTCTGCACGCAATTGGTGTAGTTAGATGAGGTGAATGGGCCCACCAGTGTGAATGAAGTGCAGATCCTATAGTAGTTACATTTCAGAACTGCCTCTTGCTTTTTAAATCACTGTTGCAGCTGCCCCCACTACCACTCCCCACCACCCGCTAATAGGCAGACTCCACTTGTCTGGAGTTACCATATGTCCTGGTTTTCCAGAACATTGCCTCCTTTTTTTGAGCCTCCGTCCTCTGTCCTGGCAGATTTTTCAAATAACAGGAAATGTCCTGGATTTTTGCAGAGCAGATACTGTAGCTCAGAAAGAGCCCCAGTTGGTCCGCTTCCTGATTGGTCCCTCCTCTGCATCTGCAGCTGATTGGTCCATTCTCCTGCAGCCACATCTGCCTTACTCCCAGCCCTGGGTAGGGGAGCAGGAGGCCCGGACTGATGGCTGTTGCTGCGTCCTGCTCTTGCGCCAACCTGCCATGCCTCCATGGCAGGGAGCGACACTGGCCCCCACCTCCAGTGAGTACCCCTGCTGCAGGTACCACCTCCAGCACCCCCAACTGTACTCCCCTTTCAGCCCCCCCGTGGCCCCCCCCCCCACACACACCTCTGTGTCCTCTTCTGGGGAACCTAAAATATGATGATCCTACACTTGTCTCCTCTTTCTGCAGGCCAGAGCTGAGCTAGCAATACATCACTCAAGGCACTGTCTGCTTCTAAGTAGAATGTGGAACAAAGGGGAGCATTTCCCCGTATCTTCCATCTCGATATGCACTGTGCATTTTCTGATGTAAAACAGCTACCACTTAATGAGATTATTCTTTATTGACACAGATTCTGCCACCTAGGACAGGTCAGCTAGATCATAAAAGTTGAAATTTCAGTGCGTGGACACTCAATCCACACTTAGGCACCGGAGTTAGTAGCCTAATTTTCAGATACTGAGAATCTCCGCTTGGTGCTCAAGTTCCCTAAAGGAATAAAAAGCACAGGCTGGATGGGTCTGGAGGGGTAATGTCTTCCTCACAGGATGCCAAGGCTGTCTGTATTGCTGTTTGTAAACTGCCTTGAGATCCTTGGATGAAAGCTGGTATAGAACTATTGGATTTTAATGAAATGTGTTAATAGATCATTGCAAATGGAGCTGGTCAAAAATTTGCTGTCAGTGGTTTTTTTGGGCGGGTTTTGGGCTACAAAACGTGTTTTTTTACAGAAAAAGATCTGTTTTTGTCAAGTTTTCATTTAAAAAAAAATAAAATACCACTCCACCCCTGCCTCCTCCCCCAAGTTAGGAAAATATTCAATGGAAACATTGTTCAACATTTTTGGCAGGAAAGGAAATTATTTCCCAACCAATGTAGTTTCCACCAATTTTGATAGAAGCCTTTTGGACACTCAATTGTAGCACTAACTGATGCTCTGAGAGCTTTAGGTTAAAAACTAAACCTCACAGGGGTTTTGATGCCTTGTGGAAGGTCACACAATACATCCGGAGCTAAGCTGTGAACAGAGCCCCAGCGTCCTGAATGTGTGTGACATACTCTAGCCCAGGTATTGGCAACCTTTGGCACACGGCCCATTAGGGTAAGCCCCTGGCGGGCCGGGCCGCTTTGTTTACCTGGCGTGTCCGCAGGTTTGGCCGATTGCAGCTCCCACTGGCCGTGGTTTGCCCTCCCAGGCCAATGGGGTCTGCAGGAAGGGCAGCCAGCACGTCCCTTGGCCCACGCCGCTTCCCTTGGCCCGTGATCTCTTTGGTGCTTAATAAGAACTTACCTTTTAGACGGCTGTTTTAAATCTCGAACATTGTTTATCAGCAGGATGTTTAAAATAATATAACATAACACTAACACAATGCAGAACATTGCATGTGCATTTAGCCAAGTTAGTGATGATAACACTCTGCTATTTTGAAATAAACAATGTTCCACAGCTACTATGGATAAAAAAAAATTTAAAGCCCAACTGATGATGTATGTAAAAGGACTGGCTCCTGAGCTTGTTTGGGATGCGCTCATATTTAGTGACTTATGGTAAGTTGAACCAAAGCCTTTACGGCACAGGTTAGAGTGTAGGCCTATTACAGCCTGTCCCAAGGCAGGACTAAGGAGTGTCTTGGCAAGTGTCCAGCCAGTGATTTATAGCCTCCTTTGTTTCAAATTTCCACTTGAATTAACCCCTCCCCCCTCCTCCTTGAGCTATTTCAGAGAAACCTAACATAAATAAACCAAGAGTAATGTATTGTTCCTAAGAAATGTTTCTCATGGGAGCCAGTATTACGAGATTTCTTTCGCTAAACTGCACTGTGGCACATTTTGAAATGTAGCGGTAGTTCCTTGACTCTTTCCTTAGGGCCCATGGTATTGGCTGACTGGTGCACAGAGCCTGCTCCGTTAAATGTGCTGCACCTTGTTACTGCTTTGAATTATATTGGACCGCAAGGAGAGCACATTGTGCTAAAAATCACCAGCAATGAAGCCTAACAAAGATTAATGGAAACTTGGTTGACTCCTCAAAGCGCTGTGACTGACTTAAGTCGTGTTTACTAGTGATGAGCCAACAGGCTGGTATTCGAATGTCATTCATATTTACACCTCCTGAGAAGTTAGCTCCTGGTCAGAGCAGCTAGTGGAGAGCCCAGAGAGAGAGAGAGAAGGGAGAAGACCAGCTCACTCTAAGTTGCTTTACTTTTGGGGGTTGAGGATGAGGGTGCCAGGAGCTTTTTACTGACACCCCCCCCACCACACACACACATACACACACACACACACAGACAGACCCAGCTGAGAGGGAAAAGGGCTCAGGGACTACATACACACCCAGTCTGCTGGGTTTGGTGGGAGAAGGGGCACTGCAAAGATCTTCTTCTTAGGACAAGGGTGAGGGTATCAATACGATGAGAACTTTCCCTCCTCCACCCTAGTGTGCCTGTAGGATGGGGACAGGGCTGGAGTTCATCTCCAGAGAAGGGGCAGGCTGGACCAGCTGGCCCTGCAGATAACTAGGTATATGTGTGCACTTGTAGCTGTGAGCTACTGGTGAGACTAGAAAAGAGCAAATATTTTGGGGGCATAGAGCACGTAGAGTCATGAGGTTCAGCAAATGGAACATTGCGTTTTCCTATCCTCGTTAAGGTTTCCTTGTGTATATTCGCCTGCTGCGTGAAATCTGAATTGGTTTCCAACCCCAAGAGTAAAGGTGTTAATTGTTAGTGCTTAGCAGGCCCTTCTGAATAACTCTGTTCAATATTCTGTAGAGGCCAACTCATTTAACCTCACTGACAGTCGTTGCAATAAGTCAGTTATTCCTGAGCAGGAATTTGGCCAGAGTGTGCATTTTCTTTTCCAAAGTCAGGGTTTCTTGGAGGTTTTTTGGCATGTAGGTGGCCGGTGTGATACTGTTCTCATTAAATATTATATCCAAGTGTCACTCCAATCTTAGCTAGTCAAAGATGGCTTTCTCCCTTTTAGTATCTATTCCTCTCTTTAGCCCTTGGCTACTTGAGTTTCAGACCTGATCACTTCTCTGCACTAAGTTTTTCAACATTTGGTCCTTGGAAAGAGACAATTTCCCTAGACCTCTTTGTTACCGCACAACCTGAGTTCTCGTAAGAAGTGAAATCTGCTCTCTCAAGGAAAACTCCACTGCTTTATCAGCATTACAAAGAATCTCTGGAATGAACAGAGCATAGATGCAGTCATTCTGTGATATGATTCAGAGACAACCCCTGAGTGTGAGTGGACTGAAGAGGGAATGAGACATTCTATTTCTTTAGGACTTGTTTCTCTGAAAAGCACTCCTTAGTCAAGTCAAGAGCTGAAAAATCTCCTTTAAGGTCCTATTGAAGCCTCTAATGTCAGGAAAGGGAGTGCAGGTACTGAATCTGCTTAAGTGAATAGTCACCTTCCATGTCGCCAACTGAATGATTTCAGTGCCTTGTAAAAAACAGCAATAACCCACTATACTTTGGAAGCAATCAACTAAGAGGACAGTCTCCACTACATATATAATTAGGAAGTAGGGACAATGTTGCTATGAATCACTGCAGTGGTATGCTGCAAAGCCTTTTTTTTCAGACATCATGAATGTGAGTCTCACTCCTTGGTTCAGTCTGTTTATGCTGCGTAAAAGGGCCAGAGCACAATAAAGGGGCCCTAAATACCCCATATTCAGCTGGGGGAGGATTTCCCTGATGCAGGCACTATGGCTGACAGCCAGAAGGCTGCCCTCGGATGATGTAGGGGAATGACTGGAGCAGAAGGGGCTGCAGCCTCTAGGATAGCCCAGGGAAGCTACAGAAACAGACCTGCAAAGGGGCCTCTCCAGTCCCCAGAGCAGCCCAAGATGCACAAACTGGAGAAATGGTCTGAAGTAAATAAGATGACATTCAATAAGGACAAATGCAAAGTACTTCACTTAGGAAGGAACAATCAGTTGTGCACATACAAAATGGGAAATGACTGCGTAGGAAGGAGTACTGCAGAAAGGGATCTGGGGGTCATAGTGGACCACAAGCTAAATGAGTCAACAGTGTAACACTGTTGCAAAAAAAAAAAAGCAAACATCCTTCTGGGACATCTTAAGAAGAGTGTTGTAAGCAAGACACAAGAAATAATTCTTCCGTTCTACTCTGTGCTGATTAGGCCTCAACCAGAGTGTTGTGTCCAGTTTGGGCACCACATTTCAGGAAGTATGTGGACAAATTGGAGAGAGTCCAGAGAATAGCGGGAAAAATGATTAAAGGTCTAGAAAACATGACCTATGAGGAAAGATTGAAAAAATTGGGTTTGTTTAGTCTGGAAAAGAGAAGACTGAGAGGGGACATAAGTTTTCAAGTACATAAAAGGTTGTTACAAGGAGGAGGGAGAAGAATTCTTCTTCTTAACCTCTGAGGATAGGACAAGAAACAATGGGCTTAAATTGCAGCAAGGGAGGTTTAGGTTGGACATTAAGAAAAACTTCCTGTCAGGGTAGTTAAGCACTGGAATAAATTGCCTAGGGAAGTTGTGCAATCTCCATCATTGGGGATTTTTAAGAGCAGGTTGGACAAACATCTGTCAGGCATGGTTTAGATAATATCTAGTCCTGCCACAAGTACAGGGGACTGGACTAGATGACCCCTCTCGGTCCCTTCCAGTCCTATGATTCTGTGAAGATTGGGAGAGCACAAAGGTGGCTTTTCCCATTGTCCCTCTGGGCTGCGAGTTCTGTGAGCCTAGCTCAAGGGAGAGTGGCCACATGACTAAACAACATTTGAACTACACAGGCTGGTTGATAGGTGTAGCAGCTGGTGAGTTGTAGCCTGTAGCTGCATTCCCACTGCATTGCTAGCTTAAATGTCAGCAGCACTCAAGCTTCAATCTACTCCCCATCACCCCAATGGACCAGCTAGTTCTCATTTTAAAGTATCACTTTACCTAGGCTAGACACACCAATTTGTGTGTAGACAGGAGTCAGGTTAGGGGTAACATTGAGTTATACCTTGAGCTAACACTGCAGTAAAGACAAGCCCTCAGTAAGAAGATACAAATTATCTGTATAACATTAACTCTTTCTCTGTTGATAGAAATTCAGGGACAGATGAATCACTGGAACTACTGTACCATTAATTACATGCAGGGAAGAATGTATCTTTCATCATTTTTGGAGAATCCATCTTTTGACAATGAAATTGCTCCTTAAAATAAACTGTTCACAGGACACGTTATATCTCTGTTGTCGTTCCCTTCACTAAACATTATCAGCTGAGGTCTACAGTAATTCTGTCTGTTGCTTCATCTCAGAATAACATTTTCAGATATGCCTGAAGTATACGGGATGAAACGCCTTCAGCTGAGTTTCCTTTCCTGCTCTCTGGAAGCTGAACTAATGGATTGCTCTTTCTGAATACATACAGTACGTGACAGAATGAACCAGTACTGAGGGGGGACTTGCAGCACCCACATACCTCAGGATTGTGGAATTAAAAAAAAAAAAAAAAAAAGTAGGATAGTAGGTCAGAATCAGGGGTAGCCGTGTTAGTCTGGATCAGTAAAAAGCAACAAAGAGTCCTGTGGCACCTTATAGACTAACAGATGTATTGGAGCATAAGCTTTCATGGGTGAATACCCACTTTGTCAGATGCAAGAATGTCAAGGTCAGAATGTCAACTCTCACAGCTTGCATGAATATTGAGGGGTCAAATCATTCCGTAGTTACAGATGTAATCAATGACCGGTAACATTGGCAGTAGTCATAGACTTTCATTTTCTGTTTATATAATTGAGCATAGCCGGACATCTTGGGCCAGATCTTCAGCTGGTGTCAATGGAGCTGTGCCAATACAGTTTAATGGATCTATTAGTTTTGGTTTTTTAATTGTAGCTGCCCCATTGATGGTCTGGAAAGATGAGGATTCTCCTAAGGCTGCTCTAAGCTATGCCAAGACCAGGCTGGCATAGAACCAGGACCCACAAATATTGCCTTACAGCCCCCTCCCCACAGTGGTATCCAGTGTGTATTGGCCTGATCAAAAGCCCCTCAATGTCAATGGGAAACTTTGGGTCAATGGGGTGTGGATCACCCCGACTGAGCACAGCTAAGAAGCTAGGCCTACATCAGTGTATTTACATTCATTTCATTCCCTTTCATGTTGGTACTGCACCTTGCACTATTTTTATTTCATTTTATTTTTTACTACTTGTAAAAATCCGCTAGGTGCCCCTCTGGTGACTCTCTTCCTCTCCCCATTCCAGGTCACTGCCAGGGAAATGGGTACCGCGTGGGGTTTGGCCAATGTTCAGGAAAAGTGCTTCCAGCCATCTCTGCTCCATGATTACCTGCACGAGGTGCCTTTCCAGGAAGGGAAGAAGCCTCGCCACGTTCCTGATGTAACTGTTCTCTGACGTAACGAAATTAAAATCCGTGTGCGTGCGTGCACGCATTCAGTTTTCAAATCAGTATTTTTGATAGAAATGGTTGGAATTTCCCGAGTATTTTAACTGTTATCAATAAATATCTTAATGATGGAGTTGCCTTCGGTGTCGTCCTCGTCTTCTTACGACTGTAATACTGTCCTGGTTAAGCCCCCATAGATGTACGTAGAGTCCTTATACGCAGTCCATTAGTAGTGGGCATTCTGAGCTGGGCAACCTGATTTTCTCCAAGTACCTTGATGCATGTAAACACCAATGAGTCAGAGGAGGGGCTTTGCATGGTACAAGACAGGAGTAGATGGATTACATTAGCAAAGAAAATGTAGCCTGAACATTTTGAACCATGAATGGGGCGGGGGAGGGTTCTTGTAGAATAACCTTCTGTGGGAAGTGGGGGACTCCTTATTGTTGAGACACTTAAAAGCACTCCAGCAAGCAAGGAGAATAAGGGAATCTTTGCATCAGTCTTCACCACAGAGAATAATTGGGAGATACCTGCCCCAGAGTTACTCTTTTGCAGGCAATACAGGGGAGACAGTACTAGGGACCGAGGTGTTGCCTAGATTGATAGCTTGAATGCCAAAGAGTCACCGGGATGGGATGGTTAACCCAGGAACTCTGAAAGAATTTAAGAATTAAGTGGATAAACTGCTGGTAGAAATACAGGGAGAGATTCTCCCCACCTCCATGCCTTATACACTGCTCTGGCACTGAATAGGGGCTGTACAGGTGCCCCAGGAGAGAATCCCTCTGGTGCAGGAGTGCAGAGTACCCTTTACTAGCCCTGGTGTAGGAGGTGAGCTGGGAGCAGTAGGGTACATATCCATACTGCCAGGGACACTGGGCTGCAGAGCAGTTCACAAGCAGCCTTCCTGAGGCTGCCATAAATGAAAACTGCCCGCAGGGCTGCTCTAATTTATGTTGGGGGCTGCTCCCAAAATCCAGACATAAAAGCGATCTTTGCCCTACTACCTTGGGCTGCACATCCCAGAAGCTCAGCGCAGAATCAGACCCACCTGATTTACCATTTAAATCAGCCGTTCTAGCAAAGACCTAGAGCTCAGCCAGTGTCATACTGATTATTTTTTTAATTGCTAAGATTGATTCTAGGAATTACAGACCAATAAGCTTTGCTTCAGTAGCAGGTAAATTAGCTGAAAAACAATTAAACTAGATTTAAAATCCCTAACTGAAGTCTGATATAATATGGCAATGAACCAGCCCAGCTTCTGTACTAGAAAAATATGCCTCTCTAGGCTGCTGGAATTCTTTATGGGAGTCAGAAGTAGATATAACTTTTCAAACTTTTCAAACCCCCTTCGTTCAAGTCCCTGGCATGAGGCTCTTCGGGAATCTAAGGCGTGATTGGGATGAGAGGTTTGTCCTGGGTAAGAAACTGGTTCAGGGGGAGAACAGATCTGTAATAAATGGTCTGTTTTCAGTAGAGGAGGTTTATAGCTGGGTGCCCTGAAAGTACACTATAGATATATTCTAGATCTGGGAAAGGTCAACAGTGAGGTGACAAAATTTGCATGTGACACTTGTGTCCCTGTCCTTTCTGCGGGACATGATCTGATAGATCAGGTAAAGCCAGAGCTAACTAAGTGACTAGACTCTGTAGTAACGTACACTGTGTTGCTGCAGATTTGAGGAAGTGGAGTTTGTCCGAGACCTCCTGCTCCTATTTCCTCTCCAGCCTTGTAGAGGGCTTCCAAAGGGTAAAGAAGAAGGAGAGAATGACATGCAAAGAGCAATCTCCAGCCACAGCAGAGTCCATCCACAGCAGGGATCCAGGGGTGCAGATCACGCTCTGCTGGAAGTAGGAGGGTCTTAGACAATTGTCAGGACATCAAAAGTTAATGCCTCAATTCCTGTGGAAAAGCCCACAGACTCATTAATGCCCACAAGCGGGGAAGGTCTCCGTTTTAGTCTCATGCTGTTACTCAAGAAAGGTTCCCTTTTACCACAAGTGTCTCCTATCAGCTCAGCCTGTGCTCAGAACTGTGTTCCAGTTTTCTCGAGTGTAGGGGTAATACCAACAGTGAACATAAGAACAACCATACTGGGTCAGACCAATGGTCCATCTAGCTCACATCCTATCTTCCGCCAGTGGCCAGTGCCAGATGCGTCAGAGGGAATTAACAGAACTGGACGATTTCGAGTGATCTATCCCCTGTCATCCAGTCCCAGCTTCTGGTAGTCAGAGATTTAAGGACACCCAGAGCATGTAGTTGCATCCCTGGCCATCTTGGCTAATAGCTGTTGGTGGACTTATTCTGTATGACCGTATCTAACTCTTTTTTTAAAAAGTTATATTTTTGGGCCTTCACAACATCCCCTGGCAACAAGTTCCACAGGTTGACCGTGTATTGGGTGAAGTACTCCCTTTTGTTTGTTTTAAACCTGCTGCCTATTAATTTCATTGAGTTGACCCCTGGTTCTTGTGTTATGCAAAGGGGTTGATAACACTTCCCTGTTCACTTTCTCAATTGTCCTTTGTGCTTTAAGACAGCAAAGTACATCCAGAAAACACCCACCATCTCATCTACATTGTGCTTAGGAATGTTGTCCCTGTTATCCTGCTCTGCAGGGTTCTCCGAACAATGGCTCATCTTACCCCAGCAGCTGCAATGGTGAGAAGCTGATGAAGGGCTCCATCCTGTATGGTGTGGAGTGCTCCTGTGAGATGCCCAGGTTCAGACTGAAATCTGAGTTTGATGCTGGAAATACTGACAGGATGTACCTGCACAACAGGTGCGACCTCCTGTTTTCTTTTGTTTGGGCTGTGGTTGTCGCCACACCCCACTGAGAAGCGACTCTTCTCCCCATTGCCCAGCCTGAATAACTCAGTGGGTCACCAAGGAACTTTGCAGCAGGTGGCTGAGGAGCTGCTCTGAAGAGGTGACACCTAGCCCAACTCCACTCCCAACCTCCTATGCCCGTGGTGCGCTCCTGGAAGCTCAGTGCCTGAACAGAGGAAATTGCTCACAGTGCTTCCTTAGGGACACCTAGCAACCTGCTCTCCTTGATAATCACCATCAACAAACACAGGATCCAGTATTACCAATTCAGATATTCTTGGTTAACCTCTCCCGCTAGTACTTATGTGTACCCCATCGGACAGCTGAGTGCCTTGCAGTCATTACAGAATTATCCTCCCAACCCCCCCTGGGCTGAGGAACATAGAGCGAATGACTGGCTCAAGGTCACGCAGGGAGTTGGTGCAGAGTGGGGAATAGCACACAGATCTCCTGAGCTCCGGTCCCGTGCCTCAACACACGACTTCCTCTCTATTCTAGTGCTAGCCTCCATCTCTTCTGCAGTCCCTTGCAATTAGTTCTTTATCAAGTATGGCTGAAATCCTGTCCCCGCTAAGTCAATGGAGCCAGGATTTCACCCTATAATGTTAAACATTGCTTAAGAGGTGGGGAATGTTTCATTGGCCTAAGAGCATTACTGTTGTATGGACACCATGATGCTATGGTCTCACTGGAGACAAAAAGGAGGAGTTTCTTGTATGCTGAAGAAAAGGTCTTTTCTGAAAAGGCAGGGTAAAATCTGTATTGACAACAGCTGCTGACGGCCAACCAGCATGGCACGTTGTTATTAATGGGCTCTGATCTTGATGTACACATACTAATTACTTTTTTCATTCGGGTAGTAGCATAGCTGCAGTGGTCTCAGAAGACAGATGTGTTTATTGGAAACCTATAAATCTTTTGTGTTGTGTTCTTATTTCTTGCCGAACTAAAGGCAGCCACCATTCCCAGGAGCTGAACTTCTTTTTAAAAGAGAAATCTCATCTGTGCAGTTGTCCCCAGCATGACAAATGGAAAGTGCGCTTTCTGCTTAAATAGTGAGAGAGAGAGAGCTGTGGGAAAGGTTAAGTGACAGTCAGTGCATGGAGGCTGGTGTTTTAATGTTTTAAACTGCTCCATTCTGTTGGTATAAGCCCTCAAGACCTGAACGCTCCCTAAAGTTTGAGAGGTTCTGTGAATGGAACATATGTAGGATCCAGGTCAACATGCCAGTGTCCTGCTCCTAGCATAGCCCTTATGGAAAACCAGCAGTACTGTCATGTATGACTTCTCCACTGGAGGGAGGAGGATGGCTTCAGATGTACAGGGTGAAATCCTTGTCCCATTGATGTCAAAGACAAAACTCCCACTGATTTCACTGGGGACAGGATTTCACCCACTATATAGAAGAACATTTTTAAAAATGCATCCACTATTCAGGCTTGCATCCAGTGCCATCTGAGCAAGGCTCCATTGGCCACATGGGGCCAGATTCTGATCTCATCTTCACAAGTGTAAAAATGGAGTAACATCCATGTAAATAAGATCCGAATCTGGCCCATAGAGTGCAGATTTCAAACACAGGCAAGAGAAAGTACTTGGCATCTCTGACAGCTCAGTGACATCATCTTCTCAATACACAGTGGAGGGCAAAAAACAAGATGCTGTTAAGTATTACTAAGAGAGAGAGGGTTTGTTTCTGTCAAGAGCTGTTTTACTGCACGCCCACAGGTTCGTATTATTGCTAGGAGAGCCTGGTCCAGTGGGAAAGAGACTAAGGAATCCTGGACTGCCCAGTGACCTGCTGTCACCTTGGACAATTTACTTCACCACTCTGCTCCTCCTCCCACCCTTTGTCTGTCTTGTCTGTATAGATGGTAAATCTCTTACGATGCATGCGTGCAAGTCCTAGCACAGTGGAGCCCTGATTTTGGTTGGGGTTTACAGGTGCTACTAGTACAACTAAATACAAATAGTTTAAAAATCACTAGAGACATTTTTAAATGAAAGGAATACTGCATAACACAAAAGGGTTAGAATGCCATGGTATACATCGATGGCACTTGCTGGTCTTGCCTGTGTCCAGTTTTGCTTTACTCATCTCATAAAGCAGTGTTTCCCAAACTTGGGATGCCGCTTGTGCAGGGAAAGCCCCTGGCGGGCCGGGCCACTTTGTTTACTGGCCGTGTCCGCAGATCCGGCTGATCGTGGCTCTCACTGGCCGCGGTTCGCTGCTCCAGGCCAATGGGAGCTGCTGGAAGCGGCAGCCAGTATGTCCCTCGGCCCGCACCGCTTCTAGCAGCTCCCATTGGCCTGGAGCAGCGAACCGCGGCCAGTGGGAGCCGCGATCGGCCGGACCTGCGGACGGGGCAGGTAAACAAACCGGCCCGGCCCGCCAGGGGCTTTCCCTACACAAACGGCGTCCCAAGTTTGGGAAACACTGTCATAAAGCAATGGTTCTGAACTGGGGGTACGCAGAGGTCGTGTAGATAGTTGCCTAGTTTTACAACAGGCTACCTAAAAAGCACTAGCGAAGTCAGTACAAACTAAAATTGCATACAGACAATAACTTGTTTCTACTGCTCCATATACTATACACTGAAATGTAAGTACAGTGTTTATATTCTAATTTATTTATTTTATAATTATACGGTAAAAATGAGAAATTAAGCCACTTTCCAGTAATAGTGTGGCTGTGACACTTCTGTAGTTTTATGTCTGGTTTTGTAAGCAAGTAGATTTTAAGTGAGGTGAAACTTGGGGGTACACAAGACACATCAGCCTCCTGAAAAGGGCACAGTCCTCTGGAAAGGTTGAGAGCCACTGTCATAAAGCCTATAGCAACAACAGAAAAGGTGCCCAAAGCTACAGTGTTTGGGCTGTAAAAACAGCAGGAGATTGTTTAAGCCACAAGACAAAGTTACAAAAGAGCGGTACCCAAGGCATCTGTCAAATATAATGGAGATCCCCGGGGCAAAAGAGAGTTTCAGCTCATGCACCAGTGTGTAAACTTATACAAACAATGATTAGAAGGTTTGATTTCCAAAGTTCTATCCCCCACTCCAGTGGCTCAATGGTTTGACCCTCCCTACCAAAGGATTTCCCTTTACCTGCAAAAGCTTTCCCTGGAATTAGATTCCTTAAACATTAAAGGGGGCTCACCAAAGCACAGTCTTCTACTCTCATGGGTCCCTTAGCCTAACCCAACAGAAGTCTATTTCTCCAGGCTTTGCTCAGATCCCCAGCTTACAGGAGAAAACAGACACAATAATAAAAATAAAATCAAAATGGAGCTCCCACATCCTCTTCTCTCCAGCAGCTCCACTCTTGTGGGCTTGCAAACTATTGAGCACAGAAAGGAATTATAACTCCAAGGGGAGGAAATGCTCCCTGAGAATCCTTTATCTTTTCCTGGATCCCCAAAAGCCCAGAAATGTGTCCTTATTCTCTGGCAAAATACCTGTTCTTATTTATTAGGTGTAAGAGGCGAGGGACAAGAGAGAGAGAAAATGCTTTGTGGACCAGTGAGGAAAAGATGTAAAGGAAACATGCATCAGCAAGGTAAATCCTCAGTCTTAATTCCTACCCTGAGCTGCTTTATGCTTCACAGTCAGGCTTTTAGAACTTGATGAGGTCTATGCTTCCAGGCCATGGATGCTCGTGGTTGTCAAGATCATGACAGAACTCTGATGTGCGTATTGTCACTTCATACAATTAAAGGTCTGAGAGGTTAAATATGGATTTCTGCTGAATCCATGAGCACAGAAGCATGTAAATCATTGCTGAACTCTGGAGAAATAAGTTAGATTTGCTTTCTTTGTTTGCTTATATATGGCCATGGTCTCTCTTTCCAGGGCTCACCCTGCAAACACCTCCATAAAACGTATGCACGTAGCTCATAATTCCTTAATTAGCCGAGCCCGCAATGTCTGGTCATAAAATGGTTTTCAATAATTGTTCAGAGCAGAATTAGTGACCTCATTAAATGGAACTTCAGGAGAAATTTACATTGACCCTGGCTTTCAATTCCAAGCCAGAAGTATATATGTTACTTTAGCCTAATTGTTCTGTTTAGGATGTTAGCTGCATTGCTGCTTGGTGGGAAGGGAGAATATATTTTGTAGTTTCACCAAGAAATACATAATGGTTTAAAGTTAACTTAAGAGTGCTCGTGCTGGGCTCTGGGCTGCCCTACCATTACTTTAAATGACAGATTGGATATAATCCATGCATACCACTCAGCTGCTCCTCCTTTCGAGGGACATCACTCATTTTAGTCTGAGTTCAACACAGTTTTGGTTTCCTGTCTACTTTTAATGCTGAGATGTAATTACATCAGAAACAAAGAACTATGAAGGTACCACTCTAGGAAGAGTTACTTAGGTGAAAAAAATGAGCCTCTCCACATTTTAAGTTTCCTGCCTGGTTCATTTTTTATCCATCTCATAGCCAATAAATGTAACTTCCCCCTTTAACAAAAACTGGAGTTCTTCAAATCCCAATAACCCACAATACCTTAGTGCTACTCCCTGCCTATCTGGTCCCAAGCCTTCCTGGAAGGCCCCAAACCAGACTGACAGCTTGGGGAAATGGACTGCTCTGGTAATCTACAGAAGAGACGGTTCTCCTCCCCCATTATTTTAGCTTAAATCTTACATAACTGATGTTAGTTTAGGAATATGTGTGTGAACATGCTTTCTCAAACGCCTCTGTACATATCCAAGTAGCACCATGCAATTAATTGATGAATAAGCTCTCTGGATATACCCAGCCACAAGCTGATGCTTATTGATTAAAATAGAGCTGCATTTTGCCATTCTGATGTTGCCTAAGATCACATGGCTTCCTTAGAAAGGAGATGATGATGAAGTACGCTGTCATGACTTGTTCCATTCCAACTGTCCCCAGTCAACCAGATTCTCGATTTTCAGTTGTCAGCACATTTTGGGAATGGAAATGCAGTCCTCTTCCTTCTATTTCTGCCTCTGTCATGCACTTCATAGTAATTGATTTGCTGTATAAGTAAAATGCCTTGCCAAAAACAAACAATATGAGCTAGTCCTCTAGTATATTATGTGAACTCAGATCCTGATTTCAGTGGGAGCTGGGCTCCTAAATCCCTTTGAGGACCTGGCCATGCTGTTTATAGGAGAAACACATTCACGGCTGCTGGTGGTGCTCAGCTGATGGTGTCAGGAGCTGTAGCAGAGCAGAGGAGCAAAATCTAGAGGGAGCAGAGAGAAGTAGTTGGGAGCATGGCTTCAAAATGGAGCTAGCGAGATCAGAGACGTTCATGTGATGCTGGCAGACCAGGTGCCAGCTCATACCAAGGCCCTCACCAAACACTCACAAATGTGTAGCTGGAAACCAGTCTTGCTTAGCTGTGTGTTATAGGGTTGCCTGCCCTCCAGGATTGTCCTGGAATCTCCAGGAATAATTAATTATGTCATGAGATGAAACCTCCAGGAATACATCCAACCAAAATTGGCAACCCTAGAATGTTAGCATTATCAAAATGGCTATTAGATGTTAAATTGATAAGAATGTCTTTAGTGTTTAGACCAGGGGTCGGCAACCTTTCAGAAGTGGTGTGCCGAGTCTTCATTTATTCACTCTAATTTAAGGTTTCGCGTGCCAGTAATACATTTTAACGTTTTTAGGTCTCTCTCTATAAGTCTATAAACTATTGTTGTATGTAAAGTAAACAAGTTTTTTTAAATGTTTAAGAAGCTTCATTTAAAATTAAATTAAAATGCAGATCTTAGTTTAGTGCAGTGGTTCTTAACCTGGGGTGCATGCACCCCCTGGGGAAGGGCCGGTGCAAGGATATTTTGGGCCCTAGGCAAAACTTCCACCTCCTCCCCCAGCCCTTGCACATCGGTTCATTGAGGGGCAAATCCCAACGAGCCTTTATAGACCCCAGGGGCCAGCCTGCCCAGGGGCTGCTCCCCAGACCAGGTTGTCCCCTCCCCGCCCCCTGAACTCCCCTGAAGGGTGCACAGCGCCCCCGCGAGTCCTCCCCTCCCCACCCCGGTGGCCCCCACCCCGAGTCCACTCACTGGCTTTGCCGGGCTTGGGCCGCTGCAGCAGCTCGGCAGGGAGAAGCCACCTTCCGGAGGCACCGGAGAGCCAGAGCGTTCCGCTTGCGGCGGCAGCAAGCCATAGCCATGGAGGAGCCAGCGCGGTGCAGGGGGGCAGCAGCACTGCAAAGGCGGCGACGCCGCTAGCGGGGAGCAGCCACGCCCCCCCTTGCCCCTCCTGCCCAGGCTGCGGCCCGGCGATCCCCCCCAGGGGCTCCTGCAGGCTGCAGCGGATGCATGCGGGTGCCAGCCCCCATGCGCCCCCTGGCTCCCCCCTCACCTAGGGTTATCATATTTCAACAATCAAAAGAGAGGATGGGGGGGAGAACCCCCCCATCCACTCCCTCCCACTTCCCACCCCCTGACTGCCCCCCTCAGAACCCCCAACCCCCCCTGCTCCTTGTCCCCTGACTGCCCCCTCCTGAGAACCCCCCACCCTAACTGCCCCCCAAGGACCCTACCCCCTACCTGTCCCCTGACTGCCCCGACCCTTATTCACACCCCCACCCCCAGACTCCCCTAGGACTCCCACGCCACATCTAACCATTCCCCGCCCTCTGACAGAGTGCTGGGGCAGCGGGAGGGGGGAGCTCCAGGAGGGGGAGCGGCAGCAGCGGCTCAGACTCCCGGGAGCCACAGAACCTGAGCGCAGTGAGTGGGGAGCCAGGGGGCGTGCCTGCCACTGGTCTGGGGTCCTGGCTGCCGGCCCCGCTCAGTCTCCTGCTGGCCTGGGGTTCCGTTCACTCAGCCGGCAGCGGGCCGAGCGGGGCCGGCGGCCGGGACCCTGGCCAGGCAAAGTCGGCTCACATGCTACCTTTGGCACGCGTGCCGTATGTTGCCGACCCCTGGTTTAGACTTTATGAAATGCTTGTAAGATGTTGCCTGTGTTGATCTCACTTTTAACCACTATAGCCCATGATATAATGTTATAGTTTGAGTGTTTGCACTGTAAACCTCTGTAATTGTGTAACTCACCAAACAGGGCAAGAAACATTAATTAAGGTAAAGTGCTCATCCTGCATACAGGATGGCCAGATGAGGAACTGTGTAGCATCAAAGGTCAGATGCCCTGCTGATTGCATTCCTAACTCCCTCCAGGAAGGAGAGATCTATGTGTGAACTCATTGTGACAGGGTCCCCCTGAGGTGCCACCTGGAACTGGGGTACCACTGAGCCTCTGACCCACCAGCCTGGGCTCCCACTCACATTGTGCTGCTGTGAAAAGCTGCAGACACGCTCCCGGTCTTACATTTCCACCAGCATACACGCAGGTAGGGACACACCCAGCTGCAGGTACATGCAGGTGCTCTTGCCAGCTACTACATGTGAACCAACAATAGAGAGGCTACAGCCAAAATAACCCCAAGATTTCCAGCCTAGGACTCCAGAGCGGTACCATCCTGCTCTGGTCCAAACCCCAACCAGTATGAATTTATTATCCAGTTCTCTTCCCCCTCAATGTGGAGAGGAATATGCAGCAGCCTCTCAGAGCTAAGATTCCCACGCACTTCACTCCAAACTCACTGGTTTAGATTAAAACATAAAATAAATTTATTAACTACAAAAGACAGATTTTAAGTGATAGCAAACAGATCAAAGCAGATTACCTAACAAATAAACAAAAATGCAAGCTAAGCTTAATATACTAGATAGGGTAAGAATCTGCTATTCATATCCAGACTGATGGTACAGGCAGACTTGTAGATTCTTAAGGCACAAGCTACATTTGCTTTGCAGCTTGGAATCCCCAGGTCTTTCATTCACAGGCACGAGATCCCTTTAGCCTGGGTCCAGCACTTCCCCCAGTTCAGTCTTTGTTCCTCAGGTGTTTCCAGGCATCTTCTTCTGTGGGGAGTGAAGAACAACAGATAATGTCACTCCCTGCCTTATATAGCTTTAGCATATGGCAGGAACCCTTTGTTTCAAAATTTGGTTCCCAGACCGGTTTGTGGAAAAATACTGACATCCCATGATGGAGTCCAGAATCAGGTGGCCTGGTCACATGTCCTTGTAGAGTCATAGCAGCCATTATTTACAGGCTGTCTGGAATGTTCACAGGAAGATTAAGTTCTTCCAGGATCCGTTGTCTTTGCTGATGGGCTGTCAGCACTGTCTGGCTTCTTCATTGTTGTACTAGTTGTGGGGTCACCCAGAGTAAGCACAAGTGAAATACAGCTACATAGTCAATATTCCTAACTTTAGATACAAAAATGATACCTGAATACAAATAGGATAATCATATTCAGAAAATCACAACTTGTCCAATGACACTTCACATAACCTGTCTTGCATAAAATACATCATAAGTGTGCTATCATCATATCATATATAATAATATCACTATGAAGAATATGGGGTGCAGTGTCACACTCATCCCATCAGTTTGGACTCTGGGGTGGAAGGGATAATAACCCCAGACAAGGAGAAACTGGATCTCTCTTTCTGGCTGTTTGGACTCTCACAGGGCTGGAGCTATGTAACAGAAGCAGAGATCCCCAGGGTCAACCTGGGTTAGCCCCAAAAGACATTGAGTGCTGACAGATTGCTACAACTCTGTCACCTTTCGGAACCATAGACTATAACTCATGTGTGGATATATGTTTGTCTGCTGTAACCTGTAAATAACACCTTTCGGAACCATAGACTATAACTCATGTGTGGATATATGTTTGTCTGCTGTAACCTGTAAATAACTCTCTTTACTTTATCCTAGTTAATAAATCCTTAGTTAGTTTACTATAGGATTGGCTACCAGCATTGTCTGTGGGGTGAAATGTGAGGTTCAAATTGACCTGGGGTAAGTGACTGGTCTCTTGGGTCTGGAAGCAACCTGAACCTGTTATGTTCTTTGGTGTAATACAGCAACCAACTATCACTAAATCCAGCTTGACTGGGTGGCAAGATAGACTGGAATGCCCAAGAGGACTGTGTGTAACTCCATCATAAGACTGTTACAGTGACCCAGGAGTTCACATTTGTTACATCTAATTATAGAACATACCACCAGTTTGGGGTGTTTGCCCTGCTGTTTTGACAGTCTGCCCTGAGGTCGGCACTCACAGTTGTGAACCACTCCAGACTGAGTGACAGAAAAATAGGATTGATTTAAATTCCAAAGTGTATGTGACCAGGATCTCCATACCAGAGAGAACTCTCCAGAAATCAGCTGAAATAGGGTTTTTTGTATAGGTAGCCAGCTTGATTTTGATTCAATGCATTGCTAAATCAGGAGTGAATTGAATTCAAGTCCGAGAAATTATGCCAGTGTAAAACTGGTGTAGGTGATGTCAGAATTGGGCCTAGCGCCTCCAAGGAAGCAGGACAGAGCTGTGAAAAGGTGTGTGAGGTTTAATCGATGTGTGATCAGCTCGAGCGCAAAGCTGTAGGGGCAGCCAGTCCTTCCGGGCCTAAGCCCCGCCAGTCACGTCACATCCATGTAGCGTGGCTGATGTATTGCAGGGTGCAGTAACAGCCTCTGCCACTGGAGGGCGCCTGGTGGAGCGGCTCCTGCTGCTGGAAGCTGTGCTACAACTGATTGATGACATGGACGGCAGGCATCAGAGGGAGGTGGCTCAGAGCCAGGAATACAGGCTTCTGTGGAGCTATTTCAGTTCTGCTCCACAAAGGCAAAGTAGAGGGTTACCTAGGACTGGAAGGGACCTCCTGGGCCATTGACTCCAGTCCCCTGCTATCGCAGGCAACCCCATCAGATAATCCTGCTCATAAACTTATCTGTCTCTTAAAACTAAAGCTAGGGCTGTCTTGCATGATCACTGGTGCCCTCTACCCCTCTTGCAGCCCCACCATTTTTAATGGGCATCAGAGGCCACTAAACAGATTAAATACGTTGTCCTGGCTCTGCAGCGCTTGCAAAGTCCATTTACCATGTTCATGTTAAAAGTCAGACCGATGTGAGATGCAACTGGACAGCTCCTCTCCTCCCCTTGCATTTATGTCATATGTAATACAGGTAGCCAGATGCTTCGATGCCACCTGCTTCATCTCCCTTTGTCAGGACGATAGAGACTCCAACCTACGCAGGCCACTAATGTGCACAAATCAAGATTCTCTTATGGCATCCGGGTAGCCAGAACGTAAGCACATATAGTTTCTCACCAAGGCTTGCAACTCCTGCGCTAGCCTTGCTCGTTGGCCTTAAGCAGTGGGGGACCGAGTTACCCTCTCAGACCCCCAGTGAATCAGCAGGAATGACATTTCTGGCTGTGCTGCTGTTGCAGTTTTCTAGCTGGCATCATGCACATCCCTCTGTTTCTTTCAGGACAATCTGTAAGCTAGCATTGGACGTGGTCTCGGTTCTGTAAATTCAGGGTTAATTACTTCTCTCATAAATGCAGTTAGAGTGACTCAGGTTGTTCACTCTATAGCGCTGAGCTAAAGATCAGAGCTTGAGCCTTCTAGGTGAACTCGGAGGATTCAAGCCTGTTTGTTGCTAGTATATGGTTATAAATCTTACTGTTTTTTCTCTTTAAGAGTCTTTGTTGCAAACTCAGCCACATATTTCCCACTCCAATTCCCTGCAGATTCACTGCTGGTATAAGCAAATATAATTCCATTGACTCTTTCGGAATAGGGTTCATTTACAATAGGAAAGAATTTAGCCGTTTGTCACCAAGCTGCAAGAAAGTACTTTCCAAGGGTTTCCTCTCCTGGGTGAAAATACCATGAAATCCTGTTATTGGGCAGGTCGCATGCAGCACATACCGGCTCAAACCGATGTGTTTCAGTGGATTTTAAACATGTATCAATATTTTTCCTCCCCAAATGTTCCTTGTTTTCAAATGTTACTCATTACAAATTCAGTCCAAAGTAAACAATTGCAGGAGCTTAGGCATCTATACCATAGTCCTGCAGAATAATCGTTAGAACAGGCTACATTACATAGTGCCCTGCGAGCCAAGGGTTAACCTCAGCACCCCTCTTACACAGTTGACCAGGGAAGGGACATCAGACTGGCTGCCTGGCAAAGGTTGGCCTCCAAACTTAGAGGTCATAGGACCTCTTGGGACAGAATTAGCTCCCTCATGATTTCCAGAGAGGGTTTACAGGGAACAGCGAGTGGCCAGTCCCCTGCTCTAACTCCAATCCCCCCTCTCCCCCCCACAGCTCCTTGTGTGTGAACCCCTGTACTGTCTAGGGAAAGGGGGATGGTACTAATTACTCCCACCCCAGCACAGGGAGGAGGAGCAGCTCTGCCTACAGCTGCGGCCTTCCATGTCCCTTTATGCAGGAACACTCCAGCCCATACTTATGAACACTTAGAGCCCATTATCTGTGAGATCTCCTCTACGTATCTGGTGAACAGACCATCTGGAAGTGGTTGTATAAAATGATGATCGTACCCCATCACTGCTGTTGTTTGAGAAAGACAGGTAGGCTTAGAAACGCCAGAGGTTCCACAGCTCACAAACATATTGTTTTATTCAATTGCTCTTGCACGTTGAAACGTTAAAGGCCCACCATTGGAATAGGTTCCCTGATCTTCTCCCCTTGTTAAGCCTGTGAAGCCAGACCATCGTGCAAACATTAATTTTTTTTTTTACCAAAGCTTTCAGGACTTCACACATTCTCGGTGGGACCATTTCAGAGGCAAGGATTTGTAGCTGCCCGTTATGTGTTGTGAAGCTTCTGTTTCTTTTACAGTTATTAAAGAGCAGACAGATTTACTCAGGGAATTCTAGAAGTCCTGCCGCCGTAATCCTGCTAGTGTAAAACAAAGTGGTCATAGCTGCAGGTTTTATTGGTGCCAAATTGATTTTGCTAAATGAAACTAGGGGAACAAAAAAGAATCTCTTTGTACCATGAAATTATTTTAGATGATGCATTAACTGAGTTGCACCTGCCTAGAATCCTTGTCCACATACCTCCCCCCTTATGCAATAGAGTTAAAATTGCAAAGGATCAAGGTACAAAGGGCCAGATCTTCAAAGATGGGTGCAGCAGTTGCACCAGGACAAGCACGTGCATGCAACTGGCCACTTGTTAGTGCAGACAAGGTGCTTACATGGGCGAGCTACATGCACAAAGGTGGATTTTGCAGGGGCAGCGAGAACAACTGTGCCCCAGTTCACCCCAGCTTTGAAAATCTGGCCCACAAAATACCATGTCCCTTGGAAATTGCCCCCATAATTCTACCATGGGGACACCTCTCTTTGGGCTAGATTGTCACAGCCCTTACTCACAAGTACAGGGGTTACAGGGGAATTAGTTCCCTCTGATTCCCCTAGCTTGGCCCTGCTCAGATTGTGACTCCAGAATGGTGAGGAGAGCACTGGCTACTTGTCTGACACACTGGGCTGTGAGCAAGCTGGAAGAGAAGGATGTAGACAACTGCGGGGACAGTGGGAGGGGCTCCCATTTGCCAGACATAGTAGCTGTGGGAAGTGAAGTTGCTCCATGAAAGGCGTGAAGTAACCTACTCTTCTCTTGGACCAAAGAGGCAGGGAATTGTGACTCAGTCTCTGGTCTACTTGCCACCTCTTACTCAGGGTAGAGGATAAAGTTAGAATCTAGTCCTTTATAGCCCAATGAACAATTCAGACAGTAGAGACCAGCAGAATTGATTGTGAAGACCAGAAGAGAACCAGAACTGCCTTATTTTTAAAAAACAACAAAAACAAGTTCTGTGTTGAGGCCATTTATTGTATTAGATAAACACATTCACTACAAGATGAGTAGGTTTTCTGATTGTAAGTAGAGAATAATTATTTAAAATACAATGAAGTAGCCGAGGCACTTGTTACATGCAGTTTAAATTGTTATCTATGCTCAACGCTGCAGCTGTTTCTAACACAAAACTTCCATTGACTTCAGGGAAGTTCCATGATGTTGGGATTGCAGGATCAGGATTATGTGTGCAATAGAGTAATGGGTGCTGATTAAAGGACAGGAGAGAAATTGCCAAGTGGACACTCAGAAAGCAAGAAATATGGAGTGTTTTTGCTTTTGGCACAGAAGTTAACATTGCCTTTTACTGATAGCCCCAAAGAAACCTGGGGGGTTATGCGAGTGAGGTGGCAGCAGACTGGGATGCAGAAATCAGGTCTTGTTTGCATGGTCAATGAAGAAATGAAATAGCCATGTGTAGATATGAACTTCAAATGGAAAGGTCTTAGATGACTGGGTAGATGCTTATGGAAATCCTAAGGAGCGTGAGGAATTCTCCTTTTACCAACAGAAGGATGAATCAAGAGAGGTTACAGCTGAAACAGAAATGCATTATTAGTAGAAAATAAAAATATCCATTGGTAGCTTCCCTTGTATTGAATTCCCAAACAGCAACTCTAAGGTGGTTACGTGTTTTGCTGGATTGGGGTCCTATTGATGACCCTACAGTAAGCCGAAGTGTCATGGGTGCAGATAAACATTCACTACTGTGTTCACGCTGAAAATGGCTATCACAAGCCTCATTTGCACTGTCGATTGGCCGAGCAGTTATGCGCGCAGATAACTCGCGAACAAAAAAGTGACTCTTGCCAATCCTGGGACTGATTCTGTTCCCCTTACTCCTGTTGGACTCTGCAAGTAATCCCAGTAAACTCAATGTAAGATACTATTCAACGTGACTACAGCTGACGAAATTGAGCCACCCAGTCAGGGAGCAGAAACAATACCATGTGACCTAGGCAATAATTCATATAGTGTAAAGAGATACTCATAGTGCCCTAGCCAGGAACAAAATAGACGACCATTTGTTTGCACACACTATGTTGAATAACGTTCCCATTGTAAAAATCCACAACCAGTTTGAGGATAACTGGCCAACAGAAACAAGAGCTAACTTGTCAGCTAAATTACTGGCAATGGGTAATTCAACCAGGTCAGGTAGCTGGGCAGAGAGCTGCACTATCCAGGTAGGTCCTAGCATTTATAGTAAACTCCTTTCTCCCAAACGAACACCAGAAATGAACTGAGGGTGAAATTCATCTCTGTGCAGAAGTTCTGCACAATGCTCTCCACACCTCTTAGAGCCAGATTTGGATGCCCTTAATCATGTGGAATAGCATCTTACTCCACAAAGAATCCCTCTGAAACCAATGGGATGATTAATGGAGCAAGGTGCTAACAACCAGGAGTAAGAACAGCAGAATCTGGTCCTTAAGGCAGGGGCTAAATGGTGCAGAGCACCTTATGGGGTTCCTCTGAAATGGGGGGAATTTAACCTACCCTATAATGAGTCTCCACCACTGCCTTTATTCCAACTTCACAATACTTTGTATCTCTATGTAGTGCTTCTTATTTACGGCTCTCCAAGTGCTTTGCTGATCTTGATTAAGCTTCAGAGCACAGTGGGAGGCAGGCAAATATTACTGTGGCTCAGTTTACAGAGGAGTAAAGTGAGGCATAGAGAAATGAAGCAATTTGTCTAGTCATGTAACACATCTGCGACAGAGCTGAGACTAGAAACCAAGGAACCTTGATTCCTAATTCCTTGCTCCAACCATTGGATATCCCCTTCCTATACAATGCACCCTACCACAACCTTATCAGGGAAAGGCATCTAGCAGCATGGTAACGGAGTTGGAAATATAGGGGGCAAATAGCTAAATACCCCCCTCTGTGTGTGGGTAGCTGGATACCTCCAAGTTTGGTGGAAACTGGTTCCTCACGGATGCACCCATGACAGCTCTAGTTGAAACCTAGCATCTGCAGCATGACTCTTGTAGGGTAAACGCCTTATTACTCCAGCAGTTCCTTGGACTTCCTTGAGCAAAACCTGTCGTCACTTCAGGAAGGCAGCTGTGGGTGAATTTTTGCAACAGAGACAGGATTGAAAGTCTTCAGGGAATAAAGAACCTGGGATTTATTTTTCAGAGGGAATTCCTTTCCCTCCAAACCTCAAAGCTGCACAATATAGTCTGGATGCTCTTTGAATCCCTTTCTCCTCCTTATCTGCAATAATTAGTGAATGGTTAAGGGGGGAAATTGGGAAGATATTTATATTACAATGTTGTGAAAAGTCCTTCTATTAAAGGTACTTAATTTCGCCACAGCAGAATGCATGTTATAAGTTGTTGCTAAATACTCTTCTTTCTTACTGACCATTAGAAAAATATAACCCCATCTTATCTAGAGTAGCTAGTTCTGAGTTACGTCTCTTCTTCTCTTGCCTTTTCCTTTAATCTTGTGCAACCCAGATGGGTAGGAGCAAGGCTGACTCTTAACTGTAAATAAAAGAGGGGAGCAATTGTACATCTGCTCATTTGAAAATCATCACAAGTTTTGTGTATTTCATAATCCTGACCCTTGGAAGTACATTTCCAAAATACTGCAGGGGAAAGCGTGTGCCTAGAACTCAGTTAGCCAAGAATAAGTTTGTGCACACCTCTCTACTCCACCATATGTGCCTTTTTAGTACTTACATTCACTGCCATCCCAGGGGCAGAAATTCCCAGGAGACTTTGCACACCAATAAGGTGTGGCATTTTTCATAGCCTTAGACGTTGCACACCTATAAGGTGTGGCATTTTCATAGCCTTAAGAACCACACAAAAATAACTGACAAACATATTGTAAGCAACCTGTTGTCAAAGAAAGATCAAATGCCCTTATTGCTTTTCCAAGTACTGATAGCTATCCATCCCCTTATTTATTGGAAACAATATAGACAATATTCCTTAAGGAAAAAGAATGCCAGGTTGAGGTTTATATTAGAAGCTTTAAGGGAGCCTTATTGCCTAGAAAGCTTTTGTGCTATTCAAGTTACAATCATAATTTCTCTTGTTAATATGTGAAGGTTATAACAGAAATAGGCTGTACCATCAGATAGGGACACCATGATGTCTACAACCTGCTATGCAAGAAAATTTAACCAATATGCTGTATTTGCACCCCTCTGTATCTCGGTTTAATATACATTCACCTTCTCTGAATGAAAAGGCCTTCCAGGTTGTGCTGTGAAAGCTTCCCGCAGTGTCCCTTTCAGTCATCCAGGTGCTGCTCCTCCCACGTGGAAGTTGGGATGGCACTGTAAGGGTCCATGATGACTTTTGCACAGCGAATAATCATCACAATCAAGAAAAGGCAAAGGAAGACGAAACATGCTAACGTTAGTCCTTTGTCCACATCAACATACACAGGCTCTGGTGTTGGTGCCTCCATTGTTTGTGTCTCTCCTCATCCGGGTTTGTGCTTACTGCTACCATCATCGTCCACCTGCAAAACAACCATGCTATCAAACAGCAGGACCATTGAGATGCATCACGAAGCATGGGGAAAATAGTATTTTGTTGTCAACGGCAAAACTCCCATTGACTTCAATGGGCAGGATTGCAACCTGGTGGGTAAGCGAGGCTGGAAATGTTATGGGACAGCAGGCAAAGAGGGAGATAGAACCCAGGTCTGGCTCTTCTGTGGCGATGCCCATGTTTGTTAATTTAGCTCATTACTGTTTGTTCCTGAGAGGCTAGTAAAGAGGGGCTGTTTTTATTGTTTTACAAGGAAAACAGTGTTAAAGGGGCACCATCAACTTGAAATCTAATCCATTGTTTGCTGTTAAAAAAATAAAAATCCAATTGCCACACCTGCCCCTACAGCCTCCTGTTTTTAAAATAGTTTATTCTTCACTGTTACTCTGTAAAAGACCCAGACAACTGTTAGGGAAACCGTCTATAGTCACAGTGCTATAGTCACACTCGCGCAAAGCAAACAAAGGGAAAAATAGTAAAAAACAAACATTTTTTCCTATACATTTCTCTTTCCGCTGCAGCAATTTTAGGAGTTACTGGCAGTGATGGCAGTAGTGCCAGTTCATACTTTCCAGGGGGGCAGTGTGACTTTTAAACTCAAGGTGCATCACCAGCCACGCTGCTCAGAACGGTGTGATTAGTGCAGGGTTGACGCACTCTCTCATCTAAGAGACTCTCCGCCCCCATTAGCTACATTTGTGAGGAAAGTGGGCTTGAGCACAGAACAGTGTTTGCTGGGCAGTTTCTGTAGCCTGCAAATTCTTTAGCTCTTAACACAATTGATTTATATTGGGTCCCTAAAGGAGGGAAACTGACTCGACTTACAGAATGAGCGGTGGGAGAGATTTCCCTTGACATCCACCCTTGGTCAGGCTGGTGGGTGAAGGAGGTGAGGGCCTCTGCTGGAAAAGAACAAGAACACTGAGTCATTCTTTAAACATCTTCTGCAACTTCAGAGCTAGTCATCGATTAGCCATAAACAGTTCCTTATTGTTCAATAACATTCAAACACACTTCTACTGGGGGAAAGAAATTGGGGCTAGAATAAGCGACATCAAAGGGGGGGGGTTGGGTGGGAACCAGGCACTAATGCAGTGAAGTATGCCTACAAACAGGCCCTGCTTACATTCAAAAGTTTTACCGCCGAAAGTTCTGCCAGAATACTCCTGCCAACACAGCTATTCACATTTGGCTGCTGTTAAAAAAGAAAGTACAAGGTGCTTTGGATGCAAGGTGCAGGTCAGTGTAGGTGTATTCAAAGCAGTCCTCCATATTGTCCGTTGGCTCTGAATGAAAGGGACATGGTTGCCTGGGGCTCTTCGTACTGACAGCCTCTTTGTAGCAATTGTTGTCAGACGCTACCGGTGTGGTGCTCTGCTCTGTTTAATGTTGATATCAATTGGCTGCGTGCGTGTGTTTCCTCTGTGTGCTGCCCCAGCTCTGCACAGAGAGCTGACACAGCAGACCCCGAGAGAACCCCCAATGACCACAGACTCTAGTAAGGTACGAAGGCACGTTGCCCAGGTTTATTGTCGAAGAGAAACACAGTCTCCAGCTCCCCGGCAAACGAAGTCCAAGGTGCTGCTAAGGTGCGGCTAGCCAGTACTTATGTGCTCCCTGACAATGGACTCAGCTCAGTCAGTGGCGTGACTTTCCACTGCCCCCTAGGCTGGACCAAGACACCGCCCCAGGGATGTATTCTTATACACAGGTACAACCAAGTTACACATCATTCCTGATGTATTGAGGTGCAACCCCTCTACATAACAAGGTACAACCCCTCTACGTAGCAAGGTGCCACCTCTCACCTTGTACATGTTGGTTCAAACAAAACAACTCTATCTATCATATTACCCTTTTGGCCCTGTCATTGGGATGGGTCAGCTTGTTCCTTGTTATCTGTGTGGAGTGTACAAGTATGTGAATGTTCTGATATCTGGTGTCCAGTACCTTTTAGGTATGTCTCTTTTTGCAGCATCAGCCCTTTCCTTGCCAGCTTCTGTGAGCAGGGCCTGCCTCTGGCTCACAGCTTAACTTTGCTTTATGTTAGCAAAGTCTTGACCATTACTTTAGTTCAGGCCTTAGGCCTCATACTGGGCCCCTGATAAGGGTTTATGTTTCAGGGCTTCATCTTACTACAGCAATGATCCCCTAAGAGGTCTGTACAGAGTGGTGGGGAAGGTTTCTCCTACCTGGCAGGAGAACTCCTGGCAGGTTTCTCCTACCGACCCCTTAACTAGGCTGTTCTGCCTTGAAATGTCTGAGCAAAGATCACATTCTCCTTGCGTGAAAAGTTCAGTGAAATTGTCCCAGAGGGCCAGAAAGCTGTGCGGGCACAGCTAAACGGGCACCTCCACAAGTGGCAGAAGGCCCCTATGACCAGAGGTGAAAGTAAGCCGGTACGCCGTACGCTCAAGAGCCGGTATGCAGCTACCGCCCCAGACCCTTTAAATCATCTCTGGAGCCCTGCTGGTGTGGCTTCAGCGGCTATTTAAAGGATCCAGGGCTGCGGCAGCTGCTACCATCCCAGCCCTTAAAATAGCTGCTGGAGACCCACCACCGCCTCCCCAGGGCTCTGGCAGCAGGGCTCCAGGGACTATTTAAAGAATCCGGGGCCCCACCCGCTACCGCCCCAGGCCCTTTAAATCATCCCCGGAGTCTGCCAGAGCCCTGGGGTAGTGGCGGCGGGGCTCCGGTGTGATTTAAAGGGCCAGGGGCTCGGCCACTGCTACCGCCCCAGGCCCTTTAACTTGCCACCAGAGCCCCGCCACCGCCACCTCAGGGCTCCGGCAGCAGGGCTCCAGAGATGATTTAAAGGGCCCGGGGTAGTAGTGACAGCTGGAGCCCTGGGCCCTTTAAATCATTGCCTGAGCCCTTGGCTGCTGCTGCTACTCTGGGGCTCCGGCAGCGTGGCTCGGGTGGCCATTTAAAGGGCTCGGGGCTTCCACTGCCGCTACCCTCTGGGACCCTTTAAATGGGCACCCAAGCCCTGCTGCTGGATCCCTGGGGTAGCAGCGGCGGCGGGGCTCTGGCGGTGATTTAAAGGGCCAGGGGCTCCCAGCTGTGGCTACTGCAGCGGAGCCCCGGGCCCTTTAAAGCTCCACCAGAGGTCGGGGCCCCGTCCGATGGTGATTTAAAGGGTCCAGGGCTCCGCTGCGGTAGCCCTTTAAATCACCCCCGGGGTTCCCAGCCGCCTCTGCAGCTGGTAGCTCCAGGGGTGATTTAAAGGGCCCGGGGCTCCCAGCTGCTGCTACCACAGTCCCAGCCCCGGGCCCTTTAAATCCTGATTTAAAGCGCCCGGGGATTTAAAGGCCCCGCCTCTTCTGGTAGAGGACACGCCTCTTCTGGTTGAGGCCCCTCCCCCTCCTAAGGACTCTGGAGTACCGGTAAGTCCTTTAAGTTACTTTCACCCCTGCCTATGACTGCCAGCTAGCAATGTGAGCCAGTCCAAGCCAGCTCCCCACCAGTTAACCATACATTATTTCTACCACTTTCCTGCATCTAATCACAGCCTGCAGGTAATGTGTTCTGGACTTGAAAACCTGCACCCAATCAGTTTACAAAGCATTTTCTTCAAAATCATGTCATTTGAATTGTCACTTATTGGTTTGCATGTAGCTTACAATCAATGCAAGTGAGTTTTTTTTCTATTGCAGTGCATATGATTTGGTTACCGGCAAGCATTGCCTGCAGAAGTATGTACTTTGAATGGCAGCAAAAGTACTGGCAAAAGTATGTCTTTTTCCTGTTTTCTGTCAGTTTTCCTTGTTACTTCCAGTTCATGCTCTTAAAATAAACCAGCTACTTGAAAACAGAAATCCTTTGTTCCCTGCAGAGTCCACTGCCACTTTGAGAGAGGGAGAGGAAAAAGGGAGGAGATTGAAGTTTTAAGAGCTCTGAAGAACGTATGTTGTGCATTACTGGGGGGGCAGTAAATTACACCTACCTTATGCCCCTTTCCCAGTGTTGAGTTCTCTCTTTGGGTTCAGCTGGGTCTCCAAGAGCCACTGGTTCTTGGTTGGGCCTGCATATTCCACATCCCTCTCCTCATTCCGCTTCTCCTCAGCCTGCAGGTCCAGGGTGCAATCCCGATTCAGTGTGGCATTGAACCCCTTATAATAGTGGCAGCTGTTGGGAGCAGTGCTAGACTTTCTGTTGTCCTCCTTTGCTCCTGGTAAACCTGCTACAGCTTCTTCCCCTTTGCCCAGCGTTGGTTCTTGTCCATGTTGTAACCCAGCTTCTGCATCTTCTTTGCAATATCAAGAGCTAGATCTTTGTTCCTGTAGGAATTCCACAGCTGTGCCTTCACAGCGCTTTCCCACGACAGGCCAAGGAACGCTAGCACCTCTTTGCTGGACCGGGCAGCAGCACGCGATTCAGCTGGAGCCATGCTTGTACAGCTGTGATTGTAAAGATGGCAGGCGGGTAAAGAGGTATTTCCAGAACATGCTTTACAGGGTGGGAAGATTTCAGTCACTGTGACCCCACGGCAGCAGAGTTAAAAACTTTGACCAGAGAGGTCATTGCTGCAGGGACTGTTGCATTGTGGGTTTGTTGCTGGAGGACTGTATCTGTCCGTACAGGTACTTCTGCGTCCACACAGGCATCCTGCCAGTAGAATCATACCGTCTGAAGACTGGTTTAATTTTGCCAGCAAAAGTTCAGGCATTTGTTCACAGGACTCAGATCTGAGTGTGGATGCAGGCAAGCCTGTGGCGATAGCAGTAACATTTTACTGGTAAAACTTTCTAATGTAGACCAAGCCACAGTGAAATGTTCTGAGATATGGAGCCTTATCACCTTCATGCTCCAGAAATCTGGAGTAGGACAGTAGTTCCAGAGCTGTGCTATTCAGACTTTCCAAGGCCGTATTAGTGGTGATAGACCAGTGTTTCCCAAACTTGGGACGCCGCTTATGTAGGGAAAGCCCCTGGCGGGCCGGGCTGGTTTGTTTACCTGCTGCAACCGCTGCTAGAGCTGCTGGAAGTGGCAGTCAGTATGTCCCTTGGCCTGCGCCGCTTCCAGCAACTCCCATTGGCCTGGAGCAGCGAACCGTGGCCAGTGGGAGCCGTGATCGGCCGGACCTGTGGACGCAGCAAGTAAACAAACCGGCCTGGCCCGCCACAGGCTTTCCCTACACAAGCGGCATCCCAAGTTTGGAAAACATTGTGATAGAAGATAGCTGAGCCTGGCTCTGCTCTTGAGCTAACATCCAAAGGCATCAGAATCGAGAGCAATTGAATTGGGACTAAGGGCCCAATTCGGAAAAGCATTTAAGCTCAAGTTGACAACCCTTTGACTTCAAGCAGGTAAAGTTAAGAGCTGTCCTGAATGGGGAAGCTGTCTGGAATCGGAGGTTTAAGTGAACAGCTAGCTTGGGCTTGATTTTTCTCTCCAATATTATCATCCTGTTACAGATTCCCATATACGGATTCTCAGCTAGTGCTGGTGGAAAATTATCAATTGAAACTGTTTTTTTGACAGAAAATTGTTTTTTTACTAAATGAAACTTCTCATAAAAAGTATAAAGATTACACAGAAAATGTTGATCTTTTATAAAAGACACATTCTATCGAAAAGGGTGCAGTAGTGTGTATGAAAGGAGTAATTGACAAGACAGGACCATTACATAGCTGCTGTACAAGGACAGTTGACTGATTTCTTCATCTAGTAGCACACAGTAAATACCCCTTCTGAACACCATGCCCAGGGATTTAGCTAAGATATTGCTGCCATAATCATAATTGTGATGGTCACCATAATCAGAGAGGAAGTGACCCAAATGGGGCCAATGAAAGTAAACAGCTGAAGGATCCAGATACAACAGGACCCTCCCCCCCTCACCCGTGCCCCCGCCCTTACATAAAAACACTCTTTGCGTCTGAACAGAACAGAAGGGTTAACTCAGCAGCATGAAATAAAATGTACATTGGAGTTGATGAGTACAGTTGCAAATACTGGCAGGTTTAAGACCAGGGCATGAAATACTCAATGATACTGATGTTGTCAAGTGCTGATGAGAAAGATTTGCGCCATGGTTCTCAAGTATGAAACACTGCTAAATATTCATGTGATCAAGACTAAACAGTACAAGTAGCATATACAATTTTTTTTTTTAAATGGAGATATCCTATCTCCTAGAGCTGGAAGGGACCTTGAAAGGTCATGAAGTCCAGCTCTCTGCCTTCACTAGCAGGACCAAGTACTGATTTTGCCCCAGATCCTTAAGTGGCCCCCTCAAGGATTGAGCTCACAACCCTGGGTTTAGCAGGCCAACGTGCAAACCACTGAGCTATCCCTTCCCCACAAGTATTGCTAGTTATTGAGTAACTAGCACACAGGCCAGTATCATTCACTTCCCTAATGGCTGGATTATCACCGCCTATTTTTGGTGTATTATTATATCTGGTATTGTGACAAGACAACCATCCATTTCTACAGGAAGATCTACGACACAATGCAGTGCTAGCACTGGAGATCTAAGGCTTGTACTCCAGGAGGTATGGGGGAAATGAGAAAATTATTTTAGGATTTGGAGGGGTTGAGGATTAAGGAGCACATTATGCTCGTATTCCACATGGGATATGTCCCTAAGACCTGATGCAAGTTTAGCAATAAGCTAAACAAAGTGTCTATTTTAGGACATGGCAAAATTCAGATGAAGTTAAGGGATGAGCAGAAGTAATTCAAATATCCTGCCGAGATGAAAAGACAAACTGCAATGATATCGAAGGACAGGATATATTTTCATGCAGCACTTCAGTATAATGGACAGTGATAGTTATGGTAAGAATTGCTATTAAGGTGGAAATTTGGACGTGCAATATATACTACAGCTCACGATTTTGAACCAGAGTCTTCAGTTGTTGCTATGCTTAAAAAAGAGGTTACTCACAGACTTGGTTGCACGCTTTAAATATAGCCCCCGATTTACATTCTCAGTGTTGCTGGGATGGGGTGGGGGTGTTCACTCCGCACTTCACCTGAAAGGGTTAAAATAGGTTAATTAGCCCCTTCCCAGCTAATAAGCTGCAGCCGTAGGAGAATTAGGCTGGCTAGGCGAGCCCTAATAGAAGATGAAGTTCAGATGAGCCAGTGTAGACTGGACTGCTACAAAGCCAGTAAGGGGCTGCAGGGGATGTGTTCTGTAGTCACTCCCTAGGTGAGCATATGGCCCTGGCAAGAACCCGAGTGGGGTGAATTAGCCACAGGGAGCTAGAGGAGAAGAGTAGGAAAGAACATAAGGAAATAACAACAGAGTCTGGGAATGTGCAGACTGTGGCCCCTGAAGAGAGGGTCCCTGTGTTGGAACCCAGAGTAGTGGGCAGGCCTGGGTCCTCCTATCTGCCATGGAGGAAAGTGGCAATAGTCTTCAGCTATAGGATAACCTAGAAAGGTAACTGCACAGTTGATTCAGAGATCCTTTGGTACCCTGGATGGGGTGGGGTGGGGGGAAAGACACATAATGACCTGGCAGGAGCACTAAGCCATGGAGAGAGAGCAGCTGAGTTATCAAGAGGGAGCACCCTGTTGCAGACAGAGGTTGCAGGGCTTGTGAATGAGCAGCAGAAGAGGGTATCAGACCTGGAAGGAGCTAATTCCCCAGAGCAGCCATGAGGCAGTGCCCTGGTGGTAAGTGAATCCTGTTGCAGTTGCCAGTCCTCACAATGTTATCACCAGTCTCATGATATTTGGAGGTTTGTGTGTGGGTGGGGTGGGGGGTTGTGTTTAATACACCAGCCCTTGGAATCCTCTGTCAGAAATCCAGCTTCCCTTTTATTTAAAAAAAAAAAAAAAAACTCCTAGCCCTCAGAGTTGCAGAGAAAAGCTTGAAACTGTGACCTGAATGCATCCTAAAGGTACAAAAACCAGAAGGCAAACTAAGAAAAAAAAATGTTTTGGGGTTTTTTAGTCTCCTGCTGTTAGGCCCCATAACTCATGAGACTGGCAGGACTAATTTTTAGTGATTTCTGTGCATTGGCAATACCGTTGCAGGATCAGGGCCTTAATAAGCTCATTTGTTCTACCATCTCTCACTTGCCTGTCTTGTATGGCTGACCTGGTACTGATGAACACTCGAGTCCATAAAATCAGTCTTGTCTCCTACTGTTCCTTAGCAGGAAACTAAGCTTTATATGACTGTTTGATGTTTTTTATTTCTCTGATCTCAGTTAATAGATTCTTATTCTATAATACAAACCTGGAAAAAGCAAAGTCTCATGACCAATGTATTTCACTGACTCCACGGTTCAAAGCATTCTGCAGATAGTTAATTGAAATCCTAAAAATTATACGAATGTTCAGTTCTTTTAATTCAGTTCCCTTGGTTGAGCTGTGTGCTGATGGAGACATCAGATTATCCTTGCTGCTATTGGTATCCTGCTGCTGCCACTGCTTTTTCATATTTGAATCAGACGGCCAATTTATAATACACCCTAACGGCCATCTTCTGTATCATAGCCTGGTGGGGAGGAGAGAGCAGTGGCATCAGCCCTTCCATTAATCCCAATTCAGCAAAGCACTTCAGCCCATGTTCAAATACTGTTCTGAATTGGGGCTTAATAACCATTGCAGGGATCAGTCAAGGAGTCTATTGTTGCAGATCCTGTATATGTACAGGATTAACTGAGACTTTAGTGAACTAAACATGTTTTCTGGGTTCTTCATGTGGGTCAACTCATGTCCAAAGTGAAACACCCCATAATCATGTTGTAGTAAAATGGCAGAAGTGTAATTAAACTCACGGTGAGCTTCCTTGGAACTGCGTTTGATGCCAATCCAAAGACTATGGCTAGTGTATTAATCCAGGAGAGGTTTCAGAGTAACAGCCGTGTTAGTCTGTATCCGCAAAAAGAAGAACAGGAGTACTTGTGGCACCTTAGAGACTAACAAATTTATTAGAGCATAAGCTTTCGTGGACTGAAGTGGGCTGTAGTCCACGAAAGCTTATGCTCTAATAAATTTGTTAATCCAGGAGAGGAGGTCTTGGCTTGCTTAGGGTAGACTTCACAGGCTGTGCTCTCAATTATAGCAGCAAAACGGATCTGCGTGTGAGCTATGCCAGGAAGAAAAGAACCGAACAAAACTTAATAAAAAAAGGCAAATGAAAACTCAGCAGTCTCCTAATTCATGAACATCAGAGTATCTTAAAAACTGGAAGATAAGCGAACAACTAGAGGGAATAGATCAACTTCAAAGTGTTTGGTATACAAATGTAAACACCAGAGTGTAGGATACAATTAACCTAGCGTAAAATTAATCACTTCTAAACAGCTGGATTTTTAAAGATTAACTACACTGTAGTGTAGAGAGCCTTGATTGAGGGCTTCAGTGATGAATGGGACTTGGTGTGGGCTCATTGCACTGGGGTGACTTTAAACCCCAGAGAATATAACTCTCCAGTTTCAAAACAGAACACGCCGTAGGCTGGGAGTAACAGTTAATGCGATTTGGGAATTCAGAAATGTACGAACTTGGATTGGTTCAAATTTGGGGCCAGTCATGGTTTTGTGCACTTGAGACAATCTGCTTCTTGCTTTCCCTCTGCTCCAGGGGGAAGATCCTTGTACCAGCCCTATATATGATAGACTACTTTCCCCAGCGCATAGGTCTGTGGGGAGAATGTCCCAACCGCTACATGCATGGAAAGGGATGTAGCAGCCCCATGGAGGCTGTTTTCTTTTCTCTACACTGTTCCCTGTGCTGGCTACCCATACTGCAGGTGATACAGGGATACCTTATGGGCCCCAGTCTGGCCCTCTGAAATCTGTCAGGCAAACTCACTGATATTGAGACTAGTCCTTTCCACTCTCTGTGGACAGTATACAAATTGAACCAGTGTTAGACAATCAGATTGGCTCTAATTTAGTGATACAGCCAATCGTCTAACAGTGTGCATGGGTGGGGGGGGGTCAGTAAAACAGTCTGCACTTCTATGATACACTAGCCTTTAAATTGCAGTAAATGACTATCCATAGTCATTGTCTGACTGTTTAATAATGGGTATGTATTTATTTCTTCAGATTAGCTGAAAACACCGAACAAATGAAAGGGAAATCTGGAGAACAAATGACTTCCTTTGGAATCAAATTCCATGAATTCCAATGGAACTCCTCACCCCATACAAAAAGACCTGCCCTCAAACCTGAGGATAGATGAGATTTGCAGACAGGTCCCCAGCTTTGACTGTGCCAAGGCCCTGGCTGTTATGCCAGGGGTTGGAGAGAGCAGCCCTGAATGGGGAGGGCATAGCTCTTGCCTATTGCAGCCTGGGCCTGGGAAGGTGATGGTGGCTTCAGGCTGCAAGTTCTGTGCAGTACCTTTTCAAGGTGCAACACTAAGCAATTGTCATGCTGCTGCGTCAGGCAAAATAAGGAGTCACAGAAATCATCTGGTCAAATGAAATTGTTGTCAAAGGGTATGGCAGTAGGAGCAAGATGTCGGGAGCAATGCTGACTTACACCAGGTGAGAATCTGGCCAAAACTACTTAGTTTTGCCTTTATTTTCATTGAAGGCAAGATATTCCCTGGCTTGCTCTTCCTTCGAGGACTGCCACAATTGAGATGGCATTTTTTGCATACTGACCTAATGCCTTCCAGTCAAACACACAGAGGAAACAGTATTAATGAAATTTCTCTATCAGCATTTAAACAGCCTCACCCCCACAGTGCGGCGAGAGTTGCATCCGGACGATGCTCATTCTCATCCAGGCAAGAAAAATTAATCATTCAAAATAAGCACTGCTTGAGGCCTAATAAAGTTGATATGGTAACGACCTACCCCAATAAGAATGCATTACAGGTGGATTGCATAAACATTAACAGTGCCTACTGTGGTTAATTAGTGTTTTCATATAAATCTAAACTTGAATTCCCATCTTGTTGGCAGCTGGAAGCACTGCGTGTGTGAGATTTATCAACTCCCAATGAGCTATTATGGGTTTCTTTCAGCTGTTTTATTTTTATTCTTAATTTCTTTCATTTATTAAATGACTCTTAAATAGCAGCAAGGAAGAAAATCTTCCATTTTCATCTGGCTGCCTGCTGGGCTTGCCTCACCCTCACGTCAAGTGAGGTGTATATAGAATTCTTCCTAGCTCTGCCTCCGTTTTCTTCTAGACTCTGCTCGCTGCTGAGAGCTGGCTGGCGAGTCTGCTGTGAGAGCAATTTGGGTGGATAATTTTCCATGTTGGCTAGGCTCAGGGAGATATCTGGACTGTGGCGTAGCCAGAACAGATGCTTGGGGCTGTAGCTGTATCTTTCCGGGCAGTCACCAAGCACATAAAACACCTATATTCTAATGAAGGAAGGAGAAGGGATGGGTGACAGGAGTCAAGCAAAAGACAAAGGTTGAGACTAGATACAAGGTCAGTTTATCTTCTCTCTCTCTCTCTACTGCTCTTACTCTGGTGTGTAGCTTTACTGACTCCAGTGGAGTTACTCTGAATACATGCTGGCCTCAGTGAGGGGAATAAGACCCACAGTATATTAACCTAAGATTCTATATTTACATGACTGGTAACCATATGTGAGTCTCCCTGTCTTTCTTGGAGAGCTTTTGGAGCCCTTAATTTGGCTTCATCCAAAACAGATCTACCAGAACATCCAAGAGTGTATGAAAACACTTGTACTTCAGAATGGCTTGTTTCTGGTTTTTGATGAAGATTAAGGGCCGTTCTTAATTTTATCCAAGATGGTTTGCTCAGCCCTCAGCTGGAAATGGGCTGTGTCACTTACACAGACTTTTGATGAGAAGTAACTCTGCTTAACGGAATGCCCAATTACATGCAAATCAAATTCAGGCCTGGGGAAAGACCCATTTTGCAACAATCCCGAAGCAACAGAAGCAATCTGCCCTAGTGTGTGCATGCACATCCCCTAAGCTCCCCGGTGTCATTAGGAATTTGTCCGATGGACTAACTAGCCTTTGTACACAGAGCTCCTTTCCTGTTTAACAGAAAATTTTCTCCCATTTCTCGTAATAAAATATAGGCAGCATACAGGGAGGGGAGGACAGAGAAACCACATTGGATTCCATAAATAACATTGCATCCATACCTTCCAGATGTGAGGCTTTCAGTCATATGTTAGCATTCCAGTAATGTAGGTCTAAGTCCCAGTTGTGACTGTACCTAAAGTTTCATTGGTGCTCAATGGCTTTACCTGCATACAGATGCTAATCAGATTCACTTCCACACAGACCTGGAAGCAGTTCTATTGTCACCTAGGTCACCTGCAAAAAAAAAAATCTCCTTTGCACATGCACAGTGAATGTTACCGATTTCCATTAAACTGCAGAGCCTGTAGCAAGAGACTGAGGGGACATTCGGTCTGGATCCCCCTGATTTAGAGGAGAAACTCAATTTTTATTCATATCCAACTTTTCCCCAAAAGAACATCCCTGGTACAAAAATGGGGATTTTATTTAAATCCAAAATTCTTGATGTATTGTTTACAAAAATACATCTCATCCATAGTGAAAGATAATTAAGTTATGAGTTAACTGGGTCTCTGAAATCTTCCCCGTTTCCTCAGCTGGCTTCTAGAGCTGTCTGGAAATCTTGGGGTGGGGGGGGGGTGTTTTTGTTTTTTCTTTTCAACAAAACATTTTTCATTGGAAAACACCAGTTTGTTGAAAATGAATTTCTTTGCAAAAAAGGGTCAGTTTCCATACATTTGGGCTCCATTTTTTAAAAAGAAGTTTGAAATTGTTCATGTTTCATTTCAATGTTTTCTCTAAACAAAAAATTCCAGTTCTCTGGTTTGAAATAACTGTTTCAAAATTGAAGCCAATTACAGTCAAAATAGGATGTCAAATTTTTTTAAAAAACCATTTTGATCTGAATAGATTTTTTTTTTTTCAGACTTTTTCTTTTTCTTTTGTGAAAATTGAGGTTTTTGACTTTGTCCCAGTTCAGGAAATGTTTTTTTTTTTTTTTCCCCCCCCATCTCTACTAATTTTCCCCCTCAAGGATCCCATGATATCAACCAAAGAGGATTAGATACAGCTTCTCCAGAGTGCATCAATGCCACCGTCCACTCAAAGGGGTTTCTCATATGTATCACAATTTGCTCCTGTGGCTAGGAACTCAGTGTGTTGCCTCCTTTAATGCTTCTAACCTCTACGGGGCCATAGAATTAGAGGCTGGACTTAACACTCAAATTCAGATTCTCAGATGATGCTAAACCACAGGGCCAGTCCTGACCCTGAACTTTTTAAGTAACTAATCTCATCAGCTAATATAAAAGTTGATCAAATAGTTCATCTCTTTTCCCAGTTTTGTCCCCAGATGCACATCAAATGAATTGAACACTGATTTAAACTTCAGATCTATAAAATAGGAGTCTGGACACTTAATCATACCATAATATTCCTAATAAGTCAACTTTATAATCAGAAATAGAAAGTATTTAATGAAAGTGAAATACTGTGGTTGGATCCAGACAGATTAACTTTTCTGTGTCTAGAAAGTAGGGCTGTTAAACAATTAAAAAAAGTGATTAATCATGCAATTAATTGCACTGTTAAACAATAATACAATATAATTTAAATATTTTTGGATGTTTTCTATGTTTTCAAATACTGTATATTGGTTTCAATTAAACACAGAATACAAAGTGTACAGTGCTCACTTTATTTGATTTCAAGTATTTGCACTGTAAAAAAACAAAAGAAATAATTTTAAATTCACCTAATACAAGTACTGTAGTGCAATATCTTTATCATGAAAGTTGAACTTACAAATGTAGAATTGTGTACAAAAAAACCCTGCATTCAAAAATAAAACAATGTAAAACTTTAGAGCCTACAAGTTCACTCAGTCCTACTTCTTGTTCAGCCAATCAAGTTTGTTTACATTTGCTGAAGATAATGCTGCCTGCTTCTTGTTTACGTCACCTGAAAGTGAAAACAAGCACTTGCATGGAACTGTTGTAGCTGGTGTTGCAAGATATTTATGTGCCAGATGCATTAAAGATTCATATGTCCCTTTATGCTTCAACCACCATTCCAGTCCATGCTGATTACGGGTTCTGATTGATAATGATCTAAAGCAGTGCAGGCCGACGCATGTTCGTTTTCACCATCTGAGTCAGTTGCCACCAGTAGAAGGTAGACTTTCTTTTTTGGTGGTTTAGGTTCTGTAGTTTCCTCATCAGAGTGTTGCTCTTCTAAGACTTCTCAGATTTTGGAAGGCACTTCAGATTCTTAAATCTTGCGTCGAGTGCTGTAGCTATCTTTAGAAATATTACATCTGTACCTTCTTTGCATTTTGTCAAATTTGCAGTGAGTGTTCTTAAAACGTACAACAATATGTGCTGGGTCACCATCAGAGACTGCTATAACATTAAATATATGGCAGAATGCAGGTAAAACAGAGCAGGAGACATAGAATTCTCCCGCCCAGGGAGTTCAGTCACAAATGTTATTAACACTTTTTTTTTTTTTTTTAATGAGCGTTATCAGCATGGAAGTTTGTCCTCTGGAACGATAGTCAAAGTATGAAGAGGCATATGAATCTTTAGCACATCTGGCACGCAAATATCTTGCGACACCAGCTACAACAGTGCCATGGAAATGCCTGGTCTCATTTTCAGGTGACATTGTAATTAAGTGGGCAGCATTATCTCCCATAAATATAAACAAACTTGTTTCTCTTCGCGATTGGCTGAACAAGAAGTAGGACTGAGTGGACTTGTAGGCTCTAAAGTTTTACATTGTTTTGTTTTTGAGTGCAGTTATGTAACACAAAACTACATTTGTAAGTTGCATTTTCATGATCAAGAGATTGCACTAAAGTACCTATATGGGGTGAATTAAAAAATACTTTCTTTTATCATTTTTACAGTGCAAATATTTGTAATAAAAAATGAGTGAGCACTGTACACTTTGTTTTCTATGTTGTAATTGAAAGATATATTTGAAATTGTAGAAAACCTCCAAAAATATGTAATAAATTTCAATTGGTATTGTTTTCCAGTGCAATTAATCGTGATTAATTTTTTGAGTTGAGTTAACTGCGATTAATCGACAGCCCCACTAGAAAGCAATTCTTTAATCGCTGACTCCGTTTAAAAAAACCTAATTTTCCTTTTATCCTTAAAATTCTTTCAGGAGGAAATCAATACTCTATTTTAGTAGCACAAACACCCTGTGATCCTGATTACTGTTATCTACCTGTAGCATAAAGTAAGGTGTTGTGTTTTTTTTTTTTTAATCTTATACTTAATTTTTCATCCATTGCTCCAGTCAGAACTAATTCATACACTGGTACTTCAAAAGGCTTAAGATCAGTTTGAGTAAACTAACTCATGAAAATTTATCTGCTTTTGAAATCATTTGTATATGAACAAAAGATAAATGTTCCTCAGTATATTTGTTTTAATAAATCTATGTAATAAATTACTAGCTGTTGATAGTTCCTTTGAGGATTAAAGAGATCATTTGTGGTTGCCCAAAAAATTGATGAACACACAAATCAATCTGGAGAAAGCATTTAAGGCTTGTATTGTACCAATGTGTTTCTCTGACTTTTAATGAGCAACTTGGGTCACATAATAATCTTTATTTGGAAGATGATTCAAGATAATATTTTAAAAATAATTTGGTTGTTGCAATTTAGTGAGTACCCTCCTTCCTCCCTTAAATGGATCAAATAGCTGATCCTTTTTCATTCACTTATGAAGCACTTGACACTATTAGCTAAATGCTTAGCCCAAAAACAGAACAAAGATTCCAGGACTTACTGGTAATTACATTAGATCTCAAACTACTCAAATGTTGCTGAGTTTGGAAGATCTATTGATTAGAGCTAAAGAGCTGATTGCTGGAATCTCAAACTCTGGAGAACAAGCCTCTCCCATCTTCCAAGCTTTCTTTCACTGCTAGATAATTCCTGGTGAAACTTCTGCTTCATGGTGAGCCTGAAAATGTCTAAAGCCTCACCAAGTAAAGCAAAAGAATAATGAAAATCATGGTTCAACAGTAATGTATGGCGTGGGATATGAGCACTCATGATTTACCCTCTTCCCCCACAAAAGACAATTTGGAAGGTATGTTGGTAAGGGGGGGGCGGGAGGTTGTAATGTGCATTTAGAGGGACAAAGACAGAGCAAACAGAGACTGAGTTTCAAAAAAATTTTTCTCAGGGTGCCCTACACTTATAAGGGAGCCCTAAATATTCCAATTTTTCAACTTAATTCCCTTAACATCACTGTCCTTCCAGCTGAGGAGGGCTGGCATGGAATTGTTAGATTGTCCTGAAGTGGCCAAAGGGCTCATTGATGAACAATGCTAGACACACCAGTCCCTCCCAGCCCAAGGAAGAAAAGACTAGTCTCCTGCATAGGTCAGACTGGGGGACCGTGCAGTGTATCTCTTTCCAGCATGAATGTGACAAGGTGTTTCTGCAGTGATATTGGCTATTTCTGGTGGCTTTTTTTTTTGTTAATGTTAATATGTGTAGGGCTTAACTCCTGTGTGTTTTGTAAAGGGCTTTGAGATCCTCTTGTGTGGCGCTATCAAAATGTAAAATCATAGAAATGATGCCTAGAGATTAGATGGATTTGAATAGCTATCCTCTAATGATGTCTAGACAACCCTTAATGCAGAATACATACGGTATTTTCAGGAAAGGAAGGCTGATAACCCTCAATGTACACTTAGCTTTTAAACATATTGAGTGGCAATATAGAAAGTCCTAGAGAAATAAATGGATTTGGCCTTTAAACCAAGGCTTGTAAATGCTATGTGGCTATTATGTGAACCCGAGCAGGTGTCTGCCAATGAGGCTGAAAACCACTGCTCCATGCTATTTAAACTTTACAGAATGAGGCAAGTATTGGTTGTCCTCATTTTGTGACGTTTTACCAATTAATCAGTGTTAGGAGAACTGTAAGCAGAACTATGTGGAAATTTCTCACTGCAGGCAAAGCTGTAAAAGGAGAAGGAAAAAAAAAAGCAAGATGTGTTTTCCTCTCACGCTTCAAATATTTTTACAGAAATGCAAGGTATGTTTTCTAGGCAGAGCACTCTTTTTCTTCCTGTGAAAAATCTGTCTGGGTGGATGAAAGCCCAAATTCTGACACACAGTGCATTTCTCACAGGAGGCAAATGTGTTGTATTTTTACATAAATGTAGCTTTTTAAGGAAGTATATGTATATAATGCTCTTAATCTGGAACAAAGCTGCAAGGATTTCACAGTGCAAAGTCACTATGGCTTTGTGGTGGCTGACCATCTAAGATACATAAGCATTAATACCATACTATATTTCAATACAGGCATGCTTGAGAATCAGGGCAATACTATACATTTAATCAATGTAAACTATATGCCACCCAGAACCAGTATCTAAGCACTGTGCAAAAATTCCAGTACAAAATAGCCAAGAAGCCCAGCTACACAGACAAGTGCTACAAACTTGGCACAAGGGCCAAACATCAGGCAAAACAATCTATTAGTCAAAGGTATAAATACTCCACTGGTTTAAAGAATGAGAAAGGGGGCATTGCAGAGTAGAAACAGAAGCAAGGGTCCCCCAAAATGGCTTGCAATGGGCTATCTGATCTAAATGGCTATTTTAGGAAGGTAGTAGAGAGCAGATATATTGCATCATGCAAACCCCCCTAGAGAATCGTCTAGCTGTTCTTTGTCCCCCTCTTCTATTGGGTGGTCATCTCTTAGCTGTTTGTTAGCTAAGTCTGATGGTGCTTTGGCAGTGGGAGACATAAGAATTTCATTACTAGTTCTTGTCTGGTATCTGTTCAGGCAAACACACTTTAAGTTGCCATGATAATGACTATGGTCTGAGATGCTCTGTTTCAGACATGCAGTCGGGGGACCTGCCCAAGTGCTCAGCACCACAGAAGATTGGGCCACCTCATTTCCAGACATCCCGTCTATACAGTTCCATACAGACTGCTGCACAAAAGCATCCTGTTGATGAGGATCCAGTTGGTATCTGGATAAACCATATTTTCAACCGTCTCCCAGTGGGATGGATTGCGTTCTCCTTCAGAGAGAAGCCAGATGACTTTGACAGGCTTTGGTCCATTTGTAGTAAAAGGGAAATGCATCGCATTTACTTGACGGTGCTGACTGGGGTGAAGGAACCTGATAAGTATTTGAGAATAAATGATCCCTGTGACTCTGCAGGTGTGTAACACATCAGATTGTAAATATTCTGTCTTGCATGTTAAGAAAGATCTGGTGAAAGACTGTATGAGCTAATGGTTAGAGTAGAGGGCTGAGTCAAGAAGGGTCCTGGGTTTGTGTAGACTTGTGATCTTTTTTTCTTTCAACAGCTACATTCCTAACCTTTTGGTCTGTTTCCCATCTGTTAAATCTGTACGTTTAAAGCCATGCTGTACTAAATAGCAATGTTCCTAGCCACACAATCTCCAAAAGGAAATCTCGGGCTAGTCAGGATACCCAAAACCACCATCTCTCCCCCACAAAACCAAACCACAAACCCAGCTCCATGGCGCAATGTCAGAAAGAGTAATAAAGGAGTGAGGGCCAAGCTTTTGGAAAGGCAAGTGTTTTTGTGTTTTTTTTTTGTTTGTTTGTTTTTTTTTAAAGGAAGCATGTAATGCTGCCACAACTGCAGTAATTTACAGTAATGACAACTACCTGTCTTACTGGGTCACTTTCTAAAGTGTTTGGAGATTTACTGATGAAAAGCACTATGTAAAAGCACCTGGCTGTGTGCAGTGTCACACTGTGCAAGGTAGGCATGCAGGTCTGCAGTCACAAATACATAGTGTGAAATGAGCTTTGATGCCATAGATTTGTATTGGATGCCTGTGCTTATGTATAAGGACCAGAAAAAAAACTTCAGCTCAATCTCTGAAATCTTCCACTGTGACTGATTTAAAATGTGGCATGAGTTTAAAAGGAAAGCTATGGGTACAACTCCCTGGAGCAACATCATTTTTCCATGTTAGCCCTTTAGGTAATGACAACATGGGCATGGGAGAAGGCAGCCTTGGGAGTGAAAGAACAGGGTTAGGAGACAGAGGATCTGGATTCTATTACCAGCTCTGCCACAAATTTCCTGTGTAACCTTGGACCAGTACTTTCATCTCTGTCTGCCTCCATTTTCCCAGCTATAAGATGGGATGCTGCTGCTATTAATCTAGTCACACAGAGACTGTTTTGATTAATGTGCGATTTCTCACCCTCCCCAAAAAATTGATGAACAGTGTTAAAGTGCAAGATCACATTACTATGCCAAAAAGAATAGAAGCCAAATTCTCTCTCTCTCATTCATATATAATATAAAGTGATTATACTATAGCAATGGTTTTCAGCCTGTGGTATGTGGACTCTTGAAGGTCTGCAGGATATACCTAAGATTCCCAAAGGGAAGTTGAAAACCACTGTACTATAGCATTGCAAAGGCTAATCTGGTGGCATTGTACTACTATTCTAGGACGTGCTGCTGCCTTTCAGAGGACACTGACTATGTCTTGTATCTAGTCAACTGATGGAGAGCAATCAAGAATTTCCTATGAAAACTGCCTAAGCAATAAAACATTGCTTTGTGCCACCAGAGCAAGGGCTAAGATCTGGCCCTCAGTCAATTCTTTGATTGCTTTCTGTAGGGACAGATTCAGCACCTTGCAGATTCCCCAGGCATTAAGGAATCTACGATTGGCATTGAGCCACCATATTGACTTATGCACCACTCCCCCTTCCTGCCCCTGGTGTGTGGGGCATAGCTTGGGAGAAAGGAGGAATGGCTGGGACATCTCTCCAAGATCCTTGGCTGCTAAAACAGCCTGGGGTGTGTGTGTGTGTGTGGCAAGTTGGAGTGAAGACAAGCAGCCTCAAACTGCTCTAATAGCTGCCAGCCCATTCCCTGGCATTTGTGCTGGGTGGGATGGGCACAAAGAAGGGTTAACACCACTCCGCTCTGCACCAATGGCAACAGGGCCTGGACTCTTGTCCACACTTGCAAGTTGTTTTCTTGCTGCTGAGGTACTCTGTGAACATGTACAGATATTCCATCATCTCATATGAGGATTATGCTGTAAGCACCTTGATTCTATATAAAATGTGCAGTTAGAACTACTGTTTAAGACTACTGAAAGGAGCTTTGATTCCAGACCTGTTTCAGACTGTCAGATTTTTTCTTTGTTACTTCAGCAGACTATTGAAAATGTGGTGCTTGATTAAAAAGATTAATTGTGTAATTACATTCTGTCTTCAAGTAGATTAGTAGCTTGTCAATGCACCATTGGGAATCAAAACTGTCAGAACACTGTTCATGTTCAGTTTGTAAAAAGGTTTGTTTTGGCACAACATCTAACAGTTCTAAACAGAGCATAGACAATAGCTGATTGATAGTGCATCATCTTGGCTAATAGTCTTTCACGTAAATAATGCACAGGGAGCAAAGGGCTCTCCACCTGAATGAGCATTGACATGTCTTATGTACAAAAAGCCCTTTACTTCTGGGGGAAAACCCCACTGATTGTCTGTCTAGATAAGGTCCAGCCCAAACTGTGAGTTTCACTTTAGTTGCCTTATTAGTCTGGTTTCCTTTGTGTTAGGATCATAGAATTAGAATAAAAAATTCAGTTTGGAGAAAAGTGTAAATTTTTAACAGCACAAGTAATTAACAATTGGAACAACTTTCCAAAGATTGGGAGAGAAAATCTGCCACTGGCAACTTTTAAATCAAGATTGGATCTTTTTTTCTAAGATTTGCTCTAGTTCAAACAGGAATTAATTCAGGAATGTCCCATGGCCTGTGTTATACCAGAGGTCAGACCAGATGACTGCAGTAGTCCCTTCTGGCCTTAGAATCTATGAATATAAAACCAATGGACTGAGTGACAAAGAAGTTCTTCAAATGTATCCAATCAATAGCTATCCCAGCTAGACTCCTGTAAGCCTTTCACTATGAATTATTTTTGTATTACAGTTTAAAAATAGGATTGGGTCATTTTACAAAATGTGTGGGTTTTTTTAAGTCTGTTAAAATGTCTTTTGCCTTAGTTTTAATTAATTTGATGCACTAATACGGGGCCTCCAGAACCTAATGATCTGCCTAAAGGAAAACCCAGAAGTCCTTGAGTAACCAACTGTACCAATTTAAAAGGCAACAATTCAAAAAAAAAAAAAAAAAAAAAAAGGGGGGGGGGGGGGGGGGTTTCTGGCTATAGCCCAGTCCCTACAGGGTAAGCATGTACAGTATTGTGCATTTAAAAGCTGGCGGTCTTACATTTCCCTTTCCCTGCCCCTTCATCAGTGATAAAACTTCATAAACCCTTTTGAAAAATCTTTAAATTACACAGGCTACAGTTCTGGGACAAGCACTAGCTTGATACCATTTATATGTCACTCTCACTCTTTCATGATTATCAGCTTTGGTCTTCCCTTGCATTATAACCTTCTTTATGCTAATTTCTAAAATGTGGTGTCTTTATCAAAAAATAAGGATTAGGGTAATGTTGAGCGTTAATTGACCAGATACATGAATCACTAGGGTCTTCTCCCTATCCCCATCAATATCATTGTTTGATTATTAGTTGTAATTGTTTGAGGATGGAATCCTTCCAAAGTATGTTTGGACATTATAGATGGTAAAGAAACTCTGATCAGTTTCCTTCTGTAAATCCCTTCCCCCATATCTAATTTAAAAACAAACAAACAAACAAAAAAACAGACATGACAGGCTATAAAAACCCAGAAATAAAACTTGGTCATCTCTTACTTGAAACTTTCCAACTCCTCCTGAGTATTTCATGCTTATTTGCATTACATTTTCCACTGACATCCAATGAGCCCCAATCCCATATTTTTCTACCAACAAATTGATCTTTAATAACACATTAAGTTAGCCTAGCTTGAATGAGAGAGCACACTGAGGCATAACACTCCAGCTACACAGAGCAGTCTTAGCAGCTGATGAGTTGTGCTGACTTGAGCTATAGCCTATATCAGTGGTTCTCAACCAGGGGTCTGGGCTTCAGGGGGTCCACCAAGCATGGCCGGTGTTAGACTTGCTATGGCCCAGGGCAGAAAGCCAAAGCCCTGCAGCGCAGGACTGCAGCCAGGGGCCCTGTGCCCCACCACCCAGGACTGAAGCCAAAGCCTAAGCAACTTAGCTTTGTGGTCTCCCCGTGGTGTGGGGCCTTGGGCAACTGCCCTGCTTGCTATCGCTTAACGCTGGCCCTGCCTTTTATATGCAGAAAAACAGTTGTGGCACAGCTCGGCCGTGGAGTTTTGATAGTATGTTGGGAAAGGCCTCGGAAAGCCAAAGGTTGAGAACCCCTGGCCTATATCATCTGACAGGCCAGCCAATTGGAATTAAAAACACCAATACGCTTCAGTTAAAGGTTTTGGGGTGTGAATGAGATTTGAGCTAGAGCAATACTCGCGTTAACTCTGCAGTATAGACAAACCTTTAAAATATTCAAGCAAAATTAGGTTCTTTACTCTGGGTCGTGAATAGATGAGTCACTTTTAGGGTCAGGTGGAAACAAATCAGGCACGGATGTGGGTACAGAGTTTAATCTCTTTTAATAGCAGAGCCCCCGGGAGCTTGCAGCGCACAGCATGTGAAGCAGACTGACCTCCAGCAATGTTATCATACGGTGCCTGTAGAGGATACATCATTTCAGGTCAGATTTTCAGTCCTGGCCTTCATTTTTCCTCCGACAACTGTCTGTACGTGCAAAATTCACTATTCAGATGTTCTACAGTTACAAAACTCATTTGTGTACCCGGAGCAGGTAGTTGGGTAACCAGGGCCGTCCCTAGTTATTTTGGTGCCTATAGAAAGACTTGTATGTGACTATTGCTGAAGGAAAAACTGAGGCTAGGTCTACACTACCTGCCTGAATCGGCAGGTAGAAATCGATCTCTCTGATCGAATTATCGCGACTCGTCGGGACACGACAATCGATCCCCGAATCAACGTGCTTACTACACCAGCGGAGGTGGGAGTAAGCGCCGTCGACGGGGAGCCGTGGAGGTCAATTTTTGCCACTGTCCTCGCAGCGGGGTAAGTCGGCTCCGATACGTCGAATTCAGCTACGCTATTCGCGTAGCTGAATTTGCGTATCTTAAATCGACTCCCACCCCCACCCCGTAGTGAAGACCTGCCCTGAGTGCGGCTAGCATGTCAGAAATTGCTCAATAACATAGGTCAGTTTGTTGATGCACACTAATTGTCATCTTGCCAGGGTCAGTAATCCCTGTGGTGATATGCAGAGTAGGTGGGTGATCGCTATAGCTGTTAATGCATAAATGATACAGGTGCATCATCCATCTTAACAGTCATGAGTCTTTTTAATGGTAACTTCCTTAATGGGAAAGAGGGGAGTACTGAGAATCTGGAAAAATAACTAAATGGGCTAGAAGGGCTGGCTTCAGAGGAAAGTAATGGGCTTAATTTGCAGCAAAAGAGATTCATGTTAGCTATTAAGAATTTTTCTAACAATAAGGATTGTTAAGCCCTAAAATAGGCTTCCGAGGGACAGTGTGGAATTACCATCACTGGAGGTTTTTAAGAACAGGTTTGTCAAACACCTGTCATGGATGGTCTAGGTTTACTTGGTCCTGCCTCAGTTCAGGGGGCTGGACTTGACTTCTTGAGGTCCCTTCCAGCCCTACATTTCTATGAAAGTTTTAAGGGTCATATTCGTCATTGTGACCATACCAAATGCATGTCCATTTAGATGTGAAATGAAACTAATTTGCACTTTCAGCTTAGCTAGTTGGATGTCTGGTTTGAAACTTTCCTACTTGAGCATTCAATATTTCCATTGTTCTTATTTAACATAAAGTAGACTTCTTTAAGAAGAAACGTTAATAATTTCAGGTGTGACAGCGTTGGGCAACAGCAGTTGTACCAGCACTCTGATTACTGGATCACCAAGTAAATATCCCCAGAACAAACCTGAGGAGAAAAGCTGTGCCCAGTTGATCTATTGGGTTGAGGAGAGCCCAAAATGCAAATTGGCCCAGAAAGTAGAAAAGGCACAGGAAGGAAGTGCTCAGGAGGCAAGGAGAGACTGGTAGGCTTTTGGGAGTCAGCGCCAGGAGTGACCTCCCACGGAGAAAGATACCATCTGTCTCCCCTCCTCCTTGGCTGATTGAGCAAAGGAGTGTGAGCTAAGGAGAGTATGCATATACAGAGCTGCACAAGTTTGTAAGGATGGTGGGAAGAACACTAAATAAATTGCACATGATGTTTGACCAGAAGGTGGTTTTGGAGCAGTTTGTGGCTAGAAAAGAGACCGGAGCGGGACAATGCCCTGTCACAAGGTGGCAATTGGTTTGGCTTTCAGGATTATTTTTATATGTTACAAAACAATAGCTAATTGTTAGAGATTTCCATCACTTTTTTTTTAAATATACAAATGTATAAACTGGAATCTGAGACCTCAAGTTTCAGATGTAGCAAGTATGAGGACAAACTCTAGAAAATGAGATGTAAATAGAACTGCTGACAAGTTTAACTAGGCTGTCTCAAATGTTGATATGGGAATTTACAAGCTGTGAGGTTTAAGCTTTGATTTATGGTCAGAGGTCAAACTTTTATTTTAACCAAGCAAAGGTGAATGGACACACAGTCCTTTCAAATTAGGCTAATAAGCAGAATGTGATTATATATTGTACTTCTGTGTTATGTACCAGTTTCAGGAAATCAGTACAGTTTAGGGGGAATGTCCTATTGTTTAGTGTTTATGTTCAATTGTGAAAATTGAAGTTCAAGTTCATAAAGACTAACAGCAGCTTTGTGAATGCTATCATATAAATGGTGTCCCTATTTCTGAGAAGCAGAATTATCTGGAGTTTGTCTATTGTGTGATTTATCAGTTGCTCTTTTGTAACTTTTAATGTCAGGAGACTTTTCCAGTTGCTCCTAAGGAATCCTTGATGCCTAAAGCACGGTCAGTTGCTCCATGGGAAATATACATCAAAATCCTTGTTGTGCTATTTTTGTTAATTGAGATCAGCACAGGCTTGGATATCCTCTAGTCGTCATGTTGTTCTGTGGCCCATTATTGGAGTGCCACAATAAATAGTAAATGTCAAGGGCCTAATTCAGAAGTGATGTAAATGGTGGCATAAATTACTGTAGACATTAATAAATCAGTGTAAATATGTATAACTTGTATATTGAGTGCAGGAAGTGGATGTAGCAATAATAGGGAGAATGTAAGGTAATGTTAAGCTGAGGGGATCTACTAGTTTCTTGTTTTTTTGCTTATGTTACTACACCTCCTTCTACCCTTCTTACCAACATGCAGCTATGCTGTCAATTAAGTGACCTCTGAATTTGGCCCCACGTGTCCAAACATGAATATGATTAGATTACACCACCAAACTGCCAGGAGAAAGTGCAGCCAAAGAAGGAAGAAATGCTAATCCCTGAGCAAATAAGCAAACGTGACTTTAACCATACAGTTTTAATTTCCCTGAATATCCCATTGTTACCGAATTACAATCTTGCCTACAGTGCCAATGTAATTTGCTTCTCTGCAGTTAATTGTGAGCAGCATTGGGCATTCACGCTTTGCTGATGCTTGCTTGCTTAAATTACAAATTGATGTCCATGTATACATAAGAGTATCTGTAAACCTGAGGCAATTTTCCTTGGTGCAAGGTGGAAATCTGCTGGGAAAATTCACCTACAAATGTATCAAAAATATTAGCAAAGCAATAGTGCACTTCCAACATCCTGAGGCCACATTCTGAGGTATGATGGCTAGCATTATTCCAGAACAATTCCCTTTTTAAACTGTTTTAATTTGCATAACCTAATAGCAGGCATAGTTGCTTCCTTTTCCGCACCTCCAAAGCTACCCATATTAACTTTCTGTACGCTATGTTGTTTGAAGTTTCATTAGCTTTGTTGGGTGGTAGTGGGGAATACGGAAGTCAGTCACAAAGCAACAACAAAAAATTATGGTTCAATAAACTGTCTACAAATATAGAGATAGCATCATGTGGTAACTTAGATCAAAGGCAATGCTATGAGTTACTCATCTACCCATGCATCTTCTGAGTGGGGGGAACCTTTCAAAGAATTCTTTAAGCTAGGTTGGCTGTGGGAACTTGGAGACTTAAGATTACTTCTTCGTAAGCCTTGCCATATCTCTGTCAATCTTCAATTTTAGCAAGGTGTTGACACAACAAAAACTTCCCCTTTAGCTGCCAAATCTGCTTGTTTAAATGGCTTTGCTACTGCCAGAATATGAACAGATTCTGCAGCAGCTTCCTGGAGAGTAAGCCAAGGCTTCAAAGTGTACTCGGAGGCCCCAGCTTCATTGGAAGGTGTATTACAAAGCTGGGCTTGGTATCTCATTCAGCACACAGTGGCCAATAGAGCCTTGTTAGAGTGATTTAGGGCAAAGGTAAGTATTTCCATCTATTGTACAGAGTAGATAAAGATACACATAATGTATTTGTGGATGTGAAGGAAAGTTTTTTTCCCCCAGAATAAGATATGTAGTCAGACTGTCAGTGCAGGAAGATCTCATGCACAGATTTTTTTTTTTTTTTTTTTTTGGGGGGGGGGGGGGGGGAGGAGAGGAGGAAGCTTTTCCTCTATTTGGCTGTTGATTTTAACCCGTAACCAACATGCATTTGAAGTAAAATGAAGCCCCAATCCTGCCTTCTGATATATTCTGAGCCCAGAGCACTGGAGTGAAATAACAATGTGTACCCATAGGTCACGTAGCTTCCCTTTCTATCTACACAGAGAGGCTCATAGTTAAGTTGTTAAAGGTGGTAAATAGGGCAACCAGACTTTGGCTTATGCACCTGTGACAGATCCAGATATTTCAAACACAGAAATACCATAGTCTTGGAATCCACTCTTTCATTAATGCCATGTTTTTTGTAAATCTAGTAGGAAACTAGTAACCTCAAAGAGGTACAAGCAAACAAGAGTGAGCTATACCTGTTAACGGGAAAAGAGAAAGATGTGGTGATAATTTCCGATTCCATTGGAACTCAGTCTGGGATAAGGCCAGGAGGAAGAGAGAATCTGAATTTCTTTCAAGACTGGAACAACACATGAAAAGGGTCAATGCACTGCAGCTTTTTCAAATATACGAGGGGAGGAGTGGAAAATGTGCTATAGTTAACTCCAGCTGAAGAAGGAATTGCCTGGTCTGCAGGGCATGGCATAAGAACAAAGAAATTAACCATGTTGATGGACTTATTTTATGCAGACCACAAAATTCACTGAACTGTCTGTATCTAGCAATGTGCATCTCAGGACCAAAGAACAAAAGACAGCTTGTGTATTTTGTCTGTTTGAGGACAACAGAAGGTCAAACTCTGCCCTCGGTTGTACAGTTGCAAATCCAGTTACGCCAATCCCCTTGATTTTTAACTCAGGACAGAAGCTTGCCCCAGTAAATTAAGTCGGAATTGTACCTGTATATCCGAGGGCAGAATTTAACCCTTCATGGTAAATATACTATGGAATAAGGAAAGGTATAAGGAAAGCTAGAGGAAAAAGTCTTACAGTTAGGTCAAGTGTCTTCACGCTGAACTGGTGGCCACCCAATTAAGTGTAATCTGAAAGCATAACATCAACACATGGCATAGAATCCTGACTCCATTGAAATCAATGGAAGTTTTTCTCTTGATTGGAGCTGTATGGAGGACAAATTTTACACAAGATTTCAGAATTAGCTTTTTCTGATTTGGAATGAAACCCCAAAAAAATTCTTCAGGAAAGAAAATCACCCCCTGAAATTTTGATTCGTTTTGACTTTTTTAATAGATCATACAATTTTGAATTGTAACAATCTTGAAAGGCTTAAAATGAGACATTGATAGTACTAATAACACTGGAAATTTAGGATGCCACACAACATCTTTGCCCACTATGACCTGTATTCTGCAAATGTTGCATTGCCTTGCAAATAGGGCCACCCATGTCAACAGAGATACTTGTGAATAAGGACTACTCCTATCTGTAAGGGTCTGCAAGCTCAAATTCTATACTAGATTCTATACCACCTCTGGCTTCCCAACTGGCTCAAGCCACAATCGGCATAATTTCTGCAGATGAAAATGGCTCCTAGTTGCTTAAGTTCTCAATATACTCTGACCTTAATGGGAATCTCTCCATTGCCTTCAGTGGACTTTGGAACAAGCCCTATGGTCGCACAATGCTGAGAATAAACTCCTTTATAGCAGCAATTAGTAAGAAACTTCTTAACCACAGGACTGTGCTTATTAATCTGTTGCTGTTCTCCGGACTTTTTTTTTTACTCTTTAAAAAGCTTGCTACACAAATTTCAGCATTGAATCCATGATTTGAAGCCAGGTGCTCTTTGCAAATGAGAGTCTGCTTCTTCCCAAAATCTATAGACACTGTCATACCCTGGGACTGATGCAGCTACAACTACACTAGATTAATGACTGTCACTGGGTACTAGAGAGACAAAGTGGGTGAGGTAATCTTCATTTTATTTAATATCACCAACAGAAGTTGGTCCAATAAAAGAACTACCTCACCCTCCTTGTCTCTCTCATCATTAATGCTGTAATATGTATGATCAGGGGTCGGCAACGTTTGGCAAGCGGCTCACCAGGGTAAGCGCCCTGGTGGGCCAGGCCAGTTTATTTACCTGCTGATGTGTCAGGTTCGGCCGATCGCGGCCCCCACTGCCCGCGGTTTGCGGTCCTGGGCCAACGGGGGCAGTGGGAAGCGGCGCAGGCGAGGGATGTGCTGGCCGTGGCTTCCCATTGGCCCGGGATGCGTCAGCAGGTAAATAAACTGGCCCGGGTGCTTACCCTGGCGAGCCGCGTGCTAAATGTTGCCAACCCCTGTGATAGAGGGCAAGTGGCCTGAGTAGATAACATAATGCAGAGGTAAGCCAAACAGCTGGTGATAATGTCTGGTCAGCACACTGAAGGAAAAACCTAAGTGGTTGGGGAAGGGAGGAGAGGAAAGAGTCCTTTTCAAAAGTAGCAAAAGAATCCTGTACCAAAATAGATTTTAGATAAGGACCAAATACCACCACTATCTGCTCTTTGTTGAGCAGGTCATTACAACTTTTGATCTGGTGAACTCAATAGCTGACTCCAATACTGATCCTGAAAACAGTATTAGCTGATGGCTCAAGAGAAGCCGAGAGGAAAATTCTATAGTTTCTTCTCACAGAAGACTCTTGCATTGCTAAAGGACTTGGAGGCAAAGCTGCAAAAGAGAGACTCTTTAAACTTTTGTAAATGTAGAGTGGGATGATCCCCATATTAAACAATTCACATTTCCAGCTTTCATAACTTTGAGTCTTGTGATAGTTGACTTTCTTAAAGCCCTAGCTTCTGGAGTCATGTTAGATAATTTGATTAAATTAAATTAAAAAAATAATAATTTTCTAGATTTCCTGGCTGTGGAGAAAAGCTTGAAAACCAATCCTACAGGTTCAAAAACCAGAAGGCAAAATAAAAAATGCAACAGCTTTTTAAAAATCATGAGATTAAGACAATCTGATTTGAGTTTGAATGCTTGGGGTTTGCAATTCTGTAACTTTTTCACTACGTGAGTTCAGCTCTCTTCCCAACCCAAAAATTATTAACCTGTTTGATTCCACACTATCCCTGTGGCAACTGTCACTTGGCAAACATGTACAAGTTAGTTGAAAAGGACTGCAATCAAAATGGGTTCCTCTCTCCAATATGCCTCTTATCTAGTAGTTTAGTTTCCTCTGCCCTGGTTGCTCCAGAGTATGTCATGGGGGAAGATCCTGACTCTGGTCCTGCTAGTATCATTTGACTCACTTCCAGTTGACAGCTAAGGTTCCTCTCCCCCAGGCTCCTTTTCTCTTGCAGTGCCCCTAGTGGAGGATGCAAGGCTTTTGCTGCCTCCTTCTTAACAGCTGCTTCTACAGGCACCCCAGAGCTTGTATACCTGGAGTCAAGAAGCAGACACCAGCTAATTCTTGAGTGCTCCACAGAGACCATTAAGGGGCATGGACCTCTGCACCCTGCTGACTTATGTTATTTCCCTCACATCCTTTTTCTTTTTGTTCTGGGGATGTAGAAACTGATAGATGTTTGCCCCTGCCAGGGCAGGATCCAGTGTAATGCTTCAAAATGAGCTGAGAAGTCAATCTCCTAATATACATAGTACCTGTCACGCGCTCTCAGCAGGGCTGCCCTCATACAGGGGCTAAAACTACACTAGTGAAAACCCAGAGCAATTTCACTGAAGTAGGTGTGGTGGATCCTGACTTATGCCAGGATGAAATTCACCTTTTGCAGAGGGGTAATGAAGCCTGAGGATCCTCAAAGCTGGGTGTAAGCAGGATTTCAGCACTGCACAGACCTTGTTGGGTTGTTGAACTCTGAGCAGAATTACTTGGCCCTATGACTAGAGTGCTTTTATCACAAGGATATTTTTGATATCTAATCTAGATAGATGTGAGTGACCGTAACGGGAGCGGGAGTGTGTGTGTGTGTGTGGGGGGGAATCTGTGGGACTGAATGGGAGCCAGGATTTGAAAGAAGAATGAAACGGCTGCAGAAACTGTGAGGAGCAAGGGAGAGAGATTGGTGGAATCAGCCTCCTTGTGATTCTTATAATATCTGAACCTGTGTTACTCAGCAGACAAATTCTCCCATAACCAGGCGATCAGCAGTGATGAAACCCATTCCTACAAACATATTTGGTTTGTACTCTCTCAGCCAAGCCTAGTTTTTATCAGCCCTGGACCGAAGCTCTGTGGCAAAATAGGAAAAGATTAGAATAATTAAGAGAAATCTATCTTTTGAAATAAAAGGGTTCTGCCTCTAGCCAGAGAAATGTGAGCATTTGCATTTTAGGTACTGTCCTTTTGTTCAGGGCAAAGGATGAGGAAACTGAGTGGTGGCTGGAGGTGGAGCTATAATACTCTTTCTTCGAATATTTCCCTCTTTCTAGTATTAATTCCACTGGCTTGCAGACTGGGCACCAAAAGGTTTTGAATCTTGGCAAAGCTGCATGGAGTGGATTTGAAATTTAAATATCTAATATAATATAATGCCAAGAGAGAATATCAATGTCCACTGTTTCAGTAGGCTCATGTTCGGTGCACAAGTTCTATCTTCTGGTTGAGTTCAAAGGGGATGGGGAAAAAATAATTGAAGATTCATTATTGAATATGCAGCACTTAGGGATTCCTCCAGATGTCACTGGAAAGATCAGGTACTTGGGGTGCACTATAGCACACTGATCCCCCAAATGTATTGAAATCCATGTTTTCACAGCTTTATTTACCCATGTTAACCTGACACTAAATTCCTGCCTTAAATATCTATAAACCTTTAGAGAACAGGGAACTAAGATTGAGGAAGTATAGGTTAGTTCTTCTGTAACCCTGAAGGTTAATTAAATTGCACTTGCATGACAATGAGGTAATTTGAAATAGCTCAGTGTACAGTATATACATTACATTATAGCCATGTTAATGCTTGAATTAGGAAGGAGGAGTAAATTTGTTTTTAAAAAACAAAACACTCCACAAACCAGCTCAGTCAGTTCCCTTCCTAAATGCTGCTGTCTTACCCCTTTAACCTCCTCAAACATAGTGCACTGCTCTTCATGCACTGTAGGTCTGGTGACTTTTTGTGTGTGTGTTGCAAGTCCAGCATTTCAGCTGTCTAAAAAGTATTGCCCATCAATGTGGGAGAGAGGAGCACATCTGTTGTGAACAGTAGCTAATGTGAAGTATCAAACAAGTACCTTTGATATTTAATTATATTTCTTCCTAAATGATACTTGAAGCACTAGCTCCATTATTTGAAGATGTTTTGCAAAATACACCGGAGGGCTCTGATTGAAACCACCCCTGGATCACAGCAGTCTAGAATAATGAAGGTTCCAAGTCATTTGCTTTCATAAATGAGAATAATTATACCTATTTAAGAGTATCTAGATAGTTCAATGATCCAGAAGCTTTGAATAACAGAATGGGGGGAATCTGTCACCTTCTTTTACTTTGTTGGAAAATGTGTGTTATGTTTTAGGGCATGTTATTGTCAAATATTTTTATCCTTGCAGGAATGAAGAATGACAGCTCTACTAAAAATGCTATGAAAAACTGTTAGAATATAGTCAAGTATGTCCCTTTACAATATGCTATTATATATTTTATTGCATTTTCTGTGCCATTGGCTTCCGTTGCAAATGGGACATGTCTCCTTTAAATTGCAGTTTGAAATTGAGTATATAGCTCCAACTGCTGTATGCTCTTTGATTTTTTTGTAGCAGAGGTTTTGGTTCAGGTATTTGGTTCACCAACCATAGGATGGTGCTGTCACATTTCATGTTGTATGTGAGCATCTATTTCAGTGCATCTGCAAATGAAACAAGTGGTAAAGGGATATAGCTATAGGAAAATACCCTTCAAAAAGTTATTGTGACTTGATTACCTTAAATGACAATGATTAGTGATTTAAATGATGCTGATCAATTACTCCAACTAACTTTCATAAAAGTTAAACCTGGGAAACGTTCCTTTGTATCTTTCTCCAATGTAAAAGTTGCAAATGGAATAAACTTAGCAAAAGCACTGACTCATAGGGCGAGTTAAGTTTGCCCTTAAAGTTTTGCTTAAAGGATGTAAAGCAGAAGTTAAAGCACTTACACTCACTTATTCTACACGGCAGATGAATTGGATTTCACATTTAACATGTCAATTAATTTATTTCCACTTTGAACAATCACAGCTGAAAAACTATTATAAAGTCACAGTTCAGGACACTTGAAAACTGCTGAGTCTTTATGCTTCCATGTAATTGTCACTTGAATCCAATGTCCTCCTGTGACTCTCACTACAAATATAGTATCTTCCCAATATCAGCTCTTATTTGCATTTTCTCGCCTTCCCACTCCCAAATTTTGTTTTTAGGGAAAACATTTGGAAAACTCTCACTTTCAGCAAAGTTCACCTCAGAATGAGTCTGGCAGTGTCAAGGCTGGCTGTACTTAAATGCATTCTCACTACAAATGAAATAACTACTGTTCATACGAGATAGTTAACCAATACTAAGCTTTTATAAGACACAGTCAAGGCCTTTGGATATTTAACCCTCTTATGCTCCAAATTCATTGCTGGGCAACTAAGCAGAGATTATGGACTCACTTGGAGATCCTGTTATAGAAAATAACAAAGGCCCTGATCCAAAACACATTAGTCAAAAGACACTGGTGGGCTTTGAATCAGGGCCTTATACAAGAGGGGCTGGAAGCACTGTCAAGTTCTGTAAGCAGAAGAGGGCAGGGAAGTGGGGATGTAGCTTTAGATGCAGTCCCTTCTAATTGCAGATTTGTCCCTCTTGACAATTCATTGTACTATTACTGAGGAATAACTTTAACTTATTAATTATTCATCTTAATGACTTTAGCCTGACTGTACCATATGTCACAGGCTGCCTAGACTGGAAGGAGAAAATTCTCTAGATTGCCTTCTCGGAGGGAGCAGATCTAAAAACCAGCTGTATGCCTACTTAAGTGGGGGGGAAAAAACAGTAAGATTTATGTACATTAGATCTGAGAAGAAAGGCCTTATACCCTTCAATTGTAATTTCAATGTATTTCTCAGTTTCTTCATTTTTGCCTAAGGCTAAAACATCTATGCTTAAAACAATATCCATGCACAAAATATTTCAACAAAAACTTTACTTCAGTCATGTCATTGGAACACTATAATTCCCAGTAAACATTGGTTTACACTGAAGTTTGTACAGAACTAACATGATGAAGTAAATGAACCGGATATCTTTCTTTTTTATAACGTGAGGAACTTCATTTTCCAATAGTTCAGACAATAACTCTTAGACTAAAGTTGAGTGTTTAAATGTAGTGGCTTTTTTAACAAGACCTCACAGCTGCTTAATGTTAACATTTGACTCAATGGTTGGGAGAATCTTTAACTTTATCGGTAACACTTTAACTCTTTAAAATAATGCCTTTTTATATTTTTTAAACTTTTTTTTCACAACCCAAAATGGCAGTGATGACCACAACAGCTAGATTCAAATGTATCGAAATCCAGAACCTCACAAAATACAGAACAAATCTGTAGCAAGAAAAATGCAGCTCAGAATTAGCCCTAAATTAACACATTTAAAGATGTGCAGTTGAATCTGCCTCTATTAACTGAGTTTCTAGTGAAGGCCTGTGATTATAACCCAAACTCCTCTTCCTCAAATACGTGCAAAATGAGACACACATTCTGTCTCATAAACTAAACTTCAAATCATGCCGTTACTCATCTACACGTTATAAATTATACAGTCTTACTGCAGAATGTGGGCTCAGAAGAACATCTGAATTTATAAAAACAAAGATGCAAGCAGTACTTAGTCATACTGTCAGTATTTACCAACAAAAATCAGCTGCTACCTAGACCCCATGATCTTAAGTATTTTATCACAAACTAGACCTATCCACTCAAGTTAAAATTGTTTAACAAGGTATGTGTCCATTCATATTGATAGTTGCAACAAACAGCTTAACACTTGCCAGTCAAAGTCCCTCTAAATCTAAACATTAAAGTGATAGCATGGAAAATAACCTGTACCCCAGCACATACATTTTAATTAGACATTGTAATTTAATATAGAGGTGTGCACCATCCTATTAAGTGACATCCCTCCATTAATCACTGTTAAAAATGACTATAGAAAAGCATGACAAACATAACAATACTAGTTCAGCACAGAACCATACAGCAAACACTCCTCCTCTGCAATATACACACACGCACAATGTGAGATGTATGCAGTAGCATCAGTGCGTATCAGTTACATTTGGTCGTCTTGGTTTGTGAATCAAGAGAACTATGAGACATTCGCAGGACTCTGCCGCTGCTCCTGGACTGTAGAGACTCGCTCAAAAAAAGCTGTGAATCTTCAATTCCTAACTAAGCGGAGGAAACCATCCGTGCCTGCTGCAATATCAGAGTCACTTACTGCATTGCTTTTTCAGCTGAGTGGCAGTGGCTGTTCTTCCCAGTCACGCATGGTTTTCTCACCTGGAGGGTTTCTCTCTCCGGCACAATTCAGCTCCAAAGTAGCTGCATATTGAGGGTAATTGCATTTGTTCTGTACTGGGGCTTTCTGGCTGCAGTGACTGCTCACCCTATCTATAGCCTCTGGTGTATGCTAAGTAAGCAATCCACTGGGTCTTCATAATGAAAGAAGGAAGAGGCACAGCTTTCGAGACCAGATAAGAGCGTTTTGTATCATAACCCACTGCAGCCATATAATTTTAAAGGCAAAAGGGTCTGTGGCAGCCTTCATGCTGTCTTGTTGTCCTTTACAGAGCAATTTGTATGCATCCTGTGTCACCATAGAAGGCATAAAGGAACATAACACAATGTTTCAGAGAGATTTGGGGTTTACATTTAAAATATATTAGCCCAGTTGTGTAGGATTTTGAGTGAGCATTAAGTTATTTCATTCCAACCTTTTTATTACTGGGAAGTAAAAGCCCAGGGGATTCCTAAATTTGACACTTTATAATATCTGTATATGGGAATGGGATATTTGGGGAGCAGGGAAGCAGGAATTTAAAACTTCTGGGATTAACATCCCAAATTAAACTTTCAGACATCATTTTACTTGCCTGAACAGTGTCTAGAGCAGTTGGATCTGATCTTTGAGTGGGGGTGGGATGTTCTACAATAATTAATAAGCTGGAGAAGTGAACAGGTGCTAGACTCAAAAAGCCTGTCCTTAAGGCAGTCTTGATTTCCTTCCAGTGAGAAAAATGTGGCTATGAAATGTTTGGGGAGCATCATGAGGGCAGTGCAACTGTTCATCTCCCTAGCCAACTGCAGCAAAAATTGTGGACTCTGGACTCTGTATCATTTTTCCTTGCATTGTTCTGCCAGCAACTTCAACTCTGACCTTTGAGGGAACCCCTTAGGGATAAAGAACCCATTTCATCTCTGCTCTGCTCATTAGCAGGGCCTCTTGGGACCTGCTTGAGCTAATTGTTCCTAACTGCTTGTGGTAATTTTGTGACCACAAATTGTAGTCCTTGTGGTGAAAGTGGGATGCTTTGTCCACTTAGCTGTCCCAATATTTAATAGCAGTGATGGTTTAAGAATAAACCTGTTAAAAGGAATCTCTTATTATTTCCAATCATGATTCAGAGTTCTGTGGATGTTGGAGAGTTGCTCAAGAAGTGACTGTAACACTAAGACCCCTTCAAAAACAGTAATGACTGTAAATTGTCGAGTCTCGGTTTTAACCGTCTCATTGCTGTCAGAGAATTCCCGGAGGTGAGCATCCTTTCAGTTAGCACCAGAAAAACCCACCCACTAAAACCAAGAGGATTAATAAACTTTACAGGCCTATTAACAGAATCCTTAAAGGGCAGTCAAGGACAGGCATTTAGCAGCAGCACAGTCTGTCTGTAAGGTAGTGTCACAGTATGTCAATCAGTGGCACTTAAGCTTTTTTCTGTCCTCCTGGGGGATTTTTGAGGCACTGTAGCTGGAATGTAGCTTTGCATCCTTCTCAAACACTTTGAGATTTTTAAAATATTGTTTACAATTCTTTGCATTCTCACCTATGTAAATACTAAAGATTGAGTCATCATCTTCTACATCAGAACCACCCCAGTATACTAATTTGCACACTCAAGCATTTTAGATGAGGAAATTCTGCATATGGTATATTTGTCATTGTTATTGGGTCTTTATAAAATGATGATGATGTGACACTACCCTAGTGTGGGATGGGGGACTCTTTTTTTTTTTTTTTTCTGCACTCAAATGGTTGGATGGGGTATGTGAAACATCACAGAAAGGTGTATCTTTTGAGCTGTATACAGAGAAGTATCAACACTGGGCCCTTACCTGAAACTTTTAAGTTTATTTAATAGAGTTGTGTTAAGCATGTAGGTGGACACGCTACCCTGTAGTGGTCCCTGTTGGCCAGGTGTGGTTCTGCAGCAGCCCAGCCTGTATCTCCCCTTTCATGAGGCTCCTTTAAACTCCACACAGGCTTTGATTTTGTCTAATCATGTCCCTTGTCCCAGTCTCTCTCTCTCATTGACCCACAATGCTCAGTCTCCCCGTCACAGTCTCATCCCTGCAACTCTTCTCTGCCTTGGCAGGCTCCACTCTCAGCCCTTCCTGGCTTGAGTCTTCCCTGGAGTCTATTTTCCTTGGTTTTCAAGCTCAAAGACCTTCCCTGGTCAAGGTCCTTGTAGGAGATCTAAGTAAATCCTGCTCATGGCAGATCTTCTAGCTACTTCCTTCGGGACTCTTTCAGCAACTCCTTAGATAATCCTTTCCCTTATTTCTCTGGGCAGAGAGAGGGGTCCACAGGAAACAGCTGTCTGCCCTTTGTCTGATTCCTGCTTTTATAAGGCCCAGGCACCTCCCCTTAAGACCATGCAGTAAGGAATCAGTCCAGGTGTGCTGGCCCCTGCTCCCTCCTAAAGGGACCATCATCCTGCGAGAGGGTATACCTACAGTGCTGGCTCGCTGCAGGTTATGCTGTGTGCCTTTGCCCAACCCTTCCTCTAATCCACACTCAAAGCCCTCAAACACACCTAGGTGAACACAATACCCAAACTGGCACGCTCCACTGGAGGTTAGACAAGCAAAACAGTTGACCAGATGGTCTAATCTCATTGAGATTAGACCATCTTTGGGTTTTGGTGGTGAAAATAACCCATTACTAAAAGCCAATGCCAGGTCTTTCAGGACTATTTGCAAAGATGTTCAGATTCCATTCCAGCTCCCCCAGCCACTTCTTCGCATCACATCCATGTCCCTGCAGCCCCCCACCCCGCTTCCCCTCCACATCCCTGGGCCAAGAGTTAGGTGAGAGTGGACTTTGGTGGAATGCTGGATAGTCTCAAAGAAGTGGGGTGTGATGTGACCCTCTGGATATGCATGTTCCTATGGCAGGCAGTGACATTATCCAGAGGTAGATATGCAGGTATTTTAACAAGTAGTAATCTAAGCCTATTAAGGGCAGGGGGGACTACAGATTTCAGAAGACCCCCTTTTCCTTAATTTTCTGGGCTCCTGCCTCAACATAATGGGGCACGATACATCATTGAGCTAACACATCAGGTTGTATTGCATTAAAAATGGTACATTTTGCCCAGGAAATAAAACAAATCCCTGAATAACTGGGTAGTGTACATACTGGGGAAAGGGGGCAGAAGAAGCAGTTTTTATTCAGTCTTTTTTAAAAGATGTTTTAAGCTTAAAAGGACAACTTCCCCCTCCCCCAAAATATTCATGACTGGGACAGTGAAAAATAAGTTATTGATCTGTCCCAAAATGTGATATTTATTGTATTACAGATTAAACACTTGACTGAGTGCAGCATTGCCAGGTAGGGAATTACCAGAGTCCCTAAGGAGCAACATTGTCCATGGTGATTTAGTTGAAGATCTCTTGCAATATACATTCCAGCTCATTTGTATTTGCAAACTGCAACAAACGTTTTTTTGTTGTTGTTGTTGTTGTTTTTTGGAATTTTAACCTGGATGTCAGGGAAGCAGGACAGGGCTATAAGTGACTCCAGCCATGAAATATGAAAGTACTCCTGTTTGACTAACTTTCAACTGGGGCTGCAGTCCGTTCTTCTCTTAGCCATTTAGAAAACCTGTGTTGGAAAAGAAATTCTTTAGTGTGTGTTTTATGAAAGGCTCCTAATTCCTAAAAAATCTGTCTGTCACTGTGTCCCAAAGGGAAGCCTACTACAGAAATGAAGTATTCTCCCCTTTGTGTGTGATCAGATTTGCATGTGTACAAAATGCAACAGTTAGCAGTCTGAAAACCCAATCCTGAAGAGGAATTACTTGGGGAAACGTTGGCTGCAGACCAAAGATTCACGTCTGGGCCAAGAAACTGATGTGAATTGCCATCTGTATTTTTTGTTTTCTGATTAAAATAACATCTGTGTGCTTCAAAACACTGAGTCTGACTACAAGGGGAAAGCAAAACAAATTAAAACCATCGGAATGGACGGGGGAGTGCATGGGTGGATCAAAGTGTTGAGGGCCTTTTTTTTTTTTTTTTTTTTTTAAGTGAGTGTTGTACTGGAATGATACTGTAACAGCTGACGTAGGTGTGGGTTGACTGAGTCGGGTGATTCAGGTTCCCACCAGCCCTAAGCCAAGTTATGATAGACCAGGAGCATTAGGCCTTTCCTTTGATACAGGCTACATGACTTTCTGAGTTCTTGAACCTGGATACAAAGGACAACAGAGGGGAAATTACTTTTTGTCAGGGATGCCCAGAGGATTCAGGGGGCCTGGGGCAAAGCAATTTTGGGGGCCCCTTCCATAAAAAAAGTTGCAATACGATAGAATACTATATTCTCGTGGGGGCCCCTGTGGGGCCCAGGGCCTGGGGCAAATTGCCCCACTTGTCCTCCCCACCCCCCCACGGGCGGCCCTGCTTTTTGTAGTGCTAACGAAGCCAATTCAATCATGGTGGATGAGTCCCATTCCCAACAGTTGACAAGCAAGTATGAGTATCAACAGAGAGAAAATTATTTTTTATAGTGACCCCGCCACTTCCAGTCTTTATTCAGGTCGAATTTGATGGTGTCAAGTTTGCAAATTAATTCCAGTTCTGTAGTTTCTCGCTGAAATCTGGTTTTGAAGTTTTTTGGTGAAGAAAGGCCACTTTTAAGTCTGTTATTGAGTATCCAGGGAGATTGAAGTGCTCTCCTACTGGTTTTTTGAATGTTACAATTCTTGATGTCTGATTTGTGTCCATTTATTCTTTTGCGTAGACTGTCCAGTTTGGCCAATGTACATGGATGGCAGAGGGGCATTGCTGGCAAAAAAAAAAAATATTCACCCCTTCTTGACAACTGTTGGAAATGGGCCACATCCACCCTAATTGAATTGGCCTCGTTAGCACTGACCCCCCACTTGGTAAGGCAACTCCCATCTTTTCATGTGCTGTATATTTATACCTGCCTACTGTAGTTTCCATTCTATGCATCTGAAAGCTTATACTCAAATAAATGTTAGTCTCTAAAGTGCCACAAAGACTCCTTGTTGTTTTTGCTGATACAGACTAACACGGCTACCCCTCTGAAACCAACCACCCACCTCTATGTATGAGTGGGGAGTTCAGCTTTCATGCCCCATTCGTTCTCTGCCAAGACTGATACTGTAGCCGATGGTTGTGATGGTAGTTTTGTGCTAAGGATGCCTTGGAAAATCTGCTATCAGGTACTTAAAAATAACCCTGGTGGGCTTCTCTTGATGGCTCAGTGTTCCTACAGGAGACAACTGGTTTGATTCTGGTCTTTATCATTCCAAAATGGCTGGGGCAGAGAGCAATACACAAGTCAAATTCAGTTCTCAAGGGAGGAAATGCTCTTGTTGCTATGCAACAACCCATGTAGTCAATTTAGCAGTAGCATTGTCACGCTCAAGAGGAAGTCAGTCATTTTCTGGAAGGTCGGTGGCTCTGGCAATTGCACAAAGTTCTAGTTAGAAGTGGAGAAGAAAGGAGGATCTTTCCTTTATTTCTAATGTGCTCTCAGAGGAGATCAAAGCTTGTTGACTTCTGTTTCTACCCGTTAGGAGGTGTGGCTGTTATTTATCAGCTGATGTCAGAATACATCACGGAGTTACTGGCTAGATGTGATTAGGGTTTTAATACTGCAAGTTAAATAAGTAGCTAGAAAGTTTTTTGTTTCAAGATGGCTGGGAAACAAGATCAGATAAGGAAACAGAACAAATTAGCCAGAATTTATTAAGATCTGGATTTGACCCCGTCCCAGGAAGGATCATAAAAAAGTGGCTAATGGGTGTGCATGGTTTAAAAAACATGCTTGCTTCGAAACATGCCACTGTGTTCCTTGGAACACCGCTCAAGTAAGAGTGCATAACTTGTGGTACGTGTAACTCTTGGAATGAGGGATAGCGGTTTTAAACCGGCTCATCTGTGTATAACCTCCAGATTGTTTGTTACTCAGCATCACAAGACACTTTATGACTGGGGAAAACCAAGATGAGAACTATGGGCCTGGAATGTGAATTGGGCCATCATGCCAGATGGGAGGGTTTATTGTGGAGGACACATGTTGCCTTCCTTCCCTGGATGCTCCTGGATTTCTGTATAGGAGGCAGATGCACTGTTTGTAATCCAGATAATGAAGGAAAAATAGCTTTGAAGAATACGTTCCTTTCAGCCTTTCCTGTTGTATAAAGAGGGTAGCTATGTCCTTTGGAGCAAGAGATGGTGTAAAGTGGCTATAAATAGGATAACAGGTGGGCTTTTATTTATTCTCATTTTAGTTTAGTTTAGTTCGGCATGAAGGAAACTAGATAGGCTGGGAATACTTGGTGAAAGAGGGTCTGAATCTAATTTGCACTAAAATCTATTTACACAGCCGCTAGACTGGTGTAAAGGAGCCTAGTGCAAATGAAAATGAGGACTGATGTCTCATGATCCTCCTTAAGATAATTACCTGGGCAAGCACCACAGGTGCATTCAGTCTGGGATTTAGAGGAAAAGAGAAAAAATAAGTACAATGATCTTCTAGCCATTCTAGACTATGGGGGAGGTTCTAGTTCCAGTGGACTTGAATTTGAGCTGGGGAACTGATCCTTACTTTGAGCCAGGGGTGAAAGTAACTTAAAGGACTTACCGGTACGCCAGAGTCCTGAGTGGGGGTGTGGTCTCAACCAGAAGAGGTGGGGCCTCAACTGGAAGAAGCGGGGCCTTTAAATCACCCCGGAACTACCAGCTTCAGAGGCGGCTGGGAGCCCTGGGGTGAATTAAAGGGCCTGGGGCTCTGGCCACTGTGGAGATCCGGGCCCTTTAACTCACCGTGGGAGCCCAGCTGCTGGAGCGCCGGCGAGGATTTAAAGGGCCCGGGGCTCCCCGCAGTGGCTGGAGCCCTTCTCCCTTTAAATCACCACTGCGGAAGCCGGTCCAGTCCAGCACAGCATACTGGCTCTTGCCAGTACGCCGTACCGGACTGTGCCGGCTTACTTTCACCTCTGCTTTGAGCCAATAAGCCTTGGGCTTTGGATTGGACTCCACAACATTTGTTACTTAACAGGTGTCTTCTTCCTATGCAAGCTGGCACTAAGTGGCATTGCAATATGGTGACAAGCGAGTGTTGAGAGAATGCAGAATTGATCAGCACTACCCTTGGCTAATGCGGCAACTCATGGTGTCAGACGCCATCAGGTGGTGAGGGACATCTACATACAACACATCACTGGACATTGGCAATACCATGAGGGATGAGTTGAAGTGCCGATGAGAAGCGCTATCGGGAAAGTAACTAAAATACTTTCCTCGTGGATTGTCCATTTGGAAAATACAATCTACCCTAAATGCTCAATTACTGAGGGACAATCTGCTCTCATTGCTATATTTGCTTTCTACAACCAACTCCCTGTATAGCTTTTCATGAGTGATGTACCTGAGTATTTGGATTCTAATATCTAAACTGTAGTGTTAACCCAAATTAAGGTGAATAAATTTATTGCTGATTATGCACTACCTATATCTTATGACTTTTAAAAACAAACTCTGTATTAGTGGGTAATCTAAGCACTATATCCAGATGTACAGACACTCTTTTCTCAACCTATGTATTACATACGTTTTTAACATTAGCTTTAAATAAAATAAATATATATAATACACCATAATTATGTCTACAATTTAGCCACAGGTATTTTTAGTAAAAGTCATAGACAGGTCACGGGCAATAAACAAATTCACGCCCCATGACCTGTCCATGACCTTTACTAAAAATACCTATGATTAAATCTTGGGGTGGGGGAGGGCATGGGGGGGCTGCTGCTGGAGGGGGGCCCACTTCCAGGGGCTGTTGACTGCGGCTGCTCCGGTTGGCCAGCCGGGGACCACCTGAGCAGCTCACCCCTGAGCCTGCTGCTTGAGCAGCTCTGGGGTCAGCCACATCGGGCCCTCCAGAAGTCATGGAGGTTGGGGAAAGTCATGGAATCTGACTTCCATGACCGACATGGAGCCCTAAGCATAATTAAAAGAATTCCTTTAGATATCAATCATTGACAAAGATTGTCCTCCAAGATTTCCAGTAGATATCAAAGGAGAGTAGGTGATGCCCTGATCTAGCCCAGAACCTGTTATCTCTACAAGCCTCTATCTGTCTAGATACTTAAATTGCTCCAATTTCCTTGGTATCTGAGCACTTCACAAACATCATTAGCCCTAGGATCAAATTGTGAATAGGGTGTTTTTTGGTTTCTTTTGGGTCCCTATTTGTTTGTGCCGTGAAATCAATGCACAATGTGGCATGATTGACCATCTCTGATAGAACTAGACTGAGGAGCGCTGGCACAGATACTGACCTATGCCTGGATTTACCCAGTGCAAATAGCTTCTCACTTATAAACATCAAAATCACTTAAACATAACAGGTGACAGAGGGAGAAAAACCATAGACAACGCAGTCCTACAGGAGACTGCCCAGTTTATTGCCCATCAGGATTTCACAGATACTGATTTTATAGATGTAGGAAAATGTCAAGACATATTTCCATTTCTAGATCTTAATAAGATCACTCCTGCCTAGAGATAAAGTAAATCAACTTAAGGCATCCACCATAACTAAACATTTCTGCCAACATATCCATTGCTCCCAAGGAAATCATCACGTAATAGGCAAAGATCAGAAGCACCAGTACATATGGGTAGAGAACTCATCACATTACAACTGCAAAAAAAATCCATATGCCCAATACATTTTGTTAATGAAAATCATTGAATGGACTTTTAAGGAAGAGAAGGGATTGAAAAGAGTAACAGAATGTATATTTTCCAAAGAGAAGAATCTTGGGTTGTCACAGTCATTTGCTACATGGTATGAAGATTTCTCAAATACTAAGCCTCATAATAAATTTTGATTTCTCATCTCTAGAAAAGTTACACACCAGCAAAGCTGAGTTCAATTATAACACTTCATTACAACAAACAAAAAGCTCCATTCCCTAGAGAAGAATAACATTTTAGGATGACTAGTTGTTTATGTTGTTATATTCCCAAGTGATCGAGACTGGTCCAGCATTGAACTAATCTTTATTAATTTTTACTCATGAGGATTCATCTGTCAAAGAGTCATTTTTTTTAAAATCACTTTAAAAGCCTTGCCACAGATGGAAAACACACACAAGTTCCCACTAGGCTTCAGACATGTCATCATGTAACTGTTAATAAATGCAGCTATTTAAGATCTCATTTGTACTATAACCCAAAACAGCCTTTCATGGAAAGCAGAACGTGGTGTTAATGTTGTCATTTATTTAACACTGCTTAGTGTTCTAAAAACATGGGGGGGAACCCAGCCCCCTGCCTCCGTGAGCTTACCATCTAAGAGGCCTGGGCCTGCTCCTGCTGAAGTCAATGGCTATTCCAGCATAAGGGACAGAGGATCCAATCAGTTTCCTATTCATTATTCAAGAAGTTAGGGGATCAGAGCTTGCCTTCTCTTACCCCAAGGAAGAACAGTCATAATCTGATACAAGGGACAGCCACACCACACTGCTTGGTCAGTTGCAGTTAGCATCATGTCAGCTATCTCAGCTCTTCATAATCATGTTCAAATGTGATACAATTTTCTAGTTAAGACTTCATCTTACTGAGACACTAGCAGTAAGTACAGGCACATAGTATGTAGGGTGACAGTTTGTTTGGAGTGATGCATGTATCTTTGAAGCAGCAAAACCCTTTTATAAATAAGCATTTTGGAACCTACTCTCCTGATTAACTAAGAATTGCACATGTCCTATTTTTGCTACCCCACTTTCCACCCTGTTCCCCTTGTTTGTCTCATCTGTCTGTAAGGTCTTCGGGACGGGGACCATTTGTACAGTGCCCAGCACGGTGCGCCAGCTAGTTGGCCTCTCGGTGCTATATAAATGTTAATAACAATAACCTTATCAAATGGGACTGAGTTGAGCAGTCAATTATTGCTTTTGGAGTTTTGCATTTCTAACCCATTTTCAGGAAAATGTAAAGTTTTCTGAAAGGAAACACCCTCCTCAATGCATAAGGCAGAACAGAGGTAATTCAAAAGACACTTTAGCATTGGATTCTGTATAGGTGGAACAATATGCTCTAAATATGGTTCTCTAGTTTAACACATGGCAAAAGGTCATCACCCCAAATGGAATATTTGGAGAACATTGGAATAAAAATGACATTTGTATGGATGCCTTGAGTTCTCCCAAGGGACGTTTATTGTAATTCAGTTTGCCGAGCATTAGCTATTAGACTCTTATCTTGTAGTTGAATCCTTTCCCACTCTCCTCATCAAAATGAATGTGTGCTTACTGTACTGTGGGCATACTCTCAGCCCTAGTCTGTATCAACTCACATTCCAACCATCCAAATCCATTCTCAAATTCATCTTAACTTTGCGTATCACCCAACACGACAATCAGTAACTCCCCCCCCCCCATTATAATAGAGGAAACTGTCTGATTATGCTCTGTGTATGGGTATATATTAAACATACCTCTAAGCACCAGTGTAATTTATAGATTTGTGTATCAGACATGTTGGCAAATGGATGCAACAGAGGTTTAAAAATTCCAGCAGAGCCTCTCTTCCCCCGCAATGGTAAATTTCAAAATGATATATACCCTTTTTCCACTTCAAGTTTAACATCACTGATGCAGTTCTCTGATTCTTTAAGTGCCAGCAACATTCTTAGCCCTGTGCAGAACAGAGGAAAACCCAATCCCTGCCCGAAGGAGTTTACAATCTAAACAGACAGCACAGATCAGACACTGTGACTGCACTGAGAGACCCAGAGGAAGGTTAGATCTTAGAGCTCTGATGCCAATTCCAAGTAATGATGACATCCTTACTGGCAGTGATTTGTGGACTTCTTGGAAGAAGTGAGTCTTCAAGGGGGATGTGAAAGATGAAATTAGTGATCTTGGCACTGCACAATACCCCCTGAGGGGCTGCTCTGAAAACCCTTTACATATGTTCAGTGTGTGGGTAGGGATTGGAGACTGGATCACGATCTTTGTGTTTTAGTGCTTTAATTCACTGACCCAGCCATAGTCCTAAATACCACTATACCTTGGAAATGTCTGCTCCGGGAAAAAATAATCTGCATAGAGGATGGAGGGGCTGTGTATGGATCATACCAGCCAGACCACAGAATTAATACTGGTTTTGCAGCACTAGTGTATACCAGTTGAAATGGGTGAGATCTTAAGAGCACTGTGATTTGTTCTGATAAAGTTAATTCATACTCCTTCATTTGTGACTTTTAAGTTTCCTGTTGTCTTGGTTTTTGACCCATCTCATGATTTCTCTTTGTTTTTCTCCTTCTGTTTATTCTCCATGTCACAGAATGGTGCATAGGTTTTGGTTTTCAAACCTAATGAATAGTTTGAGCCCACCACAAAAGAAACTATCTCCCGAGGAAACAAGCAACTAAAAATAAACACATTCAACATTTTCAACAAAGGCTCAACTCACTGAAGTCAAAGGGAGTCTTTGCATTGACTCCCTTGGGAGTTGCATCCAGCCCACGGCCAGTCAAATAAGTATGTGAGTAAAATACGTAGTTTGCCATGTTTTCACTGTCAGTAAGATTTAAACAATCTTAGAAATATTCAGATCATAAAGTGATGCGGGCTATAGAAGTACCTGGTTGGATGGACTGATAGATAGTTAAATAGATTTATCGGGTACAGTGAATTTCACATCTCCGCCCCACCAGATGGTATTTAAGATGCCCTACCTACCTAGGAAATGAAGTTTATTCAATAGGGATGATACACTCTCCACTGTCAGGGGATTCAGCAGAGGTAGCCTATGGTTTTGATTTTGCAAAATATCATTGATTGTACCTAGAACCCCAATTCTTACAAAATATGGGGAGGATTTATGAAAGTTTCCAGTTTTGGCCAATAACTTTTAGTATCCAGCTATTGCTGAGGCTAAAACAGCTATATATATATTTGTTGATCTCCTGTAATTCTTTGAAAATGTATTTTTACCAGACCTAGCTCTTACTACCAGCACCGTCTGAATAACAAACCCTAAATGTATTTTGTACTGCTACTGACACCCCTTAAAAATGTGACCCATAGCGAAATAAATCAATTCCAGCTGCTTGCAGCATTTTCATAATCCAGACTCTCATTTTACTTATCCCAACCTCTCTAATAACCCCCAGGAAAGGAAAACAATGTCTGTGTCTTCTTTCATTGTTTTCTTGTCTCCAAACATGTAACCCTACAGTAACATCTGAATCATACCTGGTCTAATAAAATAAATAAGATATATACTTTATCTTTGTGTTTTGCTTCTGCCATCCAGCATTATTTCATAACCCACTGAGTTTATTAGTTTAGTTTTGTTTTTAAATGGCATTTCTGGAAATTCTGATCAGATATAATTCCACTGGTCTTAAAGAGCAGTACAAAGTCAACAAATATCCCTACATCCAAGCCAAATTCTTGTCTAAGCAGATATGTTCTATTTTTGCCAAATACAATAATATAACGTTTCCACTGTCTTTGCATTCCTCATACTTGGGGAGCTCTGGCTTACAAAATTCTTCATAACAAACTTCATTATTTATCCACTGTAAGTGTTTGGGATATGGATGGCAAAGCCAAAACTCAAGATTTAATTGTACTCTAGATGCTGATTGTTTGGAGGTTCTTTCTTTCACATTTCACTGCAATACATTTTAAATTAAATAAATTCTATCAACACCATCAAATTTAACTGTAGTGTAACTTTAATGATTTGCACCTGCTTTTCACCAGAGCTGAATTCGCCCCATAGGATTGATCTCCAAATTGATGCTCAGATCCTTTATAGAAAATTTTGTCCCTGAAATATATTCAGTTGTGTGACATGTTTTGGGGCTCTTTCCAAGACCCCAGTTTAACAGTCTGCTCTTGAAAGTCTTTATCATATACAAGTAGTATCAAATACTGCCCTCAGTCCATGGACACAACTTGCCTTTGATTTCAGTGAGAGTTGCATTGATAGATTGTGTAATATGGGCCTAAATATGTTCCTGATAAGTCATGCAATTATTGCTTTTTTTCATTTCAAACTACCTACATCAGTAACTCTTTCACTCTAGAGGGTGTTGCATTTCCCTGATAAATGAAGAAATCCTTCTTCATAGTATCTATATACACTTTCAGATGTACACTTTGGGATCTCTCTGGGTGAAAGACGTCAAATATTCTATAATTACTACCAATCAATCTGTATCTTATGCTATACAGCATGCTGCATTTTTTTCCTGATAACTTAAGGCCTATAAGAAGCCCACTCTTTAGTAATAAATAGAACAGGCTTCAAAAGAAAATGAGTATCATTAATTTATTGTATGAATGTAGTGCTTAGGGGTAGGGGTGTGTGTGTGTGTGAGAGAGAGAGAGTCCCCTTCCCTGAAGTGTAAGCTCTAAATAGACAACACAAAGATGGTAGGGGCAGGCCCGGCTCCAGGTACCAGCTTAACAAGCAGGTGCTTGGGGCGGCCAAGGGAGAGGGGCGGCAATTCGGGGGCGGCAGGTCCCTCACTCCCTCTAGGAACAAAGGACCTGCAGCTGAACTGCCGCCACCGATCGCGGCTTTTTGTTGTTGTTGTTGCTTGGGGTGGCAGAAATGCTGGAGCCGGCCCTGGGTAGGGGGTTGGTCCTGCATGGAGCAGGGGGTTGGACTAGATGACCTCCTGAAGTCCCTTCCAACCCTGATAGGTTGTCGACCCCTGTCATAGACTTTCAGAAGTGGTGTGCCGAGTCTTCATTTATTCACTCTAATTTAAGGTTTCACGTGCCAGTCATACATTTTAGCATTTTTAGAAGGTCTCTTTCTATAAGTCTATAATATATAACTAAACTATTGTTGTATGTAAAGTAAATAAGGTTTTTAAAATGCTTAAGATGCTTCATTTAAAATTAAAATGCAGAGCCCCCCAGACTGGTGGCCAGGACCCAGGCAGTGTGAGTGCCACTGAAAATCAGCTCGTGTGCTGCCTTCGGCACACATGCCATAGGTTGCCTACCCCTGGTCTATGATTCTATATAAGGGAGGCGGAAGGTGAAGTGACCTGCCCCAGGTCACATGACTTGTCCGTGGCAGAACCAGGACTAGAATGTTGGTCTCTCAAATCCATCTCTAGTGCCCCAGCACTTGACCACCCACCCTCCCACTCGATGTAAGGTAAAACTCTCTAGGGGCTGATTCTGCAGGCCCTTCTCATGTGAGAAATCCCATTGAAGCTGATGGGACTATTCACAAAACTAAGAATTACTCGTGCAAGTAATAGTTTCAGGATCAGGCCCCTAGTTCATCCTCATTTCATTTTCAATGAGGAGGACCTCAATATGCATTGAAATAATAGGACTTCACTGATGACTAGAGTACTGCATGACCATTTAAGCACCTATCAAAATAGGAATGCTGATGATATGGGAAGTAAGATGAAAATATATTTAAGGAAGGAAGGAACAGATTTTACACAATGTAGTAGCACAGTTGGTATTTCTTTTGGTTCAACTCCCCTTGCAATTTTGGCACTTATATCTGTAGTTTATACAATATTTAGTCATTCCCTGTGTTTTAATTTATATTTCAGTATGCTAATTCTAATTTTCATTAAATTCATACTTATTCCTCCTATGGAGGATTTGCTTCAAAATCATAATTCTGAAAGTCTTAGCACTTGCTCACCATTTAGGAAATACAGACTTTCCTTTTTTCCCCACATAGTATTATCATGAACCACACCAAGCATTTATTATAAGCAGTGCAAACCATATCCCTCCTTTCAGAATAGAAACCAAAATGGCAGTTTTCAGAATGAATTGGAGCGCCGTCCTATGCATGTTAGACACTTATAATTCATTTGTCCTTTAAAATCACCGCGTTGAAAAAGTTAGTGCCTGAAACTGAAAAAGGAGCAACAGGATTTTCAAGGAATGAAAATATTATCTTCCTATTATTATTGCTGTTCTAGCATATCAGTATGTTTTTCACAGACAATTTAATGTCTGTTTGCTACTCTCTGCATTCTTCGGTCTATTCTGTGCCTAGATACACAGAATGCATTGCCATACATTTGGATGTTTCAAGGTAAGTTGTCCAAGACTGCAACTTAAATCATCTTTCATTCTTGTCAAGAGCTTGGGTCTACCTGCTGAGAGGTAGGAGTATAGCAGGTGGACATGCAGCTGCCCTCATCTTCCCATCACTAAATGCACTGACCCTCTAGGGGTGAAACCCTGGCCTCATTATACTCAGTGGAAGTTTGCCATTGACTTTTGTAGGCAGCAAATTTCCCCCTGGGACTCCATCACTGCATATTTTAATTCAATGACCTGGTAGTGTTTAAAGCAGGGTTTCTCAAACAGGGGTTGCATCTTGTGTAGGGAAAGCCCCTGGTGGGCCGGGCAGGTTTGTTTACCTGCCTCATCCGCAGGTCCGGCTGATCACGGCTCCCACTGGCCGCGGATCGCTGCTCTGGGAAGCAGCGACCAGTAAGTCCCTCGGCCCGCGCCGCTTCCAGCAGCTCCCATTGGCCCGGAGCAGCGATCTGCGGCCAGTGGGAGCCGCGATCGGCTGGACCTGCGGATGGGGCAGGTCAATAAACTGGCCCGGCCCGCCAGGGGCTTTCCCTACATAAGCGGCGACCCCTGTTTTGAGAAACCCTGGTTTAAAGCCTACGGGCACTCTCCAGTCAAAGGCACACAACGCTTTTCAAGTCATGCAGCCATGGAAGTCTAAAAGCAAATTATGTGTCTGATCCTGCAACCTTTACTAGTGAGTCATCCTTATTCACAGAAATAATCCCATTACAATGAATGAGACTACTCACATGGGTACAGACTACTTTCATAATTAAAAGATTACATCCTCTGTATGCCAGTCACCTCCAAACACCCAGGTATGATGATGCAAGAAAGTGGACTCTGGCCTGTTGAATTCCTGAGGCAAGAGCTATCAGCAAAAATGAACAAAAAACAGAGAATGAAACGGGCTGTCTGATGCCCTGTCCTTTCATTGCTCCCTCTTTTGATATACAAATCCACAAACTAATCTGGTGTTGTGGGCTCTGCACCGGCAGTAGGATATGCCTCTGGAGTAGGAAGGATAATGCAATTCCTTGATATAATGATTTAGAGGACAGAGACCCCACTTTGGTTTTCTGAGAACTTCTGTTGATCTTAAGGGACTGATCCTGTAGCCCTTTCTTGTATGAGCAGTCTTATTGATTTCACGTGAAGAAGGGGTTTGGGCTCTATACGTTTGCCTAGGTTTGTTTGTTTATTTGATTTTTATACTGTGGTGTGAAATCTGTGAGTGACAGTCCTCAGGTAGCAATGGTATAATTTGGCACATCACACCCCTTTGCAATTTATTTTTAATAGAATTTTTTTGTGTTACATGAGCTGTAGAAGTTCACGTAAACTGCTATGAGACCTGTCTGTGAGGACTAGTACCAAATACTCTTGAAATAGTATTTAATGATGCACTCTAGATTCTGTGGGTCAGATTCTGATAGATGTTGAGTAGAATCTTTCTTCCTGAGTAGTTGATTTCAGTGGGTCAGCTCAGAGTAAATTACAACTCAGAATGAGTAATGGTGGCAGAATCTGGCTCACTGTATGTCTGTAATTTATGATTAAACTAACTTCCAATGCCCCTAGTCTGAATACTGCTGTCTGTGTAATTATGTACAAAAGTGATCCTGCCCATAAACTATACATAGACAATGAGTTCCATAAGATCACCTCCTGTTTTTGATGAATGAAAGCCACGGGATCAAATGGATTATTCACATTTTATTGCTCTGCGTTGTAGGGCACGGATTTAAAAACTGAAACTAACCCCTGGAATTAGAGAGCAGCATCTTGAAATATAATTAAGATAAAAAAGAATATAAAACACAGAAGGACTGATTCTTGCCAGAACAGGTTGATTCATTGAATTCAACTTAGATTTTTAATTTACAACAAGCTTGCCTAACCTCAGCCTCCGTACCATCCACTAAAATATTAAATAAAATTATATCAAATGTATTCCTTGTGACATTAAAGAAAATTGGCTCCCACACTGTGGCATACAGTTTAATAAACATAATTTAAAGAATAATAGAACAATGGCATTTATGTTTTAATTATGCCAAATGAAAGCTGGGGTGTACTCTTTTAGAGAAACCATTTTTCTTGTGAAAATGGACCTTTCTGATAAGGTGCCATATGTAATGTGCTGCTTTTAATTACATGGTCCTAAGTAGCATACTCTCTTTGGAAACTGAAAAACTAATGTTCAAGATCAGGAACATTGTAAGAACCAAACAGGCCGTTAATGCTGTTTTAAAACAAAAGATCTAACTTTCCCAGGAAAACACTGTTGTTTATTTCTATTCAAAGAGAGTGCATAAAAGAGGGCCAGATATCTTCCAAAAATAACAGTAACAAAATAAGAGAATAATAAATGTTATTTTAATGATCCCTATCTGCCCTGTTGTTCCAGTCACTGCACAAACAACAACATTAAAACCAGAAAACGTTAAAACATACAACCAAAGAAACAGCTGAAACGAGATAAAAATCCCATAAATAATTGCAGCTAACAACCAGAATACATCAAAAGCTTTTTAAAGATATTCATATACTCTTAAAAAACAGACTGGACAAAAGGGACTTGGATGATAACATTTTGCCATATGCTTTTTAAGGAGTCACTGCTACATTCCTTATTCAGGGAAATTGCCTGTTGATTTCAGTTGGGGCATTACAAGTGTAAAGACTGGATGAGTGGTCCAAAGCTTGGAAATGGGAAGTGCTATATATAGTCAGGGTTCCCTGTTCTCTGCTGAACCTAAATTCTGTAGCAGTTCTGTGGCAACCTTGTGTAACAGACAGGAAATTCTATGGCAGCTTAATTTAAATTTTAAAAGGAAGACCCTTAGTAAATGCAGATGAGTTGCACAATACATTAAATAATGGCTGTATTTAGTTTGATTTTATTTTTGTTTTTTTTACACTAACTCTGCTCTTTCAATTTTTACTGAGTTAATTTTTTTTTGTAATGGTAACAGATAAGTGTATTGCAAAGTTGTCCCATGGAAGCTGGAGCTTTGGGCAAATGGTTATGCTATTTGAGATTGTGAGATAAGCATATGCGCTGGTTGCATTTGCTAAAATAATAAGCTGTGATGTAGTTAACTCTGAAACCTAATAATTACAAATCAAATGTCAACATTGTTAACCCAGTGAGATTACTGGAGCAGCTCACACCTATTGGAGTAGAGTTGGTCAGAAAATAGAATTTTTGTACCATGGGAAATTCTGACATTTCAAAATGTGTTTTTGTTTTGAATCAGAGTAAGCCAAAAACTTGTAATTTCCTACAGAACAAATTCTACAAAAATTCAGTTTGTAAAACCACATATTTCATGTGTATTTTGTTCTGAAGGTTGGGAGTGAACATAAGCTAATGCTACAGTTAGAGCTGAATAAAAAATTAAGTGTTTGGTTAATGGCCAAACTGAAAAATCAGGAAAAAATTGCTTATTTTAAACTGAAAATAATTTTTGTTCTCACCTAAACAAAAAGACATTTTGTCTGCACTGAATGAAAAATGACATTTCTAAATGAATGTCAATTGGCAATGACATTTTGAAATGTTTGTTTTTAAATGAAATGTCAAAATGGCTTGTTTTTGAAAATGTTGAAACAGTTTAAATTTTTTCAAAAAAATTCCTTTTTTTTTTTTTAATTCAGCTGAAACTACTTGCTGAATTCAACTCTAATTTATGAATAGTTTCAGTTGCCTCCAAACTGCCTTTTTGGCAAATTTATTATTCACTGAAAAAATTTCACACAACTCTTAGAATTTTTCTCCTTTACTCTTATTCCATGGCAAGATGGGAAGGCTCTCACTTAAGAAGTGGACCTTAAAAACATTGAATTGTGTTATTAAATCCTGGTCCCATTGACTTCAAAGGGACCAAAATTTGGTGCTTAGTCCATGATCCAAGAAATCAGGAAATTCAGATTTATGCTATGCTTACAGTCATTAGAGCAGGGGTCGACAACGTTCGGCACGTGGCTCGCCAGGGTAAGCACCCTGGCGGGCCGAGTCAGTTTTATTTACCTGCTGACGCGGCAGGTTTGGCCGATCGCGGCCCCCACTGGCCGTGGGTCGCCGTCCCAGGCCAATGGGGGCGGCGAGAAGCCGCGGCCAGTACATCCCTCACCCGCGCCGCTTCCCACCACCCCCATTGGGCCGGGATGGCGACCCGTGGCCAGTGGGGGCCGCGATTGGCCGAACCTGCCACGTCAGCAGGTAAATAAACTGGCCCGGCCCGCTAGGGTGCTGACCCTGGCGAGTCGCATGCCGAACATTGCCAACCCCTGCTCTAGAGATAACATTGGTACTTTAAGAAATGCGTGTTTATTATTATTTTTTAAATAATAGTCTAATGGTAGTATTACCTGCTGCAGGGATTGTTGGTGTATGGTTTTGCATCTGGCCGTATGGTGCCAGGCAATGATTGACCTGACCCAAACAATATGACCAGGAGTTGTCATCAACAAGCTGCTAATTGCACAGATAGTGGCTATTCTGCTTTTATTTTGGGTAGAAGAAGATAAGGGTAAGTTGCCTCCCATTTGGCATTTCACTAGCATATGTCTCTGAATTCATATCATATTAATACAGGACCATATTCTCACCAGCCCTTCTTAATATTTAATGCTGGCCATAGATGACATCTCTTATTGTGTCAAAATATTTTTCTTGAAAATATGGTAATGAGAATCTTCCCCCCTCTCCTCCGCCCCGCCAGACACTAATCTTCTGAGTGGTCTTTTTGTTACCGTGTAACCAGGGCTGCTCTGGGAAGGGGAAGCGATTGGCCTATCAAAAGATTTCTAGGGGTGTTCATTTTTCTTCACTGATTCACTGGGGAAATGTATTGTGCAGTGGCATTTGTTAGCTGCCCAACTCTCATTTCAGGATGGGATTTTCAATGAGTTAAGTACCTAACTCCCGTATTCCCCTGGGAGAATCCCGGTGGTTGTGTTTAGTACAGCAGTTCCCAAACCTTTTGCCTGCCTGTCCCCATTTTCTGTTTTATTGCTTCCTGCAACCCCAGACAGCATGAAGGATGCTATTTTTAAATGGTGTCCTCCGCATAGCACGGTCTCACATGCACCATACATGTGAGGTCACATTGCATGGAATACACCATTTTGTTCTACAAAATGGCATCCTCTGCACAGCATGACTTTGCATGCACCATGTATGAAGTCATGCTGTTTGGAGTGCACGATTTTGTAAAAGGCATCCTCCACATGCTTTGTATTGCTACAACCCATCCTTGATGGTGCAACTCCACTTGGGGTTGCGACCCATAATTTGGGAACTCTTGGCATAGTGGGAATGAGAAGGGTACACTGGTTATTATAGCAGTGCTGACTATAATAGTAATACCTAGCGCTAATAGAGCATTTTTTTATCAGTTGATCTCAAAGCACATTACAAATAGTCAAGTATCATTAGCCCCATTTTAGAGATGGGGAAACCAAGGTAAAGAGGTGAAGTGACTTGCTCAAAGTCACCCAGCAAGCCAGTGGCAGAATTGAGAAGAGACCCTAATAAAGTACTTTTTTGTATGGTTTAGTACCCCTCTGGTGCTTCTGCCATTGCCTATGAATTTTAGAGCTATGTGAATTTTTTGTGACGAAAGCTGAAACTATGTGGAAACTTGATGGTTTTCAGGTTGCATTACAAGCCCAAAGGTGTGTCCAGGTTTGTCTGAAAGATTTCATGAACCTTTTCAATCTGGAACAATTATAATTTTAGTTCAAAAAATCAAGCAAAATTGTCAAATCCTTGTCTTCTCTGGGGACGCTACCTGTTGCAGACAAGAGGTGTCAACAACGGATGCCCTAAACTAGAGCTGGATGTGATTTAACTGCAAGTGTAGAAAGGGATGAAGTGCGTATAGAACCATTTCAGAAACTTCTCCGTGGTGCTGTGCTGTTTAAGCACTGCATGGCAATATTTCATGCATCTCCTAGTGGCATTTATACAATCCTGGAGTCTGCAATCTTTCATCACCTGTCTCCACTGACAGACAGCGGTCGTTGGCACAAATACTAGGGCTGTAATTCCAGCACGGGAGTACGTGACACAGGTTTGCTCTCTGGCAGGTATATTACATCTGGTCCGACCATTTTCTCAATATTATACCGAAGCGGGTCATGTGTGGGCTCTGCTCACTGAAATGGTCATTTTGAGATGTTTGTCTGAGCAATAGTTTATGAAATATCTAAAAGCTAGAACATTAGGTTGCCAAGTTGTTGAAATGAGACTTGTCACCAGAGGCGAGGTGGGGTTTCAGGGCTAACAATCAATGCTGAGAACAATGGACATCCATGGAGACAGCACTTTGTTTACTGTCAGTCCAGGTTGAGCTTTAAAAAGACACACAAACCCCAGGAGGGTTCTCTGAAGGAGTGTGTGTGTGTGTGTGTGGGGGGGCTCTGAACTAAAACAACAATAGCTTGTTGTTTTAAAAGCAGAAGAAATGGCTCATGTTGTTGTTCATTACAGGAGGAGACTCTCCACCAGTGGGGGGCGGGGGAGGTCTCATGAAAAGTGGATCTTGGGTGACCAGATGTCCCAATTTTATAGGGACAGTACCGATTTTTCGATCATTTTCTTATATAGGCTCCTATTACACCCACCCCCACCCCCTGTCCCGATTTTTCACACTTGCTGTCTGGTCACCCTAAGTGGATCCCTGCTCTTTGGTTTAGACAACTGCTTCAAGAAAGAATCTTTTGGTGAGAGATACCTTAATAGACAGGAAAGTAACTTGTTAATAAGTATAGACTGTAGTTTGTGTCTTGTTTTTCTTTTATCTGTAACCTTATATTTCCAAACCCTTATACTTGCTTGTATTTGAATCTCTATCTCAAGCTCTGTTTTAATAATCTTCAATTTGAATTTACTATAAGACTGTCTAGTGCCTTGTGCTAAAGAATGATTCATCCTGGACACCTCAGGTAACCCAGAAAAGAGTCATGGAGTATATGAGACAAGGTGGGTGAGGTAACATCTTTTATTGGTGAACGATACAAGCTTACACAGAGCGCTTCTTCACGTCACGCTGTTCTAGTGCAGAAGGGCTCAGTTGCCTAGCCAGAATACTGAGCTCCAATTTTCTCTCTCACACCATTCAGCATGTCAACTGATACATGGCAATTGTGACAGGAATGCACATGTTTTCCAGGCTGGGAGGAGCACAACTGAATCCTCATAGCTGTCTCCTTTCATGGCTTTGGCCCGGGGAATTATGCACCACTTTTCTACTGTTCTTTTTGTAGCTGCTTTCACCAGTCATCAACACACAAAGGGTGAAATGCATTGCTGTGAAGAGGTTCTACAAAAAGCCTATGCACCACTCAAATCCCAACTTGAGGGTTTCATTGGGACTTAAACAGCAAATAGGCCTTCTACGAGCTCCCTGCTCAGAGGTGGTTTTCACTCACAGTGAGGAAGAGATGCAGCAGTGGAGGAAGAGTGGGATCGTCCAAAAAGACTCTACTTGTCCCATGTGCCAATAGTAGCAAGGGAGAGCACTAAACTGCACAGCTTCATTGTCACTCATCACCACCTGGCAATTCTTTACCTATGGTAGAAGACCATAGTAATCATCTGTGCAAAGAAGCAACAGTCTTTTGGAGGGGAAAAGAGAGAAGCCTATTACTACTACTTCCACCCAAAACAAATTTGGTCACATAATTTTGCCTATGGGCCTCATATTCTTTTTCCACAGAGATCTGTATGAACAAACCTTTTGTATCTATGAACGCTCTCAACAAGCACATTCAAAATGTGTGAACGTGGTGAATCAAATTCCATGTCTAAATCACCAGAATGGCCTTGGATAACTCTGAGAGCAGGGCATTTTTTGTAGTGATTTCTCACCCTTTCTCTGTCATGCAGATTCATTCTGATATGTCATTCACGGGATCTTTCTCTTATTCCCAAAGGTAATGGTACAAACCAGCAAACTCTAGAGAGATTGTCAATCAACACACTAAGAGCTTTAAAATCATTATGCTGAGTTGTGCATTCCAGTAAGAGCAATGCATGATCTAATATAGGTCAAAGTTAGTTTAATTAGTGTGAGATTGGACTAATACAGAGAAGGTTTTAGATTTGAACTTAGCTAACACGATTTGTGTACGTGGCCATGTATACAAATGAAAAAAAATTGTCTGGAGGCTATCTGGAGATCTAAAGAAAGAAGAAAAAATTATCTATGACCATATGTCCAGCTATTAAAATATTCAAGATGGTGGTTCTTATTTTGTAAATGGAGATGAAAAAATCATAAAACATATGACTGGAGATAGTTCATAGTTTTTAAAGCACATAGAAACAAATTATAAAATGAAATTCCACATTTAGAGATTATATTTTTGAACATAATTAAACATGTACTATATGGTCATTAAGCCATGGTTGCATGTGCACATTTTGTCAACTTCAGAAATAAAACTGGCAAAGAAGCAATTAAAATATTGTGTGCAAGCACATAAATGTAAGGGTCTGCTAAGAATCTGCATAGCCTTTTAATCATTGCCTGTAGAATCAACCACAAACTTATCAACAATTATTAGACAATCAAGTGGATGTGTTCTGTTCTGTTTTAGGATTCTTTTGAAATCATTACCTTGTGGAACTGTCTGTTTTAAAAAAAAGAAAGAGTGCACATATTTGATTAAAAGATAGGTTATCAGACAGCCACTTTCTTCCCATACTTGCTCTTTTATAATCTGCTCTGTGTTTAACTGAATGGTGTAGCATGACTCAGAATCATCATAACTTCTTCCCTTTTTAAAGAGAGAATTTCCTTTCACATCACCTAGGATTGTGGTTGTTTCAGTACATTTAAATCATTATTCATTAAATCCAAGAGATTTTTCAATCATTTTAGTCTTATTGCAGTTATGATCCCCAGCAAATCTCTCTGAAGAGATAAAGAAAACTATGCAAAGGAAAGAAAATGTTGTCTATAAAATTTATTAAAATGTTCTTCATAAATTCTCATTTCAACAGAGCAAAATCCTTCTGTACCTTGGCAGTGGTATTTTTAAAATCTATCATAATAAAATATTGCTTTTCAAATGGCAATGCCATAAATGTAAAATTGTTCCAGTCTCTGGTTAGTTTTATTATGTCAAATAAAAATCAGCTTTTTGTGGGTTACAGACCGATCGACTTACGGAAATATTCTTGTAAGCCAAGAAAACAAGAACTAGTAAATAAAATAATTTTCTCAAGATGTGGAGATGTTACAAGTATGTAAATCTTTACATTTTGCTATAGTCACAGTCTGCGAAAAAGCAGACATGACACCGGCAGAACTGGTGCCAGCTCTTGCCAAGGCTTTAGTCTTCAGACGAGCACAGACAAACTCATTGCTGCAAACCAGTCTGTTTCACTTGTGTGTTAATAAGGTTAAGATGGGTATTGGACTTACAACATGTTTTAGTGTTTAGAATGACTTGTAAGTTGCTGCATACATTAATTTCACTTATATCTTTATTACATTTTTGCTCTGTAATTGTAAAAAATTTTTGTTCTGAGACCATGAACCAGGGGTCGGCAATGTTCGGCATGCGGCTCGCCAGGGTAAGCACCCTGGCAGGCTGGGCCAGTTTTATTTACCTGCTGACGCAGCAGGTTTGGCCAATCGTGGCCCCCACTGGTCGCGGTTTGCCATCCTGGGCCAATGGGGGCGGCGAGAAGCCGCGGCCAGCACATCGCTTGCCCGCGCCACTTCTCGCCTCCCCCGTTGGCCCGGGACGGTGAACCGTGGCCAGTGGAGGCTGCGATCGGCCGAACCTGCCACATCAGCAGTTAAATAAACTGGCCCGGCCCGTGGCGAGCCGCGTGCCAAACGTTGCCGACCCCTTCCATGAACCCAGTCAGGAGGGATCATCTCCTGCCTATCATGAAGGCCTATCAAACTAAATGGGCCATTGTGGGACATCACAATACAAAGACTTTAATTGTCCCTTCACATCCATGAAGAGGCTACATGCAAAAGGGCTCATCCCATCAGCTTGAATTCTGGAAGAAGGAAATGAAAATTTTTCATCAGCTATTTTTATCTTTTTTGCAGTTTGGACTCTCATAGGGCTGTAGCTATGAAATGGAAGGATTGATCCCCTGAGTTAGCCCTAAAAGACATTCAGAGCGAACAGATTACTACAACTCTGTCACCTTTTGAAACCACAAATGAGTTAGTCTGTTTGCCTGCTTTAACCTTGTAATCACTCTCATTTCTCCTCTTCTTAGTTAATAAATCCTTAGGTAATTTACTATGCAATTGGCTACAAGTGGCAGAGGCAGAGCAATCAGTTGCTGCCTGGAGCTTGAGGAGGGAGGACTGGGTGTCTGACTGACTAGAAGAGCAGCAGAACCATGGACAGGTCAGTGCAGGCTGCCTGAGCCCAGAACCTAACCAGACTGAGCGAGGATACGGTGATGGGCCCTGCTGGTCTGGCTGAAGACTGAACCCAAGGAGGGCTAACGAAAGGACACTCACTAACTGAGGGTACCCAGATGGGCCCCTGTTGGGTTGTTAAAGAAGGCAGTGTCTCCAGGAGGGAAGCCTTGATGCTATGGCCCCATGCCAGGGCCATGAGAAGGAACTAGAAACTGTATACCTGGAAGGGGGGACAGTGTGTGAGACTCGGCCGGAGGGCTGAGTCGCTAAAGACCTGCCAAACAACCATTGGCCGGGGGGGAACCCACAAGAGGTGGGTGCTGCCGCTGTTTAAAACGGAATGATTGCAGGCACATATTGGCCAGAGAGGCGGGTGCCAATGCCGTTATGGTCAATTTCACTATACAAACACAAACTGATGAAAAAATATTTCCATTGATGCTACCCGTTAAGGCGGGGGTGGAGGGGGGGAGAAAACAAATCTAATGAGAGAATTGGGTGCCTAATCTCCTTAAACAGAACTAGGTTCCCACTAAGATATGGTTTTAGAAGTCCTGCAATCAAGATGCTCTAAAGTTGCAACTAAATATTTTTCTATCATTCCCCATAATTAAGCTGTATGAAGATATGCCATCCTCACATAATTCACTACACTAATTAGCAAAAAACCCCATTTTTGAATTTAAGTAAATTAAATCCAGTTCATCTTTACTTTCAGTGGAGTGAGACATTTACAACTTAGGAATTTCTGCAGTGCAACCTTAGCTCTATGGCAGGAAGTGACATCCACTGTATAAAGCAATATTTAAAAAAAAAAAAAAAACCTCTCAAGTAAAATCTTAATAAACCATCAGTAGACTGAAATTTCTACTGGAAGCTCTTTCTCAGGCTGGAACATTTTAATGTCTCCCTGACAAAACTATCTACAGGAAATGAGGAAACATAGTCTCCATGCCTTCTCATCTTTATGCCAATTTGCATCTTAATGGCTGAACTGTTTCAGACTACTCACTCAGCAAAGGACTGATCCTGCAGCCTTTGATTGTGAGTAGTTCCAGTCAACAGGACTGCTCCCATGAGTAAGGGCCTGAAGCTAGTGTAGTTGTTTTGTATCATGTGACAACTGAATGTTGCGATTTGAAGGAGTTTAAATCACTTTTGGGGACTGGAAGGCTGGTTTAAAGACTCTTTGATAGAATTATTATTTCATGTGTTGCTAATACAGTTACTGTGCTAGTCAGTGTTGTCAACTCTTGTGATTTATGACTGCTCTTGTAATATTTGGTATTTTATTTAAAGCCCCAGCTCCTGGAGCTGTGTGATTACATGAGACCCTCAGACTTCCATTTTTAAAAACAAACAAACCAAGTTTGTAGCCTTCACGTTTGCAAAGAAAATCTTGAAAAAAGCTTGATCTGCATACACCCTAAAGGACCAGAAAGGAAATATTCCCCCCCCCACCCCCCCCCACCAAATGTGTATAATTTTTCAAAACTCTTATATTTTGGGGGCTCCCACGCTGAAAAGTTTAAAAAAAAAAAAAAAAAAAAAAAAGATGCGAATGGGGTGCACGGCTGCAAGTGAATGCAGTAATTCACAACACTTGGCCTAATCATTCTTTCTCTTCTTTCTCTTTCCAGTATGAGATTTACATGTGTGAGCAGATTTTCCAACGTGCTCAACACCCAGCTCTTCCCATGGAGAACCACCACACCCCTCTCCATCATCATTCTCTGGGAGCTGAGCATTTAGGAAAATCTGGCACAGCTATCAGGGCAACAAGCACAACGGAGGGCGCACTTATAAGGGTGACAGCCTTGCCTTTATTTGTGCCTATGGCATCTTGGGCAGCTTTGCCCAGAGAGCCTGAGTGGTAAGGCCAGGTTATGGGACAAGAGGGATACAAGCATTTGGAGGCAGCTGCAAGGGAGAAAAGGTAAAAAAAAATGGAAGAATTTGGAGATGGGACAGAGGCGTTTTGGGAAAGAGAATCAGGGTGAGTTTGGGGTTAGAGAGAGAGGAGAGACCAGAAGCAGAGTAAAGGAGGGAAGGGATTATTGGGATAAGACAGGAATTGACTAAAGAGGAAAACTGGGAGAGGAAAGGGGGATGGTTGTTCAAGAAGGAGACATTGGAGGAGCCTATGGAAAATAAGGGAGGCTGAGAAGACTTTATACGGAGAGAAGTCAGAAGGAGAAAGGACTAGTGGGTTTCAGAGGCCGTTGGATGATTGCTGCAGTGCAGGAGAGAAGACAGTCTAAAGCCGGATCTACACTACTACTTACTTCGGTATAACTTATGTCATTCAGGGTGGAAATAAGCCGAGCAATGTAGTTACATTGAACTAAGTGCTGGTGTGGAGCTTCTCCTGCCGACCTAGCTACCATCTTTTGCAGAGGTGGATTTATTATGCTGTCAGGAGAGCGCTCTCAAGAAGAGGCCAAAGTAAGTATTGAGGTTCTTTTCTCAAGGGAGTTAGAAGAAAGGAACTTGTATTGGGATACTTCAGGAATAGGTGAAAATCATAGAAGACTAGGGTTGGGAGAGACCTCACTCTTCTCTTCTGCAGACTAAATAAGCCCAGCAGATCGAGGAACGTGATCGTTCCCCTTTATTCGACATTGGTTAGGCCTCATCTGGAATACTGTGTCCAGTTTTGGGCCCCACACTACAAGAAGGATGTGGAAAAATTGGAAGGAGTCCAGCGGAGGGCAACAAAAATGATTAGGGGTCTGGAGCACATGACTTATGAGGAGAAGCTGAGGGAACTGGGATTGTTTAGTCTCCAGAAGAGAAGAATGGCGGGGGGGGGGGGGGGGGGATTTGATAGCAGCCTTCAACTACCTGAAGCGGGATTCCAAAGAGGATGGAGCTCGGCTGTTCTCAGTGGTGGTAGATGACAGAACAAGGAGCAATGGTCTCAAGTTGCAGTGGGGGAGGTCCAGGTTGGATATTAGGAAACACTATTTCACTAGGAGGGTGGTGAAGCACTAGAATGCGTTACCTAGGGAGGTGGTGGAGTCTCCTTCCTTGGAGGTTTTTAAGGCCCGGTTTGACAAAGCCCTGGCTGGGATGATTTACTTGGGGATTGGTCCTGCTTTGAGCAGGGGGTTGGACTAGATGACCTCCTGAGGTCCCTTCCAACCCTGATATTCTATGATTCAGTTCCCCCAGCCTCTCCTCATAAATCATGTGCCCCAGTCCTCTAATCATTTTCATTGCCCTCCACTGGACTCTCTCCAATTTGTCCACATCCTTTCTGTAGTGGTGGGCCAAAACTGGACTCAATACTCCAGATGTGGCTTCACCAGTGCCGAATAGAGGGGAATAATCACTTCACTCGATCTGCTGGCAATGCTCCTACTAATGCAGCCCAATATGCCGTTAGCCTTTTTGGCAACAAGGGCACACGGTTCACTCATATCCAGCTTCTCGTCCACTGTAATCCCCCCGGTCTTTTTCTGCAGAACTGCCGCTTGGTCAGTTGGTCCCCAGCCTGTAGCAGTGCATGGGATTCTTCCGTCTTAAGTGCAGGACTCTGCATTTGTCCTTATTGAACCTCATCAGATTTCTTTTAGCCCAATCCTCCAATTTGTCTAGGTCACTCTGGACCCTATCCCTACTCTCCAGTGTGTCTACCTCTCCCCCAGCTTAGTGTCATCCCTGAACTTGCTGAGGGTGCAATCCATCCCATCATCCAGATCTTTAATGAAGATGTTGAACAAAACTGGCCCCAGGACAGACCCCTGGGGCATTCCACTTGATTCCGGCTGCCAACTAGACATCGAGCTGTTGATTACTACCCGTTGAGCATGACTATCTAGCCAGCTTTCAATCCACCTCATAGTCCATTCATCCAATCCATACCTTTTTAACTTGCTGGCAAGAATACTGTAGGAGACCATATCAAAAGCTTTGCTAAAGTCAAGATATATCATGTCCACGGCTTTCCGCATATCCACAGAGCCAGTTATCTCATCATAAAAGGCAATCAGGTTGGTCAGGCATGACTTTCCCTTGGCGAATCTGTTGACTGACTGTTCCTGATCACCTTCATCTCCTCCAAGTGCTTCAAAATGGATTCCTTGAGGACCTGGTCCATGATTTTTCCAGGGACTGAGGTGAGGCTGACCGGTGTGTAGTTCCCCGGATTCTCCTTCTTCCCTTTTTAAAAGATGGGCACTATAGTTGATTTTTTTTCCAATCGTCCGGAACCTCCCCCAATCACCAAGAATTTTCAAAGATAATGGCCAATGGCTCTGCAATCACATCAGCCCTTCAACACCCTCGGATGCATTAGATCTGGCCCCATGGACTTGTGCATGTCCAGCTTTTCTAAATAGTCCTTAACCTGTTCTTTCACCACTGAGGGTTGCTCACCTCCTCCACATACTGTGCTGCCCAGTGCAGCAGTCTGGGAGCTGACCTTGTCTGTGAAGACCGAGGCAAAAAAAAGCATTGAGTACTTCAGCTTTTTCCACATCATCTGTCACTAGGTTGCCTCTCCCATTCAGTAAGGGGCCCACACTTTCCCTGACCTTTTTGTTGCTAACATACCTGTAGAAACCCTACTTGTTACCCTTCATATCCCTTGCTATCTGCAACTCCAATTGTGCTTTGGCCTTCCCGATTACACCCCTGCATGCTCGAGCAATATTTTTATACTCCTCCCTAGTCATCTGTCCAAGTTTCCAATTCTTCTAAGCTTCCTTTTTGGTTTTTGGCTCACTGAAGATTTCTCTGTTAAGCCAAGCTGGTTGCCTGCCATATTTGCTATTCTTTCTGCACATCGGGATGGTTTGTTCCTGCGCCCTCAATAAGGCTTCTTTAAAATACAGCCAGCTCTCCTGGACTCCTTTCCTCCCCCTATTAGCCTCCCAGGGGATCCTGCCCATTAGTTCCCTGAGGGAGTCAAAGTCTGCTTTTCTGAAGTCCAGGGTCCATATTCTGCTGCTCTCCTTTCTTCCTTTTGTCAGGATCCTGAACTCAACCATCTCATGTTCACTGCTGCCCAGGTTGCCACCCACTTCTATTTCCCCTACCAATTCTTCCCTGTTTGTGAGCAGCAGGTCAAGAGAAGCAGAGATCCTAGTTGGTTCCTCCAGCATTTGCACCAGGAAGTTGTCCCCAGTATTCTCCAAAAACTTCCTAGATTGTCTGTGCACTGCAGAGAAGGAAGGTGGTCTCACAGAACTGCAGGAGAATGTCTGTTGCCCCCTTCAACCTCCCCCCCCCCCAAAAAAAAGAACCTCTCCAGGCAAAATTACTCCACTAGTAACAACAGCAGAAAGAACTGAGCCTTTAGTGATCACCTTAAAAACTCATTTAGAACTGCACAGGGGAGGATGTACACCACTAATAGGATCAGCAGTTCTTATAGGTTGTACAAGGAACAAATGTGAAAATAAAACTGTGTCAGACTATGGAACTAGGAAAAAATGGTGTAGGCTACCTTTATGTGTTGGATAGCTATTGCTTTCCCATCATTCTTTTCTTGAAAAGTCAAGAATTTCTTTGTTCTCCATAATAAAACTCATACTATGGGAAGAATAAAAGCAAAGACTGGCCAAGATTTTCGAAAGTGACTAATGGATTTGGATGCCTCATTTTTTGAGTGCCCAATTTGAGACACCACTCTGTGAAAACCAGGCTGCTCTAAGGCATCTCAAGCTGGGGGCCCAAAATCACTACTCACTTTTGAAATTCTTGGACAAAACTCATCCCATTGTACCTGGATATTGCACATTCCATAAGCACAACAGAATGAGTTAAAGCCTGAGTTTTGGTGTCTACTCTGAATTTCTTTGCTTTTGTGGGCTTATATGTTCACAACAGGGTCTGAATATACTCCTGCTTTATCTCGCAATAATATTAAATACATTTTTTAAAATTGCAGGGATACTTGCCAATTTTTTAAAACTAAATTTGTATTTGAGTCCTTGTCACTGTTTGTTTCAGTTTTTGGCAAAAGGTTCTTATCCATTTTTTCAAGCATGCACTACCGAACCTCCGTTTTCTTTGTTCATTTCCCTTCTGTTCTGACTGGCTTTCTGTGTTTAAGATTAAACCAAGAAATATTTGAACAACTGCTGTACAACCCTGGAAACAATGGGTCTGATTAAAAATAAAAATCCAGCAAAAGGGTCACATTTCAGCCTCTGACCATACAGCTGATTTTAAAACTGAAAACACAGAGGAAAATTAACAATCTGAAAAAGATTCATACCCTTCAACTGCATACAAGCTTCTTACTCTGATTACTATCAATAGGAACAAATATAATATATGCCAATCTTCTTGAATGATGAACCATGATAGTAGAAACAGTTATAAATTTGAACATTACTGAGGAAATCACAGATGTGTTTTGGATATTAGGGCATGCATGCGTTGTACTCTGTAAGGTACAGAAAGCTACAATCTTGCTAGAACCTCTGAACCAATTATTTTAATGTGATTTTGCTTACTAAGAGTGCTAAGCACATTTTGGCAGTTTTACTAGATATATCCTTTGTTATGCAAATGTTTGACATAGGCTATAGGATAACAGATGATATGGCACCTTTTAAAACTTGAAAAACAACAAAGGAAATTGCGATACATCAATATGCTGAATGATATTTTCTTTGATCTTGTGCATTTAACTAAGAGCTAAGGCTGTCTAATGTTCCTGGAACCACCTATTTATGCTTGAGAATGTGGGTAGTGTGTAAGACTGGTTCTGGCAGAGTAGTATATAATTCCTGTGAATGTTCTGTTTAGACTACGGAATGGCAGATTCAGCTTCTGAATTCCTAAAGCTTTTGTGGGTTTAAATATGATCCTTAAAGTTACTTTTAAGGCAGATTTTTGAATTTTATCTATTTCCATTCAAGGCACCGTCTCCTCCACCTTAATCCACAAAATCAAAATAATGGAGCTAGCACCTGGAAGCAATGCTATTGCTTTTAGAGTACCTCTTTACAAGGTATATTGCTCCTTTTAAACTCTATGTATTGAACATTTAAAACAAACCTACTTCTATCTCACTATTAAATCCTGTAAATTATTGAAACAGAAAGCTTGAACCTGGGATTAAAGAAACCTTTAGATATGTGTTAAAGAAATGAAGCCAAAAACAACTCCTGCTTCTTTACTTTGCAGTAAACTAAAACTAAATATAGATCCTCCTTCTTACCCCCCCCCCCAGTGAAAAAGGCTAGTAGAGATGTATCTTTATGGGGTAATACCTCCAGTTAGGGAAACTTTTAAAACCATCACCCTCTTTTTGCAGAAGGATTGTGAAGTGTATATTTTAATGAGACAATAAAAATCTTCCTCCTCATTTAAAAACAAAAACACCACCACCTTCCCTATCTCTGCCTTTCACTCTCATACAGGCCACTGAGAATCTTTCTCTCTGTTTTACACAGGCCAGCCAGCATCTCTTGCACAAGTTAGATACCAGCTCTCTTTCTCCACAGCCCCAAACACCTCCTCTGCACACCTCCCCTCACGTCCCTCTTCCATACCTCTCATTTTCTCAGTCAGCACTATGGCATTTAAGAGAGCAGAACTAGAATAACACAGGAAGCAAAGGGACGCTTTCAAGAATCAGGAAATCATGTGGCTCAGCTAACATACTGAATAATATATAAAGTTATGCTAACCTTTTAAAGTTATTCAAGCACATGGGCTATGTCTTTACTAACAAAAATAGTGTGTTTTTACCATGGGATAAATAACATGCAAAAGCTATCCTACTGTAAAAACACAGTGGAGACAAGGCACTCTAGTTGTACTAGGTAAACTAGGTGTGGTCAACCATGGGCATGGGAGGGTGGGGGGTTAGTGCTGACCGAGTCTAACTGCCTCAAAATAAAAACTACATCTGCCTTCTCTCCACTTGAGAAGTTTAAATCTTATGGGGGCGGGGGGGGAGGGGGAAACCAACTGCCATTGTGTCAGTGAATACAACCCCCTTCGTCCTCAAATCTGGACACTTCCTTGAGAAATAGTAACCAATTCACAAAAAAATGGGGTTGCTCTAAACCAGGGGTCGGCAACGTTCGGCACGCAGCTCGCCAGGGTAAGCACCCTGGCGGGCCGGGCCAGTTTTATTTACCTGCTGACATGGCAGGTTCGGCCGATCGCGGCCCCTACTGG